>NC_048305.1:52373123-52656660 GCF_013100865.1 Trachemys scripta elegans
AGCACAGCAGCCGCCGGAGCCCAGGAGGGGAAGTGCCCGGCCGGGGGCGCAGGGTCCGGAGGCATGGGGGCTGCCCGAAGCCCGAGTGCTGCCGGCTTCACGGTTTGCCGGGCAGCCTCCAGACCCTGCGCCCCCGGCTGGGCGCTTCCCCTCCTGGGCTCCAGCTGTGCTGGAGAAGTGCCGGCCAGGGGCGCAGGGTCTGGGGGCTGCCTGGCAAACCATGAAGCTGGTAGCGCTCGGGCAGCCCTTTCCGCGTGGCTGGGAGTGGGAGGGGGCTGGGTTAGGGCGGGGTTGGGGCGGGGAAGGAGCAGAGTTGGGGCGGGGCTGGGAAATGGGCAGGGCCAGGGCCCGTGGAGGGTCCTCTTTTTTTATTTGTTACATATGGTAACCCTAGTAACCCTACCTTTGCTATAGCTAGAAGTCCCATCTCATTGCCTTCACTGGCACGCTTGTGTGGGTCTAGCTTTTGCATTTCTCTCAACAGGGGCAAGGCAGAGACCAATCAGCATCACTTTTGTTGCTAGTTCCTTTCATAAGCCATTCCCTCCGTGTCTTCCACCCCACCCCCACCCCCCCGTTTGTTTACCCAGGGACTGACTGAGAAGCTTCCCAGAACCATTCCCAATGCTTAGGGTTTGGATTTTCCAAAGCTACATGTGGGGTCATATTGGATCCAAGAGCACTATCAGGGGAGGGAGAGGGTTGGGGTGAGTCTTTTTTAACGCCCATTTCAGAGGCTATAGCCCAGCAAATCTCCAGGGCAGCAAGCACCCACCCTGCTTGCTCCTTTTTGGGGAGGGCTTCCCCCTTGACTCGCTGGGGCAGCCACTCCCACTGCCACTCTCCCATAGGTGCGGGAGCTAGGCGAGCTGCTGCATCCCCTGCCTTGAAGTGGTTCCCATCACATACAGGGTTTACAGTTTGGTTCAATGGCTCTCAGCACCCCCACGACACAAATTGTTCCTGTGCCCCTTTGCTTGGCCCTTGCTTTGCCCAAGTGCCTGGAGGGGGGATGGTAGAAAACGGGGCAAAGGGACTTCCATGGGGAACTGTGGGTAGGCTGACCAGATGTCCCGATTTTATAGGGATGGTCCCGATACTCTGGGCTCTCTCTTATATGGGCACCTATTACCCACCCCCCTCTGTCCGGATTGTTCATACTTGCTGTCTGGTCACCCTAACGGGGGGGGGGGGATCACCCTCACTGCCAGGCCCCTCCTCTGGGGGTAAGGTGACGGAGGGAGGATGGAGAGAAAGGGGTGGGAGGGAAGGAAGGATAGAAAAGGGGGTAGAGGGGAAGAAAGAGGGAGCTGGGAGGGGATCGACAGTCCCAGCTCTTGACTGTTGGGCAAAGCTGCTGCTAGAGCCGTTTCTGGGATGGCGGGGAGCGGGTTTCTCCCTAGCTGGGATGGGAGCGAACAGGGGCTGAGAAAATCAGGCCACGCGGATGCGTTCAGCCTTGGGCGGAAGTGCTGCTGCATCACGTCCCGTGACTTGCTCCCAATGAGGCGGGAGGCCGCTCCGGAAAAGCACAGCAAGAGAAACGCCCCTCAAAATGGCGACCACCCGGGTCCCCCCAAATAAACTTCCGCCCCTCAACATGGCCGACAGGAAGTGAGATTATCGAACCAGCAGAGCCTATCACCAGCGAGCTGCAGTGCGGCGCTTTCAGCCCGAGGAGGAGCGCAGCGGCGGGGCGTGTCCGGATGGAAACGCTGCTGGCGGAGGAGGCGTTCCGCGAGGACGAAGGTGGGAGAGCGGGGAAGGAGCGAGCGCTGAGAGGAGCCTATTATCTGCGCTCCAGGCAGTCGCTGCGCCAGGGAGCGGTGGAGATGCAGACACGGCAGAGAACCGGGGCCAAGCAGGCGGGGCCGGAGACCAGGCGGCGGGACGCCGAGGCTTCGGAAAGTGAGTGACTGAGGAGCGGTTGCTGACCCGCGCTGTTGGTGCGGGCGGGCGCGCGTCGCGCCCCTGCTGCATCCTCTGGTTCAGGGCACGTTGGAGTGCGGTGAAGGGACGCGGGCGGGGGCCTTGGAGCGCTGCGGGATGTCCAGGGGGAGGGAGCGATGTAATGAGGGGCGCGGGCATGATCCTATATCAGCGTGGGGGGGGGGGGGAGGGCGGGGCCCGCCCCCCCGGGGGGGGGGGGGGACCTGGGCCCCGCCCCCCCGGCCCTTGCCGCCGGTGGGGCTGGGGGGGGCGGGGTCCCGGGGGAGGGAGGGTGTCAGGGTCCTGAGCCCTTATTGGGTTCAGTGAAAGCTGCCGTGCTCAGCATCTAGGCTGGGGATCGGGGGGAATCATCACCGTGGTGGGGGTCACGGTGCACCCCGTGTGCGTGCATGCTGGACCCACCACGTGCGGGGCTCCCCAGGGGAGAGGCACCGCTTGGCTGCAGCACGCTGGGGCTGGGTTGGGTTTCCTTTCCCCGTACCCCGCGTCTCAGCTTCTCCCCGAGTTTGCCTGCTCAGTGTCCGGAGGGGACAGCTTAAACGCAGCAGACTTTACTTCTATCATTTGCAGCTAAACGGCTTCAGAGGGGCAGGTGAATGAAATGCAGGCAGCAAAAGTCTCCTTCGCTAGCATGAGGGGCTTTACACGCTTCCCTTAAAACTCCTTTCCAAGATAAGGAAGGCTGGGCAGACCCAGGTGGGGAAGATGGGGCAACCTGGCTCCATCGGAATCGTTAATGTGACAGTGACATCTGGCCAGTAAACTAATCTGGTTTAAGCAAATCAGTTGTGCTGCAAGAAATGGGGTAGGGCCAACTGGCTTTTGAAAGCAGAATAACAGCCTTATTTTGGGTACAATTAAATTCCATTATCTTACCTGCTTGCAGGTTTTCTTTCATACAGTCAATGTGTATCCTTTGTTTCTAGCAGGGTTGCCATTTTAAGGAGGGTAGAGTTTGCTATTAACCTTCAGTGGCCTGGCCTGTCTGAGGCAGGGAGAGAAGAGATGTGGTACAGAGGACATTCAGCTTGGGCATTGCGCTGAGCGTTTTCCCACCAGTTTTTGTCTATGGTAAAAATCTTTAGGGAATCTACATGGAGATGGTTGAGTTGTGCAGTGTGCTACATTCTTCTTAGCTGTCTCCCCACAACATAACTTTGTATCCAACATCAGTTTTCTTTCAAAGGGCCAGAAAGTGTTAAAAATACACTATCTGCCAATGAATTGTAGTTATCAAATAGTTGACATGTTACATTAAAGTTGTATAGAAGGTATTTTTTAAAGTGAATCCCCAAAAGACTGGAATGACAAAGTTGAAGTTACTTGTACACCATTAATTCAGCCCCCTTGTAAATATTTATTACAATACAATACTTAATTATATGATTGCATGCTTTTTGTGGGCTCCTGCCTCGTTCATTGTGCAGGTTGGACTCTGCACTGTGAAAGCTTAATTTTGCTACTCTTAGTCATGTGTAATACCATATGACTTACGCAGTAGTATTCATCTTAGTGAGTAAGGATAGCAGAATTGGACCCTGTTTGTAACGTATGTGACATTTATATTTAAATAGCTCACTGAAACAAGTGAAGAGTCAGGCTGTGTGTTATACAATTGCTATGTCTGTTGACATGGAACACTTCCTCAATGGAACTAAAACGTACTCAAATATTTTTAACTAAATAACTTGTAGACTTGATCCTCCACAGTGAGTTCACTCTTACCTTATTCCCTGTGCACCAGAGACCAAATTTTGCTCTTTTACTTCAGTATAAATTTAAAACATGGAATTCAGCTTTACTTTGTATCAGTGTTAATTGGTAAGCAGGCCTGCCTCATTCTCCATGTAGTAAATCTAAAGTGCGGTAAAACTTCTGGCTTTTACATAGTTCTAGATCTGTGCATGAGATGGGGCTACTTTTATATCTGCTCTCTTGCAAAGTTATTCACATCCCTTAATGTATTTCACACTTCTCTGAATAGTTGTTTCAGGCTGTCTGCCGACTTTGTCAGGCTTCATTACATCTGTTTCCAGTCAGCTCACAGTTTGAATGTTCTCTGTCTAACCATAAGGGGTTGAGACTTCATTTTTTATTTTTGTTTTTAAGAACCAGTTTAGTTTCCGGTAGGGATGTAAATACTGTTTAAAAAGTTAACTGTTTAAACAATACAAAATATTTAATTTAAATGGTTAATTGCTGAGATCTATTTCCTCTCCTATCCTTACACTCTTAAAATTAAGCAGGAAGGCTTAAGTTGAATAGTAAAGCCTGTGCATTTCAATATTTGATGACAATTCTTTTATGCACAACTTGCGTCTCTTATGTGGTTATATGAGTGACTTTACTAATTCAATCTCAGTGCTCTTATAAACTGAATAAAAATTGAATTTCCAACTGATTCAGACATTTTTATTTCTATAGATACGTGTATACTAAATTACCTGTTTGTTTCTAAAGTACCTGTTTTTTTTTCTTTTTTTCTGTGAATGTTTTGAAGACAAAGTGTCCACATACAGAACCAGAAGACAAAGGGACAACACAAATTACAACAGCCAGACACACTTGACAGAAGGTAACAGTGGGCTTCCTTTCCCAATTAGAGGAAGTCTTCCCCTCCTGGATCTTATGAATTGCTATCCAACAATAAATTAGTTCCTTAAAATATCTACAATACCCAGTTTCAATAATTTACCTATCTGCAGAGAAATACTAGACTTCACTCTGCAGTATTACGTGTCTTCTTTCAAGTACTTAAGGTAGGCACCACTAGATTTTAAATTGCTATTGCACAGTAAAAGCACTGTTGTGCTCTTTCAAATACACCTTAACAGGATAGTTACTGTGAAAAAGGTATCCAAAGCCCTTTGCAAGGAAATTAGTAGGAGTCTGATTCAGTTATTTTTTGTATAGTCTTCATTATTTTATGATTAATAAAAATATAATATTACAAACATATTTATAATATTGAGACCCCTTGGGTCTCAGCACATAGTTTAGATACATACAAATGTTTGATTTTGATGTAGGATTCTGCTAGACAAAAAAACCCAGTATTTATTTGTTGTTCATACAGTGAAGTATTCTTGAATCAACGATTGGTTTCCTAATCCACTGGTGTTCAATTATTCCACATGATTAGGAATTAGAAGGATGGGCGGTTAGAAGGATGGTATTACTAAACAATTTTTTTTTAGGACTTATTATCTTGCTTTTTTATTGATCTCTGAGCCTCTTTGATGCTTTAACCTCTCTAGGATTAGGGTTTTTGGGGAAGGTTGGGTGAGGAACTTCACTTCCTCTTTAGCTCCTCGATGACATATGGGGAAGTTTCATGGAGCCTGATCATTGATTCTTTAGGATTGATCTAGGGGCAGATTTTGGGGCAGGATCAGACATTGCTTCATTTAGAGAAGTTTGGTCTGACGCATGCGGTGAATGAATGACTTCAAAGCATGACCTGTCTCAGTCCCTGTCATAGAATCTTATGCTGTCACTCATTCCGGACTGCATTCTGCCTGTCCTGCACCTTAAGCAAGTGTAATTTTTGATCTTCAGATCCAGAGCACTGGCCAGTACCCCTTGAACTAAATGAGTGACTGCTTGAGGTAGTAGATTGTAAGCTTCTGTGTAGACCAGCTATTAGAGGGTGATGAGGCACACACTTTGTCAGTGGGTTTTTCAGCTATTTGCTATATAGCAGAAGAATGCTGAGACTTGAGGATCCTGGGATTAATTCCAGCCTCCAGAGGGAAGTGTCCTCTAGTGGTAATAGACCCGTCTGCCCCATTCCCCTTGCTTGTCTCTGCCACTCTCAGCTCCTGTTCCTGTCCCCGCATCCCCTTTGCTTCTGCTCCCACTTTGCTGCCCATACCCTGGATACACTAGCCACTTCTTGTCCTGCACAGACCCTGCAAACCTCAGGAAAATTGCCAAACTGGAGTTGTGGACTTGAGAAGACCATGTTCTTGAAGAGATGGAGTGGAGGGTTAAAGTACTTGTGGGGGAGGAGTGACTGCTTTGGTGACTCCCTGATCTTATTTGCCATACCCAACGTCTCATAAGAGTTAACAGTCCAGCCAATCAGAAACTAGCATATTTATAGAGTTTTTTCTCTGGTTAGCGGAAGTGTGTCAAACTGTTCTATAAACCCATCAGAACCCAGTTTTTCAAAATGTTACACTTTTAATGTATTCCTCTCCCTTGTTTTAGGGAGTGAAAGTGCATTTGGCATAGTAGATATATCGCCTTTGGTTCGACCGAGTATAAGAAAGAGTCGACAGACAGGTAAATTAACTTTTAAACTTAAGGGATGGGGTTTTCGCTACTTGCAGTATAATGTTAGTGAAACACACACAGGACTTGTAGGAGCATAGTTCAGTGATCACAGCAGGGAGTGGGAATTAGGGGATCTCAGTTCTATTTCTGACTTTGCTGTTGACTTGCTGTATGATTTTGGGCAAGTCACTTAATCTCTCTGCACTTTGCTTTTTTCTCTAAAAATGGGGATGGTACTTTTCTATCTCACAGGAGTTTGTGAGGATTAATGTATGTATGTAAAGATCATCAGATGGAAAGTGCTCTACAAGCATATATTGTTTTACAGTGCATGAGTTGCAGTAATAGTTGGCTGGGATATTGCAACATATAGTAATTGAGTCAGATAGCATTGTGTGATTTTGTAAAAGCACTGAGTAAATGCTATGACCAATAGTATCTGTAGTTATGCAAGCTAAGAGAAGGGTAATAAGATCTCATGATTCAAGATATAAATTAACAAGGAGTCCGGTGGCACCTTAAAGACTAACAGATTTATTTGGGCATAAGCTGTCGTGGGTAAAAAGCCACTTGTGAAGAAGTGGTTTTTTTACCCATGACAGCATATGCCCAAATAAATCCATTAGTCTTTAAGGTGCCACCGGGCTCCTTGTTGTTGTTATGGATACAGACTAACACAGCTACCCCTGATACTTGAAGATATAAATTGACTCTCACAAAAGGGTTGGGAAGGGATCCCTCCCAAACCATCCAATGTATAGCATTACACTTCACCAAATGCATTATTGGGATTTGGCAGTATCTTCTCTAAAGCATCAAACATAGACCACTGCCAGATGCAGGTTACCGGGCTTGATGGACTAATGGTTAGGTGTAATTTGGCACATCCCGTGTTTTGTTAAAAAACAAAAATACGAAGGACATAATGAAGTTTTAATTTGCCAACCTCTGGCGGTTGGGAGGGGAGCTAGGTCTGTTTTACAAGTGAGTGTGCAGCCTTTGCAGTGTCCTGAGAAATGTATCAGTCACTGCATCAGATAACCACAGCACGAACATGACTGCTGCATTTCCTTCCTTTTTTTCTGTTGTTAATCGTTCTTGTGTTGTTTTGCCGTACAGAAAACACGGTCTCCAGTGCAAGTAGAGATTTCAAAAGGAACGAGTCAGGTTGGTTCAAGTGACTTTTTTTCCCCTTTAAATATTCTGGTCTGCTTACTGTTATAGGGTTGTTTCTGTGAGTTTTGTTTGTTACGACTGTTATGTCAGAGAGAGAGAGTGAGAGCACATGCAGAACAGAACGTTGCCACTGGAGTTTGCTGCTACTTGAAAAATGCCGAGATGTTGAGTGTTCCAAGTATAGACCTTTGACAATGTTCTATTACAATGACTTCTTCTGATTTCCTCCCCTGCCCCAATACAGTAAGGTTGAGGTCTAACTGCATGACGCTAGAAGCTGATTGGGTGGATTTTTCTTTCGAAAGGATTTCAGTTTACTCAGAACTGCATTTGCTATGAGACCCCCATGAGTAGAACTGAAACTTAAAAACCAGTATCCCAGTGCAAAAACTTCAAATAGCATGTGACACAGTTGCAGCAATGATGCTTAGTGATTTAAGCATAGACACTTACTACAGTGACAAGACGGGTTCTCCCATTGCTGTAGTTAATCCACCTCCTCGAGAGGCAGTAGCAGGGTGGATGGAAGAATTCTTCTGTTGACCTTGTGCTGCTTACAATGAGGGTTAGGTCATCTTACCTATATCATTCAGGGGTGTGAATTTTTCACACCCAGGAGTGATATAGATTGGTCAACCTAGCTTTTTAGAGTAGACCTGGCCTCAGGTGTCAGCTATATATATATAATATATATATATATATATTTTTTTTTAAGCTATATATTTAAAATTTATGTAAATGAACAAAGATTAAGAAGGTTATAAATGTCAGTGCTCTTATTATTTTAAAAACAAAACCCTCCATTTTATAAGTGATTTTTGAGCTAAAGGCGTGTTTTGGGTGCTGGAAGTATTTGTCATTTGGCTTCGTGCCTCGTTGTCTTTACAGTTATTACGATAACCACATTCTATATTGTATCTTATACACTGAATAATTTTGCAGATATAATCATGTTGCGTAGTGGATTTTGATACTGTAGGAATGGCTCAGCTCTATACCAGTTTTAAAAACTGGATTCTGAAGAGTTTAAAGAACAGTCTTATATGCTTTGGCTATCAGAACATACTCTAGAAATGGTAGTTTCCAATTGGCTGGAGTGTTACCTACCGTTGGGTGTGTCAAATAAGATCAGTCACCCAAAGAGGGATGCTCTGAAGATCCACCATGTAGGTAGGTGATAGGCCCTGTCTAAAGCTGCTGATTACAGCAGTCTTGTGTTAGGAGTGGCTTGTTAACTCCTCCATTCCTATAAGGGAGGTGGGAGTGATACTCTGGGCAGAAGGATCCAGGGTCTGGAACAGTTGGGGCCAAAGGGAAGAATCTAGGAACAGCCAAGTCTGAGGTCAAGGCTCAGGCTGGAATTTCTTTCCCTTTTTGATAAAGCCAGGGTCCAGGCAGGGTGAGAGTTTGCTGTACTAAGAACAGGTTAAAAATGCTACCTGCTCACACAATAACTTTTTCCTCCCCAGTCAGGCAGTTTGCCTTACTAGCTGGTGAAATTAGGCAAGATTTATACCCTAGTTCGTATCTGAGGTTCTACTGTAATAAGTAATTAATAGACTGCTGTCCCATCACTGAAAGCATCTAGAACTACAGTGTACTGGAAAATATACTGTAGGAACAGTCCTACCCTGGTCCCTGGTAGATGGGATAATCAGCTTTTTCCATTACCAGTTTTCAAGATTTTAGAACATCAACGTCATGGATCAAGTGCAAGACCTTCCTGCAAATCTAGGGAAGATGGGTTTTCAAGACTGTTGCAATATGCTATCAGAAAAGTAAAAGTAAATAGTCAAGGAACTCAAGACAGACTGCTCACATATTCAGAAACCCCTACTTAAAAAAAAAAAAAAAGTGCACGGAGTCTGGTTTGCACCACACTCAGCTTGATCGAAAACTAGACTAGTCAGTTTCACTTCCTTAGATTCACGCAATAGCACAATTACATCTGGGTTTTGTGAGGGTGCCAGAGGTCCAACACTCTTGGGAAATATTTCATCACCAAAAGAATATAACACTGTTTTTGCTGAAGTGTTTATTTAAGTTTTCACAAAGACATTTCTTTATGCTAAGGGCTGGTCTACACACAGTTTAAGTACTGATTTACCTGTATCAATTTAAAACCTGATCGTTTGGATTGGTGCAACTCCACACTGTGGACACAATTATATGGGTATAAAGCTGCTTACATCCATATAGCTTATTTCCATAACAGAGTGTGTAGACAAGCCCTTTAATTTGTAAAGCTTTTCTTTCATGCAAAACCTACATTTGGGGCCTTAACTACTTGTCAGTTCATCTTTAACATTCTTAGGCTATCCAGACGCTCGTGCATTCCTAATAGTTTACACAACATACATGCAGGTGAATCGTGCAGATCATCTCGCTGTCTCTCTTTAGATGGAAGGAAAGAAAACAAAGAAAGTGATACTTATTCTAGGAACAGCTCACACCAATTTTTGTGCTAAATTTAAAATGTATTTTTCCAGTTTTAAAAATACTCTCCAGTTTCCAACAGTAAGAACAGCATAATGAAACATAAGATTAAAATACACTGCTGCAGCACATAAAAGCTGCAAATATGAAATCAGATGTCTATATTGTTCAATACAACAGTTATTTAAATCACTACTATTACTTGAAGCGAAAATATAGCTATTAATTCCCTTACAGACTTTAGCAGTTCCAAAGAGTTTTAACCTGGCTGTAATCATTTGATACTGACAAAAGTATGAGAAACACAGGAATTCACTCCAAGAGCAACTTTCAAAAGTTCAACTGTATGTCTTAGGCCCTATAACGCTAATAGTTAATGGGGAGTCTCCTTTAACTCAGGTAACAGTGGTCTGTCATCTTGGAGAAACTGGGCTGTGTGGGGGATAAAATTAAGTAAACAGAAATCTCTGAAATAATAGCAAAAGGGTATAGACAGTCCTTTTCAGCTATGTAAACCACAGCTTGTTTTCTTTTTACAAGGTTCAGTGTCAAGATCCTTTTAAGAAACAAACCTTTGTTTCACAAACCCACCCTTAAAGAAATCATCTGCAGAATTAAGCAGTTATTTGTCAACTGGAGGGTTTTTTCATAAGCTGTTTATTACAGGAACAAAAGTCACAGGAAAGAGGAAGATGCAGAGATCTGCAATTTCGCTTCCCTCATGAAACTCATAAAGCACAGTCCACTCAGCTTGTCTGTGTTCATGTGATTATAGGAGTAAATGCTATGACCAATAGTATCTGTAGCTATGCAAACTAAGAGAAGAGTAATAAGGTCTCATGCTTCAAGATATAAATTAACAACGAGCCCGGTGAAACCTTAAAGACTAACAGATTTATTTGGGCATAAGCTGTTGTGGGTAAAAAAACACTTCTTCACAAGTGCCCAGCTTATGCCCAAATAAATCTGTTAGTCTTTAAGGTGTCACCGGGCTCGTTGTTGTTGTGGATACAGACTAACACGGCTACCCCCTGATACTTGAAGATCTAAATTGACTCTCACAAAAGGGTTGAGAAGGGATCCCTCCCAGACCATCCAATGTATAGCATTACACTTCACCGAATGCATTATTGGGATTTGGCAGTACCTTCTCTAAAGCATCAAACATAGACCACTGCCAGATGCCGGAAGGGGACATGCTATTTACTTACAGACTCACACACACAACCCCACCACCACCACCACACACACACACGGCTGGGAGAGGGACAAGCTTGCAAACTCAGTCCGACCCAGGGAAAGAAGCTGCCTGCAAGGAAGCTGCTGGTGCTGAGGAGGGAGCTCAGCTGCTGGATCTGAAGTCCCAACTGCGCTTTGTTCGGCATTATGAACATTCCAGAGTTATGGACAACTTCCATTCCCAAGGTGTCAGTCACTCTGAGGTTCTACTGTAATAATCACCTTACAAATAGCCATTCAATTCGTTTTGTAAACATCACAGATTTTATTACTTCAAAAAGATAGTCCATTAGTAGAACTAATTCACTTCTTTTATTTTGCACTGATGTATTCATTTTGTAGATAGGAAATTCCTATTACATTTAAACAGGATGTTTAGAACCCAAGATACTACAAAAATTTTCTCCACTTGCTCACTTTCTAGAGTAAATCCTAATCTATCAGACGAACAATTTAGAGTGAAGCATATAAATTCCTTTTAAATAGGCAAACAGACGGCTATTGAATCACTGACTGACACTGTTGCAACAGAAGCAATTTTTTAGTAGTTAAATCTCCTGGAATCCCCAAAGAATTCAATAAAAGCAAAGCCCTGTCTGAGCTTTTATTGTTTTTTGAGAAGTTTGAAAGCTGTACCTATTTCTTGCATGCTATTGGGGCATAAGATAGCAGTCTTCCCTAAACTGGCCTTGGTGGCCACTGTGAGCCACAGTGTTTGCATTATATAGGGGAGTTTTTAACTATTAATTGCAAATTTAGGCTTGGAAGAAGCCCCGGTACATTTTTAGAAGTGAAGATTGAACGAACTTAATGTAGGAAGGCAAAACTGAGATCTTGAGCACAGTTTGAGAGCAAATGAGTATGAACCGCTTCTGCAGCTATCGGCCATGTGAAAATACCTGGCCTAATGGATTTGTTGTGAATACAGTGGTGACTGTGACACACTGTAAGAGTAAAAAACTTTTGCTAATAGTTGCTATACCCCTTTTTATGTAAGTTCTAAACTAACCCCCTCCTTTGGAGGTAATGGGGAGCTGTAACTGCAGAAAAGTCTAGTGTAGCATAGATATTACTGCAGAAATCGGTAGTCTTAGGGGTCCCCAGTAATGGGCCGTAGTAGCATCAAGAGGCTTCTTGCCTCTACCAGCACCATTTCCCCCTACTATGTGTTGATCCTTGACTTTTTGCAACCTTGTGTTTCAAAATGAGATTCCTACTTGTGGACTGAGATTTTAAAACAAACCAAAAAACCACATTTATCAAAGGGAAATAATTGTATTTGTGGAAGGAATATTAAACTTTATGCTTCAGGGCTTAAGCCAATCTATAACTACTAGAGATCAGGAAGAGACTGAACATGGGGGTCATATTACTCCACATCTGCCAGTTGTGAGGTTCTTACCCCTACCTTTGAAGCATCTAGTGTTGGCCACTGTCAGAAATGTGATAATGGACTAGATGGACCTCTGGTCTGATTCAGTCTGGTTGTTCCTATCCAACTCTGTTCACTTAGAGCTCTCAGGTTTGTTTAGACTGAGGCTCCTGAATTGGAAAGCCCATGACTTCAATAATACTTCACAAAAAAATATTGCATTGAATCTTTAATACAAACTTAGAGTTAAATATAACTAGGGGGTGGGTGTGAAACTGAGAGTTAATAATTATCTCATATAGATGAGAAGTTTGTCAACTAAGATTTGAAATGAAAAGGAGTAATATAGAAGAACTGTTTTAGATGGCAGGAACTGCAGAATTTGCAATGATATTTTTATGAAGGAATGCTGAGAAGGCTGGTATTACACAATGCAGGAAGGGGCTATTTTCTTTAACAAAAACAAAAAAAACCCTCTTCAAACCTGTATTTATTTTTGTAGCCTTAAGAGACTACAGTCAGTCTGAATTGGTCACCTTTCGCCTTCGAGGCGCTGTACAGCTCTGCTCTTCCATTCACGACCTCTTCTCTGTTCGTGCCCCATACTTTGTCAGCCCTGTGCATTTGGTCACCCTTTTGATTTCCTCCCACGGTCAGCTCTGTGCCATCTATCATGCTACATCCCTACTGAATGCCTGAAATATCCCTCTGATTCTGTGCACCATATGGTGGTACCTCCCTCTTTCAAATCCTTCTCCTAGCTTGATTCTCTTGGTTGACCTACCATCTTGCTGGACTTTGCTCCTTCCAAGTATTAACATTACCCAAGGGAGAACTGTAGTGCCCAAACAGTTACACAAGTTGGCAAAATAACAACTAAACAAGATATGTACATCCAGTAGTTTATCTTACAACTTTTCCTGTTGTAGCCTTCAACTTTTGGTGTCCCATGGTTAGTGTAGGCCATAAACTTCTTGAGACAGGGACCTGTCCTTTTATTCTGTAAAATGTCATGCACACAGGTAGTGCTGTGGCTATATATAATAGCCTTTGAGTTGTGTGGCAAGCAGTTCTTAATCTTTATATAACCTGTTGCCTTTGCAGATGATGGGGAGGAAGAGGAGGAAGACGAAGAGGATGCTGATGGCTTCAGTGATGACAGTGAATCTGAAAATGATGAAGAAAATTTTAGGAAGACTAATGTGTATCAACCACCAAGAGATAATGGAAGTGATGTTTTGCAATCGTCCCTTCTGTCAAAGGGTTTGTCTCCAATGATTATTAGTTCAGTTTTTTAAACTTGTAAACTTTGGGCCAGAACAAAGCAAAACATAACAAGATATCATTACAGTACTGTATACATGGCAGTACAGTTTTGTAGTTCAGTGTAGCATTCTGAAAATGTGGGCAGAGAGAACAACTGTTTGATATGTATGAAATATGTATACAGTTTAGACAAAGTGGGTGAGGTAACGTCTTTTATTGGACCAAGTTCTTGGTGAGAGAGAGGCTTTCAAGCTACATAGAGCTCTTCTTCAGCTGTGGGGAAGGTACTAAGAGTGTCACAGCTAAATGAAAGATTGAACAGATAGTTTATGCTAACTACTTATGATATATTGTAAGGGACCATTCAAGGTGAAGTGGGCTATTAACACCCCTGAAGTCATAGGACTAAAAGGGGGTTAGTGGGTTACAGATTGTTGTAATAGGACATACATTAGTGTCTCTTTATTAAGACCATGATTTTTAGTGTCTAGCAAAGTTATGAATTTAAGCTCCCAGGCTCATCTTTTGACAGTGTTGTGCAGATTTCCTTTGAGGATGAGGACTGATAGGTCAGATATAGGGTGATCGCTTTGTGAAAAGTGTTTGCCAACAGGTGATCTGGTATTTTTGTCTTTTTCCTGTGTGAGTTCATTTGAGAGCTTAATTACTGGTTTCAACACATAGTTGTTGAGGCATTTAATGCACTGGATGAGTAGGACCCATGGATCTTGAAGGGTGTTTTGTGTGGTGGTGTTGTTGATCATTGTATTAGTGAAGATATGTCTGCAGGTTTTGCATCTGTTGTTCTGTCTGGGTCTGGTGCCGTTTTGAGTTGGTGTGCCCTGGTCTGTGGTGTCCTGGGCTTCTGATGATGGACATTTGCCATTTCTTGCTAGAGGTTGTCATCTTGCTGAAAAGTAACAAACATGTGACACAACATAGTAGCCAAAATTCATTTTCTAGTCTGCTTAAATCCTGTTTAAACATGAGAAATCTACTATAAATCATTTAAATATAATAAAGTTGAAGTTCTCCTAATTTTATTAAAGGAGTACTGTTAATTTGAAACCTAGTCAGTTGAAAAAAGCTCCTTGACAATTTTTGTGGATTTATTTATTTATTAATTAAATTATCACTATACTGTTGTGTTAGGCCAAAATGCTCAAAAGAGAAATCCTAAATTTAAGTGCACATATAGGCCCCGGTCCTGCAAACACTTAAGATACATGTTTGATGAGACTCATGTGAGTAACTTTACTCATATGTGTTTCCAGGAGTGGGGCCATAGCTGCTTAATTAAGTGGCCTTATTTTTTTTTCTAGAAGAGCTGAGTTACTGACAGCTCCCAATGACTCCAGCAATGGAAACTGACTATACCAAGTGCAAATAAAGTGATGAAAGAGAATTTTTTCCTCTACTCTTTCTCAGTTATAGGCATCTTAGATGTGACTTGTAACAGTATGAAAAGACTTTTAAACAGAAGTGGGTTTTTTAAAGTTGAGGGCCCCTTTAAGACATGATTTAAGATAAATTGATTTGCAGTTTCTACAACTGATACTAAAGTGTATGAATAGATACCCTGGTGGAGGACTGGTGATTGAGGACTGGTGATTGAGGACTGGTAATAGATTATGGTATGAAGCCAGTCAGGTCAAAATTAAATCAACTTGCTATATGATTGCTTATGGGAGAAGACCAGGGGAGCAGCCAGGTGCACCAACCTGACAAAGCACGGAGATGAACTGGACTTGGGAGATGAGAGAGGAAGTGCATGCAAAAGCTGAGCTGTGCTGGCCTTTGTTCGGTTTCAAGGAGGTGGTGTATAGCACCTACACAGTCTATATGCTTTAGCACCCTTGCCCCTAGGCATGACCCCTCAGACTTCAGGTGCATGGTGAGGTGGCTGCCCTTGTTATTAAACAAGTGGTTTTGGTTCCAAAAGGCATTAGTCTGGTGGTGCCTCTCATGAGAATTAATTTCACTTTAGTTATAACTTTCCATCCTCTGCTTAGAACTCCAATGACTGAATTCAAAGACTAGGAAGTAAAGACAGCTAAGGGCTGGGTTTACACCGGGGGGGATCGATCCAAGATACGCAACTTCAGCTACGCGAATATTGTAGCTGAAGTCAAAGTATCTTGGATCAAATTACCTGGAGTCCACATGGCGCGGGATCGACGGCCGCGGCTCCCCCGTCAACTGCGCTACCGCCACTCGCTCTGGTGGAGTTCCGGAGTCGACGGTGAGCGCGTTCGGGGATCGATATATCGCATCTTAACGAGAGGCAATATATCGATCCCAGATAAATCAATTGCTACTCGCCGATACGGCGGGTAGTGAAGACGTACCCTAAGAGTGTAGATAGGGACAGGCTGCATTAGAAAGAAGTGACTGTTTTAAATCTCCCCCTGCATCCCAAATGCCAAGCTGCCCTTTGAGTAGCAGTTTGGAAATACTATGTCCATGATTGATTTGTCTCCAAATTGGTCAGTGTCTGTTAAATTTATGATCTCTGTTCATTTTATTGTGGTGCTGCTTCTGTGATTTGAATGTAATCCTATGCTGAATTTCAAACAATGAGCAGCCACCAATGAGGACACTGCCCAATGTGATGGGCATGTGTGGCTGCAGCTGAACAAACACTGTGTGTTGAAGTATTAGACATGATTCATAGCATTCATGTCCCGTATGTTCACTTCTGAGTGTTCGTTCTCATAAACCTCTGATCAGGGTCAATAGTTTTAGGTTATCTCCTGGGATTCTGGGCTACCCTTCTATTACCCATTCATCTTCCTTGCTCAGATTCTGCCTGCCAGTTTCTGCTAGCGTCCTCCACTCTCTCTCCATCTGTGACTATGCATCTATATACCTATCTATATATGAGATCTTTCATCTTTGAGGCAATTGCTGTGATTACACAGGATTTATTTGACTCAAGGAGACATAAATGTAGGTGGTTTTGTACCATGTGAGTAAACATTACATGTGCCCTCACTGAAACCATAACAACAGATAACTGCATGGTGTGCACATGTTGATGGAATGCAGTTTACACTGTCCTTTTCAGGAGTTATTTTTTAGTATCTTTTACCGTCTCCTATTTTTTACATAAATACTCCCAAGGCTCACTTTGATATAAAAGCTTGCATTTTGGGTTATAAAGCACTATCTGGTCCAGTTTTCTGATGGTGTTACACAGCACATTGGTGGGCAGAAGTAACTTTGAGGACTGAGATTGTGCTTGACAAAACTACTTTTCTTCTGTTTCTTGAATCTAATATGGTAACGGTATTGCTTTAAATTATGCATATGTTTCTTCTGTTACTATGTTCCAGATCCCCCAACAGTTGTACAAAAACAACCAGTGTTTAACCAGAAGATGACATTCAGGAAATCAAGTATGTGGATAAAACTCTGCCTCTCATTTACCTATGTATAGATTGATTGTTATTTTCTTTTGGTGGCTCAGCATATGAGGAGTTTGTTAGCTCTACATAAACATGTTTGGTTATTTGTGCTTTTCTGAAAAAGAGACCTGGGAGGAGTGTGGATGGGAAACTGAAGCTGGTCTGCCAGTTGAAAGAGATCAGTTTGCTGGCCTGAAACAGTTGTGAACATGCCATTGTATTTGTCTCTGGAGATGGGACAGGCTGGCTTTGAACTCTTTGATGCAAACCTGAAATGAAATCCTTTCCAACTGATTATTTGTTACAGTAGCAGCTAGGACTGCTGAGTTCATAGTCCCTTCCTCACTTCTGTTAGTGAAACAATACTGGCTAAGCAGTGTTCTCAATGAGGTCAGGTCATTTAACCTTTAATCTTTCTGCCTGTTTAACTGTAGAATTCATCTAAAAAAGCAGAAGCTAGACTGAGTTTAGAGCTAAAATCAGTTTTCATATGATTTCTCACCCGTTCCATTGATAACTAGATAAATGGATCAGGATTCTGTCATCTTAACTCCCCTTCCCTCCAATCACTCCAACAGATGAAGCTGAATCTCAAGTTCAACCCAATACGCTGAAGAAGCATTCACAGCCTGCAGCCAAAAGTAAGATTTATGCTTGCAGATCTGTTTAATGTATGTATAGCATTTAACCATTTTTGTGCCCATCCTTGTATTCAAGGTCTTTAACTTGGTGCTATATAGTGGGTCCTGCTAGAACAGACCTGCATTACACATTACACAGAAGGTCTGGCTAGAGAATCTTGCCCGCAATGCTCGGGGATCAGCTGATTGCCATATTTGGGGTCGGGAAGGAATTTTCTCCAGGGTAGATTGGCTGAGGCCCTGGAGGTTTTTCGCCTTCCTTCGCAGCATGGGGTAGGGGTCGCTTGCTGGAGGATTCTGAGCGACTAGAAGTCTTTAAATAATGATTTGGGAGTTCAACAGCTAAGTCAAGGGAGAGAATTCTTCCAGGAGTGGGTGGGTCAGGTTTTGTGGCCCGCATCAGGCGGGAGGTCAGACTAGATGATCATAATGGTCCCTTCTGACCTTAGAGTCTATGAGTAATCCAGTTTATCAGGAGACATATTTTCAGCACTGAGGGAAAGATAACTCAAGAGGCCTCTTGTCTAATCTCTGATTTCCACCTGGTCTGCCCTCTACTCCTTTAATAAACTCTGGCATCAATGTGAGATTAAATTTGGGGCACACATAGTGATAGTTCTGTGTTCCGTTGTTTTTTAAATTTGATGTTTCAAATTCAGTTGTAGTAATCTACAGAAAACTTTTGTCATCCTGTCTTCTGATATATTTAGGATCCAAGAAATGCATCTCCTTGCTATGGGTCTGATCCTGCTTACAAAGAAGTCAATGGGAGTTTTATTAGTGACTTCATTGGAAGTAGAATCAGACCCTGTAGGATTCAGGGAGAAGGAGAAGATTTTTAAAAACATGATACAAGCTTTTTTAACGTTAACAATAACCCTGGTTAATAGTTCAATCATTTCGTTAAATTAACATTTAAAAAACAAACTTGTAATCCATCTTCAAATGTCTGATTTCCCATGCATTTCCTGTGTCCTCTTCATCCTCTGCTTGTACTTTTTGCGTTCTCTAAATGAATGGATGAGACCATTTAATTTCTGGGTTCTTATGCACTAGCACACTGGTTCTCAAACTTTTTGTATTGGTGACCCCTTTCATATAGCAAGCCTCTGATAAATTAAAACCACATTTTTTATATTTAACACTATTTTAAAGTGATATTTGTATGTTTAATATCACTTTTCACAGCAGACTTACTAGCTCAGACTTCACAGCAGACTTGGTAGCTAGCTGGGAGGCATGTACTTGCAACCCCCACATAATAACTGTGCGACCTCTAGTTTGAGAACCCCGGCACTAGCACAATGCAGTAATGTTTGAGTTGCAAACAATGGCGAAGAATGTTCATTTTGTTTAAAAATGCCTTTGAGATTGGTTTCTATGGCTTTACTTTTTTCCTTTCTGTTGCCTTCAGATTTTGTAGAAGATTATTCTTACAAAACTTAAATATCAGGCCAGGTTTGACCTGCCTCTTTAAGATACATTTTACTGTGTTTTTAATAATTTATTCTTCTTTGATTAGATATAATGGTTAGAATGTGAGTGAGCAAAATTTTCAAAAATGCTTAAGTCCCATTTTCAAACTGTGACTTGTGTGTTTAAGTTGTTTAGGTGCTTTTGAAAAATTTACCCGATGTCTTGCATTACCCTGTAGTTTTTCCTCCAAGGAAGTTAAGTCCTTCTTTCTCACTCCAGGGTGTCTCCATTATCTTGTGGTGGTCAGTTGTTTATGGGATAGGAAAATGGGTCTTTTCAAATGTCACTGTTCACTCATCCACACTAATTGATTCCTCATTGAGCATGACGAATTTGCTTATTTTTAACATCCACCCCCTCTCCTCCCATTCTCTTTTGTGCAGAGCCTGTTGGACAGTCCAGTGCAGGATGGTTTAGGATGTGCATTTTGGTATTAGCAGTAGCTTCCGTTACTGTTGTATGGCATGTCTGGAAGAATCAATCCTCTAAGACTTTGCCGAGGGAAGAAATCAAAGTTGTGCAAGCATTTGAGACCCAGATGAAGAAACTTAGGAATGTCTATTCAAATCAGGATCCAAGACTGTGGGAAAGAATCGAAATGTTCCTTGTGAAACGACTCAATACCACCCATCCCCACTCGCAGCCTGCCATCTTACTGCTCACAGCTGCTCAAGAAGCTGAAAAGTCTCTAAAGTGCTTAAGTAACCAGATTGCTGAAGCTTATTCCTCCTCCCTGAGTGCTGCCACAATCAAGATTGATGGGGCTGGTAAAGCCACGCTGGATAGCGACCTCGTCAAGCTGGAGGTAGATAATAAGCTAAGCTCTGGGTTCAAGGAAGGTAAAAAAGCGGCTGTGGTGCATCGATTTGAGTCTCTGCCTGCAGGCTCCACTTTGATCTTCTACAAGTACTGTGACCATGAAAATGCAGCATTTAAGGATGTAACTCTTCTGCTAACTGTCCTTCTGGATGAGAAGTCCCTGGGAAAGAACCTCAAGCTGCTGGATGTTGAGGAGAAAGTGCGGGATTTTCTCTGGGCCAAATTCACCAATTCAGACACTCCCAGCTCCTATAATCACATGGACACAGATAAGCTGAGTGGACTGTGGAGCCGCATATCTCACCTGGTCCTGCCTGTTTGGCCTGAAAATGCTCTTCCTAAGGAGGGCTGCTTACAGATGGATTAAATATAAGACATGGGAGGATAGGAAAACAGTGTTGTGGTATCTGGGCAGTGCAGAACTTAACTGCTGAGCTGAGGCAGCACACAATATTCTCTATGCAGAGCAAGGACTGGTAGGGTTGTTCCATTTAAAAGAATTGGCGTTCTCTCTAGACAATTGGAGAGTGTAAGTATGGAGCACAGCTGTTAGGTTGGTCCCTCCTCAGTAACTCATTGGGCCTAGTGCTCTGTAGGTAGAAATGTCTTGCCCCCATTGTAGAGCCATCCCTCTGTATGTAAAGCTATTCTTGTGTGCAGTAGACAAGTGTGTCTCTGCTGAAACTTTTCCAGCAGTAGGTAGTACTGCCATTGGGTATGGCAAGATAATGGGATCTAGCGGATTCTACAGACTTCTCTCCTGTCTCCTCTACCTACTTACAATCTACCAGAATAACATTCCCCTCTATTCTCAGAGGCTTAATTTTATTAATTGGCAGTAGAGTTGGGGCTACATGCATCCAGCCATTGGCTTTCTTTCTCCAGCTGACCATGGCCTTGGGTATAAGTTGCCTCTGCATGTTTCCTAGACTGGCTGAATTGTATAGAAGATGTTCTGGTTCAGGAGAGACTTCTCAAAGCTGTTTCTGTTCTGTTTAGAAGAGCCTGGTGCCCCCTCTCGCTTCCTTCCTCCCCCCCAGCTTTGGAGGCTGGGATGAACGAAGTGCAAGTGATTGCTCCGGATGTTGTTAACACGTCAGTTAACAAAATAACCCCTTAGTGCATCTGCTCCCCAGAGCACCCAGGAATCCTCTGTTCTGCATCCAGTTTTAAGACATACAAATCTCAAGGAGGAAATGTTAAATGCTGTTCCAGTGTGTGCTAAAAAAGCCTCACCACACCCTTCTGAAAGGCCTAAGATGTGTACAGTCTGAACAGATTATTTTCGCTAGGTTCAAAGGTTTTATTCGAAAAGAGTATTTTTACATCAAGAGGATTTGTTTATTACTGTTGTAAGCCTTGTCCCAAATGACTCCCCAGTGTGTCTGCATAAAACCTGCTGCTTCCTATGTCAATTTTAAGAAAAAAAGATTTGATATGCATGTGTTGAACATATTTTATTGAGTGGCTCATGCCAAAAATCCCTAAAATTTACCACCAATTAAAAATCATGTATGTTTTTCTATACCCACAGAAGAATTGTCATACTTTCATGCCTCTCTACTGCCTAGTATCTCACCTTGGGTGTCTCTTGTTCCAGATCCATTCAATTTTCTTGGATTTGAAGGAAACTGCTCATGTTTAAGATACATTTTCTTATAGCTGTCAGATTGATGGCACTCTAACACATCCATTACTCAATCTTCCCTTTGCCTTGCTATAAAAGTCCTTAAAAGGGACTTATCTGTAGGGGGGTGAAAGGGCAGACTACCAGAAAAGACACTGGTTTGCGATCTGAAATGAGCTGGATTAATGACCGGTGCAAGAAAACTCCATAGACTTGGAGCTGTGACCACTTATGCCAGTGGTGGATTTGGCCCTTCTTCTTTGAGAACTGGAAACTGACCATTAATTTGTTTTATGTAGAGGTATTTATACAGCAAAGAGACATGGAAGTGCTGCCATTTTATGTGTGTAAGACCTGCTCATGAAGAAAAGAGATTTAAATGTTACAAACACTTCACTGGACAAGTGTTTTTTAAAATCGTATGTTCGTTTATCGGTTGGAAATGACCAGTGATGATTTGTAAATAATTTAAAGAAACTATTTTAGTAACCATTAAAAATAAATTTACCTATTTGTTTTATAACCTGTTCTAAGACTGCTGATAGAATTTTAAGATGTGGTCAACTTTTTTTTTTTTTTTTACAGGCCAGTATTTTCAACTGTAGTTACCTCTGAAAATCAGTCCACTTTGATTTAGGTACTTGAATGTAGACTTAGGTGCCTGATTTTGGGCACCTAAACTTGACAACTTTGGCCAAGATCCTTGAATTATACGTAAGTCCAGACAGAGCTGTTTGGAGAGGTGGAGGCTGGTCTACGGAGACACCCCCCCCCCCCCCCCCCCGCGCTGTTGCATAAACTTCATGAAAATAATCTTTGGCTAGCTGGGAGAAAGCCGCATCACATTGTAGATTGGGAATGTAGCTGGGAACTTCCTCTTATCTGGTGTTCTTGCATCATTTCTTACTAGGGACTCTGAATCGGACATACTTATTCTGGGTTGTAAATACGTTTGTCTGAGATTTTTAACCTTGTCAGCTGTCCTTTTCACCTCACCCAGACAGTTTGCATTCAGGCTGAAAACAAGAAGTTTGTTACCTGTTTTAATGTAGAAGGCACCTGTAATTGCAGTTGGTTTTTCAAGATTGAGGGAAGAATGATGCAGTCTCTATTCTGCCACCTTGCAGGCTGCACTTCAGTTTCCAGTCTTTTTAGTAATTGGTATGATGGAAGTAATTCACAGGTGATTTCTTACCTATCTAAGCATTTCCACACAGGCCCAAGAGCTAGAAAACAGAATAATGCTTAGCATTTATAGGGCATGTCACTGGAGGATATCAACATGCTTTACAAGCATTAATTCATTAAACTTCACTCCACCCGGCAATTATACTTTTTTCTTATTACTTCATGTACATTTGATGCTTGTGAAGTGTCAGTGACAGCCCTGGAGGTGGAGGTCCTCTATTGTATATCAGAACAGTTACAGCACAGACCTCAGAAGTGCAGCTTTCTCTACACTGTTCCAAGGTGCCCCAACCATGCACTGGAGAAAACGCCCTTAGGTAGCGTAGTCTCCTTGTCCTCTGTGAAACTGCATCTAGGAGACTAATGAGAGTGTTGGACCAGGAATACTAGTCCTAACAGGCCACTGAGCAGCTGTTGAAATAATCTCATGATCACAACCAGTACAGAGCAGGCTTGAGCTTATGACTTGGAGATGAAAGGCTCCATGTTCCTCTACCAATAATTACTTGAGCCACCCAATTCCCTCAGAAGGGAGCTGATTTTGAAGGGCTGAGTGTTTAGAAGAGCAATTTTTTTCTGTCTGAAAAGGTAAAATGAGACTTTGTTTAGTACATGCCTCTCTTTTACTCCTCACTGAAGATGTAAAGGAATATCCGATATTCTTTGGCTAGCTGGGATAAAGCAGCATCATGTTACATGTATGTAAAATGGAATATAGATCCAGATGTAGATTGCAGCACTTATCTCAGGGTGGAGAAATAAATTTAAAAGAGAAAAGCTGTAACCTGGCCCACATTTGACTGTTTGTATACCACCTCATCAGTCAGGTGAAGTGAGGGCTGTATACACCCTTCACATGGTGGCTGCTGACCATTGTCCTCTTCAGGCTTCCCTTTCCATTACAATGTCACTCCTGCCATTGAAAGTCTTTTCCAACCACTCCACAGCACCTTGGCTTCTAGAGCAGCCTCCTCACTGGAGGGTGAAGCTGAGTTGGATCTAGCTGTCACAGACCAGTGAACCCAACCCATGGAAATGAGTTAGTGTGCTCGCAGCAGCTAGAGCAAGGAAAGGTGTAATTCACCTGTGGCTGATAAAAAATGAAGTGCTACTTTGTGTTCTGCAGGCATATGCTGGAGTAGTGTTTTAAGCTTTGGTTGGAGATTCTGGGTGGCAGTTGGAACATCATCTTTAGTGTTTGCAAGTGAAAATGAAGGGGAGCTGAACCAATTAAAGTAGCATAAAGTGCTGTGTAAATACTGTGGCTATTAGCAGCCAGGGTCCAGTGGAGTCAGTCAGGAGGAAAACAAGTCAGTTATATCAGGGCAAAAACTCTGAAAGAGAGGAACCATAGTCTAAACTTAGAGGGAACATAGTTACCTATGTTACAGACAAATAATCAGGGCAATTGATTTGTTTTTAATAGTGATGAACAAAACCCCTCTAAAGAGTACAGTATACACGGTAAGAAACAGCAAACTCAAACATAGACTGAAAACATACCCAATGACTGAACTGAAGATGGATGGCTTTCCATGTCTAAATTGCAGTATTACAGATAAAAGTACTAGGAAAGGAAAAGAGTGTAGCATTATGAGAACCAGAAACATGGGCAAGTCAGTGTGTGGTGCCTAAAGGTGAAATACATGTAATACTGGCCATACATAATAAATTGTTCAGGGTAGCGCATCAACAGAAGAGACTCCAACCCATCTCCCCTGTTTGTTGCTCTCTCCACCATTTCATCCAGGGTGGTTAGCTACCACTTCCAGTTACCCATCCCTGAACTTCTTGACCTGGGACCTTGCCTGAGTTCCTTTCCTCAGTAGGGACAGTTCAAACCATTCCTCTCGCTCTGGGCAGATGACTGGAGCTGTATGGTGACAGTGATGGATCTTGCCCCCCTGATCCTGTCTCCTCGCAGTGGTGGCCCCATCCTCCCAGCAGGGGGCTCTGCAGCAGTTCCTGCTTGTCCCATCTGCTAGCCCTGAGTTTGAGAATACAGCTCTCCCCTTCAGCGGTTTATGACATCACAAGCGCCTAAAACATTGCACAACCAATCAATACACTTTGTCTTTCACATCCTGCTCTGACTGAGTTGTCAGTAATGTTCTCTGCTGCTACAACGGGCACAGAAGAATCTTGAATTTGCTTTGCAGGTTAGTAAAAAGGGCTGATTTTTTTCCACATTTTTTCCAAAAATAAAAATGTGTATATCCAGGAATATGGAATCCTTACTTTAACTTTCTGTGTGTTGACAGGCAGGTACTTGGGTAGATTCTCAATTTGGTACACAAGTGCAGATGTGCACACATGTTGAGATAGATATATAGGTAAATGTTATAATTCGTAAATACACTGCTTTTTATACATTGTTGTACACCATCTGGGATATGGTTAATTGGCAGTGTACTACATACAGAAAAGAAAGCCTGCTCTTGGTGCATGCGCACACAAACATGTAATCAAATTTTGTACCAAGGTATATAGATGACTGGGAAGCTCTATTTTGTATGATGATCGGTGTGTGCAATATCTAATACAAACAGGGAGCTAACATCTAAATACCCTACAGTACAGCTGTTCCTACTTTGTTTTATGAGCCCAGATCATACACAGGAAAATTTCATTTTCTTTATATAAATTTTCCAGTTCACCTTTTAAGATTCTAATATAAACATTGTATGTACCGTATTTTCCTGCAACTAGTTTTGCACCATTTCACAGTTGTCTTGTGCCCTGTTTTTACTGTTGGGTTTTGGCAGCTGGATTTATAATTGAATGCTTGCACAACCCAGTCCATGTTCAACAGGTGGAGAGAACCCTTTCCAAAATTCCTGGATGACTCTAAGGAAGCATGTCAGTCAAAGAAAGGGGGAGGGGGAGGAAATCTACTGGGTCGTCTTTCAGGCACAATAGCCAGTTGCCCCTCTCTATTTTTAGAAGGGGTGTGCAAGGGTACTATGGAGTGGAAAACTTTCCACAGCCTGGGTGTTAAAAGCTGCAATAGTCAGCACAGTGTAAAATGAGATGCTGCTTCTTTATGTTTAGTCCTCCACTCCCGGCCACTGCTTTCTAGCGCTTGGGCTGCACTGCTGCAATATATTCAATAATGCTGCCTAGTTCTGTTACCAGTTCATCAAAACTGTATTGGAATTGAGTGCACTTGTTTCTTCCTTTCTCTGTTAGCCATGGCTGTTTCCAGGTAAAGGATTTACTTTGTCTCTAAAAGGCTAATAATTTTAGCAAACTTAATTGAAAAGAGCTTAATTTTCACAAGAGAATTTAAATTTCCTTAATTTATCAGGTATTATGCTGTCTCAGATTATTTATTTTTTTACATGAAAGCTGACTCTGGAAGCATTATATTCTTTGATCATTTGATTTAAGATTTTGTGCAAGAATTATAATTGAATTCCATTGTTACATAGAAAAGTCTTGACATTTTGAGAATATGGGAATAATGTGGAAGCAAAGTTGGGGCAGGGGGGATCTTGCTTCTTAATTTTCTATAATGACTGAAAATAAAGAAGCTAAATTAGTGACTTTCATATTCAGTGTAAATTCTAATGCACCCTATTTGTCTGGAGAACGAGGGAAGAGTGAGGAACTAAATTAACTGCTAATAAGTAAAATAAAATGCTAAGTTCAAAGACAATTTGAGGCAATATGTTACAGAAAGTGATGAATAGGTGAAGAGATCTGCCAGTCAAGTACTATTAAGCAATAGATTTAAGCAAACAGTAGGTAACTATATGGGATACAATATGAGTTAAGAGGTCTTGGTCTATGGCTACAGCTGTTTAGCACTTTGGTAATACAAATAATAGTCACTTTGGTGCTTGGGCTACCTTTCTCAGGAGTCAGGAGGGAATTAATCACTGATCGTGCTCCTTTTCCCTACTAGAGATATCTGTTTTGTCTTTGTTGGCAGGGATTTTTTTCTCCTCTGGCAAAACAGATACATATAATTTTAAAATCCTTTAAATTTTAAGATAGAGATGTCAGTTGGTGTGAACATTTCAAACACCCTGAAGCCCATGCTATGCACTGAATGAGGCAGGGTCATATGGAAAATACAGTACACAATCATGTAATTAAAGACTATCATACTACGTATGCAGGAGGGAACAGAATGTTGAATGGGCAGCCTTTAATTCTAACACTTTCAAAGTACTGAGTGCTTGGCTTTGCAATCTTAATGTTCTTTTAACATAATGTTGGGGGTCTTTTGCATGTATTAGAGGCAGGGATTGTGTCACTGCCTATTAAGGTTGCCCAGCACATCATCTTATAAGACCTCGGATTCCAGTTACTTATAACTTTGTCAAACATCAGCTGTTTGGGCTGAAATATTCCATGCTGGTTCTCAGTAGTGGGCTGAATTTGTTTGGAAAATTTCGGCCGATATGGTTCAGTTGCATCTCAGAGTGAGGCTAGGGAAAAATGTTTTGCCCATGTTAAAATATTCTGATGAACTAAAAACACCCCCCCACACACACACACACAACCCCTGAAAAGATTAGCATCCGCATGATGACTATAATTTATTCTGAGAATCAAGGATGCTTAACAAAGCAAAAAACTTTCGACTCATGCACTTTGATCCTGATGTGTCAAGCAATAAAAATACCTATTGGAGTTACACATGAGATTATGCTGAATAGTATACTATTAACTTTTTAAAACTGAAAGTAAAACTCTTCTGAGATTTCTGCCTCTGTGTTGATCAAGAATAGATTTGAAATGAGGAGGTCTCATTTTTCAAATTAGGTGACATACTGTTTCTTTAAGCAAGTAGCATGATGGAAGTGGATAAAGTTGTAGGTAGAAGCCCATAAATGAAGCAGGCATGTGCCCACATGCATGTACATATACAATTGGCTCTTTAGGAATAATGCTGTTTTTCTTTTCTAATGACTTTCCTTCTTCAATGTTAAAAGAAAGTGACTGTTCCTGTGATACTTATCTGTGTTGCCTTAGGACAGGGGGCTGGACTAGATGACCACTTGAGGTCCTTTCCAGCCCTACATTTCTATGATTCTATAGCTGCATGACATCACATGCCTGCTTTTAAAATACAGTTCTCTTTTTATAATGTACCTATGAAGGGGGGAGAAAAATCCTGCAAGGTACAGAAGTATTAGCAGCATTATAAAAATGATATCCTAAACATTTCCCCTTCCCTGCATTTTTAATGAAACTTAAGTTATTTCACTTTTAATAAACTTCAGTTTTCATTGTATTTATTTAAGCTGCTTGTTTGCTACATTTTTCACTTAGAATTAACTTTAAATTTCTTTAAACAAATTTAATTAAAATTAAAAAAAAAAGTGTAAACATCTGTACTCATACTTTTATACATTTTTTTTCCTGTTATTTGCCTAAATCTTATGTTCTGGGTCTCAGTGAGACAGTCACTTTAATCTTTTTTTAATTGAGTGGTTCTTATAAGAATTATTTTTTTTTTTCAGTAGCTACACAAGTTGAAAAAATAACTCCCTGTTCTGAAGTAAGGAGGCAGGTTCAAAGATTTGACATATGTAGACTTCTTGCAACCCCAGGTTTATTAACCCTGCACCATTTATTCAGGCGTCAGAAATAGATTGAGTTTCAGGCCAAATAGATGTTGGCTGCATTTAAGTGGTGGTGTAGCTCAGATTCTGTCTGTATAACATTTGGATGGGCCTTTACAGAGCAAATTGTTCTTTCACTCTGATAGCCATTTATGTAAAAACTAGAGCTGGTCAAAAAGTGGTGGAGAAATTATAAACTAAATTTTGAAGTAACTTGTGTTCTGTGGGTTTTGAAAACAAATTTTCACTCATTCAAAAAATTGCACATCGCTTTTGAAATGGAAAATATTTTAATAACTTAGTTTTTTAAATTTTAAATTTTTGATTTTTCCTGGTTTCTTCCTTAGTTTGATTTTTGCACCGAAAAGGGAAGAGGAAAAAGGGGGAAATAAAACCATGGGGAATAATCCTAAATATTTTGTTCCATTTTTTTAAAAGAGTAAATCATAGTGAGGGGGGGGGGAAACAGGTTTAGGGTAATAGATCTAAAATAATGTCCTTATTTGAAAAACTGACTAGCCTATACCACCCAAAGACCCCATTAAGATTTCTGTAAGAGCAGGAGTGTTACCTCTGATGCCATTGGTTGCAATCCTCCCATTTGAGTTGTGCTAGGCGTGAGCTGCTGCCCTTACACAATAGTGTTGGCTGCATTTAAGTGGTGGTGTAGCTCAGATTCATTGATAGGGCCCTGCTGTGAAAAACATGTCATGGATGGTGAAATCTGGTCTTCCCTGTGAAATCTGTATAGTACAGGCAGGGGTGAAAGTAACTTAAAGGACTTACTGGTTCGTCAGAGTCCTGAGCGGGGGCGGGGCCTCAACCGGAAGAGGCGGGGCCTTTCAAGATTTAAAAGGTCCTGAGGCCTTTAAATCACCCTAGAGCTACCAGCAGCAGAGGTGACAGGAGCACCGGGCTCTTTAAATCCCTGCCCGAGCCTGGCTGCCGGAGCTCCGGTGGGGATTTAAAGGGCCCGGGGCTCCCCACAGCGGCTGGAGCCCTGGGCCCTTTAAATCACTGCTGCGGAAGCCGGTCCAGTCTGGCACGGCTCTACTGAATCATACCGGCTTACTTTCACCTCTGAGTACAGGGTAAAAGTACACAAAAGACCATGATTTCACGTGGGAGACCAGTATTTCTCAAAGTGGGGATCCTCCCCCAAAAGTGGGCTGTGGGGGAGGGGGGTTTGCAAGGTTATTGTAGGGGGTCAAAATATTGCTACCCTTACTTCTGCGCTACCTTTAGAGCTGGGTGACTGGAGAGTAGCAGCTGCTGGCCAGCTGCTCAGCTCTGAAGACAGCATCCCGCCAGTATTACCATAGAAATAAGGGTGGCAATATGGTGACATCACCTCCCCCTGCCCCCACCACACAACTGCTGTTTGGGTCAGGACCCCTACAGTTACAACACCATGATATTTCAGATTTTAAAATGTGAAGACTGTGAAATTGAACAAAATGGATTGTGAATTTGGTAAGGCCCTTTTCATTGATTTTAATGGAGGTTAGGAGCCTACACTACTTTTGTGGAGCTACTTTTGGATTCACTGCCCCAAAACTTCCTTAACATAGTGTCTCGTTCCAAAACACTGAATACATCTAAACTTAAACTCCTGAAAACTAGCCATTCCAGGGTTAAGATACACACCACACCAGCTCTGCAATAGATGTCCTCCAGGTCTTAAACTTTGGGTCTCAAACCTTAGCTGTAGGGGTGCTCCCCAGCCCTACATTCCTTACAAACGGCAGGAGAAATATTTGGTTCCAGGTGCTGAGGTTCTATTCAAACCATTGCCAATCTTGGAGCACGTTTTGTGGGGAATCTTTCCTCTCCTTCCCTGCTCAGCTGTTGTCCCTCCAAAGGGCAGCCCTGCCTTCTGTCAGATCTAAAGCTGAGCTGCCAGTGCCCGAGTATTACATCGCAGCTGAGGCAGGTGCACCCTGATGTATGCAGGAAGCTGTGCCACACCCAATATGGCCGAAGTATAGTTTGGGGCAGGAATGCTTAGGGGTGCCGCCATGTTTGGAAGGTCAGATATTAGGCCGTTCTCGCGAGGCGTGGCCGGCTGTTCCCGCCCTGCCCCGCGCCGCTGCCGCCGCTGCTCCGTGTCAGTCGTTGGCCGGTAATGGCGACCGGCGAGCTCCCCTGAGGTGACTGAGCCCGTGCCGGGCCCAGGGTGGGACGCAGCCGTCCGTGGAGGAGCAAAGTGAGGGGCTGCTGCTAACTCCACTGGGGCACCCAACCCCCGCAGGATGCGTTGGGAGCTGCCCCCGGGGTGGGAGGCGGCGGCGGCGACTCTCAGGTGAGGAGCCCGAAGGGGGAGAGCGGCTGGCAGCGGCCTGTCGTCCATCCTCAGCCGGGCCCTGCCCTGCCTCGCGGCTGCCTGGGCTCCTGGGGCGAGGTGGAGCCCCGGGGGGTGGGACGCCCTGGGGTCGGGCCCCGGGGCTCCATCCCCCCGTAGGGCCGGTGTCCGGGCCGTGACTCGTCCCCACTGGACCTCCGCCCCTGAGTCTCCATAGCGCTGGGCAGCCCTGGCTCCGGGCCGTGCTGTCATTCCCTATTTAAAGAGACCTTCCTACAGGGCCATGCCCTGCACTAGCCAGCGGCGCTTCTGCCGGGCTGATAATGCCGCCGTTAGCAAAGCCTGACCCAACTGCCCCGCTCAGCTGTGTCTAGGGGCTGGCTACTCTGCTTCTGCTCCGCTTGGAAAATGAAACTGGGTTCGCGTCGATCACGGCTCTTCCTAGCCCACTTCCCTTTCTGCTTCCCATGCTCGGGCATGACATCTGGGTGCTGAACGCTGTTGAATGTTCGCAGCCACTTTTCATTTTAAATGTATCTATTTTAAAAAGTCACACACACCCCTTGTGTTAACATTAGGCTTGTAAAACCTTGTTTTAAAATACCAAACGTAAATTTGGTGAGGGATTGATTTTCATAGCCTTGTCCTCACTTGTCTACAAAAGTGTTGGAATGCTTTGAATGTACAATATCTGTATGTACACCTTGCATCCACTCATAACACAGCAAGCATTTTACAAACTTTGGTTAAGCAATTTGTTTGTGGCCTGATCTTTACACAGATTTTGTACTGGTGTGACTGTCATTTTGGGTTGTGATACTTTTTTTTTAAAACTAATATCATTATACAAGTACAACCCCTAATGTGGGTTTAGTTATACTGGTATAGCTTACTTCCATTTCTGGGAGGGTATGTCTTCACTACCAGCGATAAAGCGCCGTGTAGTCGTAAAAAAGCCACCCCAACCAAGGGAGTAGCTACTGGTGCACTGTCTATACTACCACTTTACAGTGCTGAAACTTGCATCACTCAGGGTGGGATTTTTTTTCACACCCCTGAGTGGGAAAGTTTCAGTGCTGTAAAGTGGCAGTGTAGACAAAGCCTAAGGAAATAAGTTATACTGGTATAATAACTGCATCCACAGTTGTGGCGGGGAATTATCCTACTTTAATTATACTAATATAATTAAAGCAGGTAAACTTTCTTGCGTAGATGAGCCCTGTAGTGCCTGGAAATATAGATTTTTATTTCAATGTGTGGTTGAATTTGTGCAGATCTACATCTAGACTGTTCAGTTTTACTTTATGGTTCTCTTTCAGTTTACACCATAATGCAATACCTTTCATCTGAAAAATGGCTAAAAATTCTGCTGTCAGCAAAAATTCTGGGCAATCTGGGATAGATACTGTGCCTTAAGAGTCCCAGAATGTACTGGTGCATCCAACTTTGTAAGGCACACTGTGTGTAGATTCAGTTAAATGTTTCTGTCAACTGTGATATTGTGTGGACGCACTAACCTGTTATAAGGGCAAGTGAGACAACTAGCTGCTTCATACAATCTTTGTCACTAAAACAGTTTCATTACTAAAATGATGTCGTTAATGGTGTGTCCACACTAACACAGTAAACTTTTTGGAGCAAAGAGAGATGCTATTAAAACAAAGGTATACTGTGACTTTTGAATACAATTTAAATTTGTTTTAAGAATTCTCAAGAATATTCGTTTGTCTCACGCCCATAAATCGGATTACTCACATGAATATACCATTGATTTTAGTGGGACCATTCTTGGCTCAAATGAAGCAATGTTTTTAAGCCCATGTTCTTAAGCCTAACTTTAAGCATCAGAATAGTACCAGCTGAAGTCAGTAGGATTACTAATGTACTTAAAATTAGACTTTGTCTACACTTTTATATTGGTATAGCCATGTCACTTAGAGGTTTGACTACTTTACCAACATATCTTACCAGCTACTGTCAGTATAAGCCCTAGTATGGACACAGTTACACTAGTATAGCTTATATTGGTTTGAACTGACATAAACTATATTGGTATAACTGTCCACGGTAGATGGGTTTTGCCAGTTAACAGCATAGGCGCCGACTCCGTGGGTGCTCCGGGGCTGGAGCCCACTGGCAGCTCCCCGCCCCGCCCCAGGTCGCCTCCTCCCCTGAGTGCGCCTTCCCAGCTTCTCCCCCTAGCTCTCAGTGCTTGCCGCTGGGAGGGAGTGGGGAGAAGGGGGAATGCGGTGGCACGCTTGGGGAAGAGGTGGGGCTGGAGCAGGGATTTGGGGAAGGGGTCCAATAGGGTCAGGGAGGAGGCAGAGTTGGGGCGGGGACTTTGGGGAGGGGGTTGGAATGGGGCTGGGGCTGGGCCAGGAGGAGGCAGGGCAGGGGGTGAGGGCAGGGGGGGTCGAGCACCCACCAGCACCGGGAAAAGTTGGCGCCTGTGGTTAACAGTACAGGTATAACCATACTGGCAAAACTCTCCTAGTGCAGACAAGACGTTAGGCATGTGCTGAAGTACTTTGCTGAATTGGGATCCGTATGAGTAAAGTTACTCATGGCCATAAGAGTTTGCAAGTTGTACAGGTGTTACAAACTTGAAATATTCTGATGAATTCTGTCTAGTGTGACTTCAGTGAGACTAGTTAAGTGAGTAAGGTTACTCACAGGCACAAGTTTGCAGAATCAGGTACAGTATTTGGTTGAAAGACTTGTGTGAAAGAACCACAAACAAAATGGGAAACTAGTTTAACTCATTGACTATACCAGGTCAATTGAAACTGACTAATAACAGAGGGTGAAATCCTGATCCCATGTAAGTCAATGGCAAAATTTCCATTGACTTCAGGGGGTCCAAGATTTCAACCAAAGTGCTGTCAAATACAAAAAGTAAACAAATGGCAAAAATGGAAGTTTTTTTCCTCTAATCTTCAATCATTAATATTACATGATACATGTAATAATAGTAGGTAAAAATCAATCAGACAGAGGTGTGATTCCTTTTTTAAGTTGATGTTCCTTTTAAATAGATACAGACAACTCTCATGAATGAAAATCCAGCAAATGTCAACATTCCTAATGAGTGGAGGAAGAAGATTTGTAATGCCAGGAACTGTATGGTCAAGTCTTGGGAAGATTTCTAGGTTCTTTATTGCTGTAGATAAAAGTGGCATTTTCTTTCCAGGGTGCAGACACTAGCCATAAAGGTGGTATAGCAGATAATGCTCGCTATCAAGATGGTACAGTAGAAGAGAAATTATCCATGAAAGAAAAGCATAGTTTCCAAGTTATATTATTTTGAGCTCTATGTACATGACAGCCTAAATTCACTGTGCTAAAATCAGTCATATGCTTTGGGATTTTGGGGGAAAGCTTCTGATACACTGTGACTGAAAACAGTGTTCAACATCTTAAAGTTTTCTGAATGTCTGTTTCTTACTGATATTCTGTTGTATTAATGTAGGTGGAATATATGGGCCCAGAGTCAAAGGTGTTAACATAAGCCAGTCACTGTCCACCATTAAATAGTCTTAAACCGGGTTATGGGTTTGGTATACAGAGACTTCAGCATGCTTAATACCATGGTGCAAACAGCGTTAAAAATCCTTTTAACGTTTTCTTAAAGATACAAAGAAGAAGGGGAAAACAATTACAGGTTTTGAAATGTAAAACATTAAATTAGGCTTTCATTTTAAAAATATCCATTGTTCCCTTTCCCTTAACTGGAGACAGTCTTTAAAGGAAAAAAAGACTTGTTTGACTGTCTCTTGTGTGGTATTAAAGATGATGATAACTTGTCCTTTGTGGGGAAAGGAGAAGTTAGTTGGAATGGGCTGGTGGTGCTGCTGCAGCTTTTGTTGTTAAAGTCTGATCCTGTTTCCTAGAAGACAAAACAAGACAAACACATAAGTAGGAAAAGAAAAGAACAGCAAAGATGGAAAATGCAGCTTCTGTCTCTGGGGTTGACTATCACTTGCATCCTCATTGCTGGAAAAACACAGGCAGAGCACACTGTCTTGTCAGCCACTCTGAGGCCTTGTCTACGCTACTGGGGTAAGTCGACTTAAGTTATGCTACTCCAGCTCGTGAATAACATAGCTAGAGTCGACGTAGCTTAGCTCAACTTAATGCGGTGTCTACACTGCACTGCGTTGACGGAAGACGCTTTCCCATCGACTTACTTGACTCCTCTCGTTCCAGTGGAGTATTGGAGTCGACTGGAGAGTGCTCTGCGGTCACTTTAGTGGGTCTTCAGCTAGTGTTCCCTCTAATTTTTTACGTTCATGTGTGGAATGAATTTTGTTGTGTGCATCAATATGGAGGTCATATGTGACATATCACCTTCATATTGGTGCAGATAACAAAATTAATGTGGTGGGGTTGGCGCCGAGGGGTTCGGAGTGTAGGAGGGGGCTCAAGACTGGGGCAGAGGGCTGGGATGCAGGGGGGATGTGAGGACTCTGGCTGGGGGTGTGGGGTTTGGGTGCGGGCTGCCCCGGGGCTGCAGTGGGAAAAAGGACTCTCCTCAGCCCTCTCTATCCACAGCAGCTTGGGGCAGGAGGAGAGGTGCCTCTCCCTAGCTGCGGCAGCTCCGGTGTGCCTGGGCTGGGCCAAGGGAGGGGCTCCTCTCCCTCTGCCATGGCAAGTCTGGGGCAGGTCCACCCTGGGGCCAGCGGGGAGGGGCGCCTCATCCGCGGCCACGGCAGGTCCGTGCTGGGGCTGGCGGGGGCGCCTCTCCCCCGGCCACAGCAGGTCTGCGGTGGGGGAGAGGCCTCTCTCTCTACTGCAGCCCTGGGGCCTAATAGGCAGCCGCACGGCTTAGAGGGAATTTAGGTCTTCACTAGACCCACTAAATTGATCCCCGCTGCAGCGATCGTAGCAAAATCTGTCCATGGTAAGTGTAGACATGGCCTGAGACCTGGCATACTTGTACGAGCATTGGAGTTTTAGGGCATTGCATTTAGCTGCCTCTCTGATCACATGGCAGTATTGCAGAATAAGTAGTCTTGGTCAGCTAAACCGGACTTTTATTAGGCGGAAGGAAAAAGGAGAGAGACCTAATTGGGGGGATCTGTGGGGGACAAAGTCTTACATCCCAGATAATATTTGGGATTTAGCTGGAGCTGGCGATGTTATCTGGCTCACTCTCTGCCCCCCTGTCTGGTCAGTACATCTTTGAGGATCGGGATGAAAAAGTTCTGGGGGTCCCAGGAGACAGTAGGTGTGGCAGCCAGGATGATAAAGCTCACTGCAATGGTTGTTAGTAGAAAGCAGCTGCTTCTGCTAATTTTTCCAAAAAGTATTTTCTTTGTAAGGGAGTGTAGGGTGGAATAGTCCATCTTCTCATTTTTTTTGTCCACCAATAGGTCCAGTTTCAACACATTAATTTTTGGTTCATTCATTTCCGGTCCTCTTCATCTCTGGTTTACCAGTTATAGTCTTAACACAGTCCTTGAATGGGATCAGTAAAGCCCTTTCTGTTTAAATTAATTCAGTCTTTCTTAAACAATTTTATATAACAGGACATTGTGACAATTTATGAACTTTCATTCATTGTTTATAGATGAGCTTACAATTAGGCCGTTATTACAACAACTCTTCCTCATTGGGTATGAATAAACAGTAATTTTTCTTTGAGGGTCTCTGTGTATTCCTTCACTTGGAACCCAGGCACTTGCTTGGCAAGGTTCTAGACTATCCTTACAGCTATTTCTGTTGGAGGCAGTGTGGGCTGTGCTTCGTAGCATTGAATGTTCAAAGCCCGAGGTTATAAGTTATTGCCTCTGCACTTCCCTTTTCAGTTGCTACTTTCTTGTCATACTTGGCGGGTGTAGGAATATTAAGCTTGTGCCTGAATCAGACCACATCAAATGTTCCTCTTTACGCAACCTTTGGTAAATAATTTTAAGGTATTTTAATTGTATTTAGCTGTGTGTGTGTGAGAGAGAGAGAACTTAGCTTGTAGAACCACTGTGGTTCAATGCTAGCTATTGCTAGGTGGTACTTTACCTGGGCCACCATACTTGAGTGAGTTATCCATAGCCTTTCTTTCTCCACCTTTTTGTTGGGATTGAATTGGAAAAAGAAAAGTAGTGGCATTCTCAGATACTTTGCCTACAAACCAAGCTCTGCAAACTTCAGGTGAAAAAATGAGACACCCATTGATTATGCAGATCTTCCTTTGATGATCATTCCTCAGCTGATCAGTCTTTCTGATAGAGAATTTTTTTTTTTTTAATGAAACCTTAGATTCTGATGCACAGGATGGTAGACAATTCCCTCCCCCCCCCCCACCCCAAGTTTCAACTGGCTGAGCCACACTAAGTGAGCCAGTTTGAACCTTAACTTTCTTCAAGGCTATGGGTATGTCTACACTATGGGATTACTCCGAATTTACAGAATTCGATTTTTGGCAACTGATTGTATAAAGTTGAGTACATGCAGCCACGCTAAGCTCATTAATTCGGCGGTGTGCATCCATGTACCAAGGCTAGCGTCGACTTCCGGAGCATTGCACCGTGGGTAGCTATCCCATAGTTCCTGCAGTCTCCCCGCCCATTGGAATTCTGGGTTGAGATCCCAATGCCTGATGGGTCAAAAAACATTGTCACTGGTGGTTCTGGGTACAGCCTCATCCCTCCCTCCATGAAAGCAACGGCAGACAACTGTTTCACGCCTTTTTTCCTGGGTGAACACTACAGACGCCATACCACGGCAAGCATGGAGCCCGCTCAGCTCAAGATAGCAGTCATGAACATTGTAAACACCTTGTGCATTATCGTGCAGTTTATGCTGAACCAGAACCTGAAAAACCAGGTGAGGAGGAGGCTGTGACTGCAGCGTGGTGATGAGAGTGATGAGGACATGGACATGGACACAGAATTCTCTCAAACCGCGGGCCCCGGCGCTTTGGAGATCATGGTGTTAATGGGGCAGGTGCTAGCCATGGAATGGCGATTCTGGGCCCGGGAAACAAGCACAGACTGGTGGGACCGCATAGTGTTGTAGGTGTGGGACGATTCCCAGTGGCTGTGAAACTTTTGCATGTGTAAGGGCACTTTCATGGAACTTTGTGACTTGCTTTCCCCTGCCCTGAAGCACCAGAATACCAAGATGAGAGCAGCCCTCACAGCTGAGAAGCAAGTGGCGATAGCCTGTGGAAGCTTGCAACACCAGACAGCTACCGGTCAGTCGGGAATCAATTTGGAGTGGGCAAATCTACTGTGGGGGCTGCTGTGATGCAAGTAGTCAAAGCAATCACTGAGCTGCTGGTACCAAAGATAGTGACTCTGGGAAATATGCAGGTCATAGTGGATGGCTTTGCTGCAATGGGATTCCCTAACTGTGGTGGGGCGATAGATGGAACGCATATCCCTATCTCGGCACCGGAGCACCAGGGCAGCTAGTACATAAACCGCAAGGGGTACTTTTCAATGGTGCTGCAAGCGCTGGTGGATCACAAGGGACGTTTCACCAACATCAACGTGGGCTGGCCGGAAGGGTTTGTGACGCTCGCGTCTTCAGGAACACTAATCTGTTTAAACGGCTGCAGCAAGGGATTTACTTCCCAGACCAGAAAATAACCGTCGGGGGTGTTGAAATGCCGATAGTTATCCTTGGGGACCCAGCCTACCCCTTAATGCCATGGCTCATGAAGCCATACACAGGCAGCCTGGACAGAGTCAGGAGCTGTTCAACTACAGGCTGAGCAAGTGCAGAATGGTGGTAGAATGTGCATTTGGACATTTAAAGGGTCGCCGGTGCACTTTACTGACTCACTCAGAGCTCAGCCAAACCAATATTCCCATTGTTATTGCTGCTTGCTGTGTTCTTCACTGTCTCTGTGAGAGTAAGGGGGGAGACCTTTATGGCAGGGTGGGAGGCTGAGGCAAATCACCTGGCCGCTGATTATGTGCAGCCAGACACCAGGGCGATTAGAAAAGCACACCAGGAAGCGCTGTGCATCAGAGAAGCTTTGAAAACCAGTTTAATGACTGGCCAGGCTACCGTGTGAAAGTTTTGTTTGTTTCTCCTTGATTGACTCATTCCCTGTAAGGAAACCACCCTCCCCCCTTCAATCACAGCTTGCTTTCAAAGGAGATAAAGACACTATCATTTAAAAATCATGTATTCTTTATTAATTGATTATAAACATAGGGAGAGAACTGACAAGGTAGCCCGGGTGGGGTTTGGGAGGAGGATAGGAGGGAAGGAAAAGGACACTTCAAAATTTCAAAATAATGACAGCCTTTTGCTTGGGCTGTCCACTGGGGTGGAGTGAGCGGGTGCACGGAGCCTTCCCCCCCCCGTGTTCTTACGCGTCTGGGTGAGGAGGCTATGGAACATGGTGAGGGGGGAGGGCGGTTATACAGGGGCTGCGGCGGCACTGTGTGATCCTGCTGCCGTTCCTGAAGCTCCACCAGATGCCGGAGCGTGTCCGTTTGCTCACGCAGCAGCCCCAGCGTTGCATCCCGCCAGCTCTCATCTCGAGTGTCTTTCCTCTCCTCATGTTGGTCCCTCCTGTCCTCATGTTCACTGGCATCTTTCCTGTACTTTGATACCATGTCCTTTCACACATTCAGATGAGCTCTTTCATTGTGGGTTGATTCCATGATTTCAGAGAACATTTAGTCTCGCATCCGTTTTTTTCGCCGCCTTATCTGAGATAGCCTTCGGGACGGAGGAGGGAGGCTTGAAAAATTTGCAGCTGCGGGAGGGAGGGGAAAAAAGGGAGAGAAATATTTAAAAAGATACATTTTACAGAACAATGCTTATACTCTTTCACGATGAACAACACTATTCACATTACATAGCACATGTGATTTTGGTACAAGGTCGCATTTTGCATCTTAATATTGAGTGCCTGCGGCTTTGGTATTAAAGATCACAGACACAGGTCTGGGCAACAGAATTCGGCTTGCGTGCGGCCATGGTAAGCCATTGTCTTTCAGCTTCTGCAGCCTTCATAAAAGCAGCGCCCTCCTTTCCCACATACCAAGCAAAGCCCATTGAGTGCTGCGGTTTTCCTGTTAACGTGCAGCAGCAGAAACCAAACTAATCCTCCCCTCCAATTCTCTGGGATGATCGCTTTACCCCTCCCCCCAGTGTGTGGCTGGTATCAGGGAAGATCCCTGCTAGTCAAATGCGAAAAGCTCAGTGCCAATTATTTCTCACCCTCACCCTCCCGCTTGGCTAACTGCAGGGAAGGATTTCTTTTCAGCCACAGGCAAACAGCCCAGTAGGAACGGTCACCTCTGTCCCCTTAATTAAATTCCCATATTTCAACCAGGTTACCATGAACGATATCACTCTCCTGAGGATAACACAGCAAGATAAAGAACGGATGTTGCTTGAATGCCAGCAAACACCGGGACCATACACTGCGAGGCTTTGTCATGCAATGATACCAGATTACTTGCTACTAGCATGGCGTGGTCAAGTGTCCTACCATGGAGGACGGAATAAGGCTGCAGTGCCCAGAAACCTTCTGCAAAGGCTTTTGGATTACCTCCAGGAGAGCTTCATGGAGATGTCCCTGGAGGATTTCCGCTCCATCCCCAGACATATTAACAGACTTTTCCAATAGCTGTACTGGCTGCGAATGCATCCCAAGTCCTCAGGGCAAATTAATCTTTAAAAAAAGCTTGCTTTTAAACCAAGTTTTATATTTACAAAGGTACGCTCACCAGAGGTCCCTTCCATGGCTTCAGGGTCTGGGATAATGCCTTGGGAGGGTACTTCAGTCAGGCTCAGAAAAAGATCCTGGCCGTTGGGGAGAACAGAGTGCTGTGTGCTCTCCGCAAGCTCGTCCTCCTCCTCCTCCTCCTTCTCATCTTCCCCATCCGCAGAATCCTCAGGCATGGCTGAGATTACCCCCTCCTCTGAATCCACGATCAGAGGTGGGGTAGTGGTGGCGGGACCCCCCCCCCCCAAGAATTGCATGCACCTCAGCGTAGAAGTGGCATGTCTGCGGCTCTGACCCAGACCGTCCGTTTGCTTCTTTGATTTTCTGGTAGGCTTGTCTGAGCTCCTTAACTTTCACGCGGCACTGTAGTGAGTCCCTACTGTGGCCTCTCTCCATTATGCCCTTGGAGATTTTTTCAAATGTTTTGGCATTTCGTCTTTTGGAACGTAGTTCTGCTAGCATGGAATTCTCTCCCCATATAGCGAGCAGATCCAGTACCTCCCGTACAGTCCCTGCTGGTGCTCTTTTTCGGTTTTCGGACTGCATGGTTACCTGTGCTGATAAGCTCTGCGTGATCACCTGTGCTCTCCATGCTGGGCAAACAGGAAATGAAATTCAAAAGTTTGCGGGGCTTTTCCTGTCTACCTGGCCAGTGCATCCGAGTTCAGATTGCTGTCCAGAGCGGTCACAATGGTGCACTGTGGGATAGCTCCCGGATGCCCATACCGTCGAATTGCGGCCACGCTAACCCTAATTCGAAATGGCAATGTCGATTTCGGCACTACTCCCCTCGTCAGGGAGGAGTACAGAAATCGATTTTAAGAGCCCTTTATGTCGAAGTAAATGGCTTCATTGTGTGGACGGGTGCAGGGTTAATTTGATTTAACGCTGCTAAATTCGACCTAAACTCATAGTGTAGACCAGGCCTATTGTCAGAGAAGGCATGTTGCTTGTGTGAATTTTCCCTCAACTAAGGGTAGGTCTACACTTACCTCTGGGTCTGGCGGTAAGCAATCGATCTTCTGGGATCGATTTATTGCGTCTTGTCTAGACGCGATAGATCGATCCCGGAAGTGCTCGCCATCGACGCCGGTACTCCAGCTCGGCAAGAGGAGTACATGGCATGGCCAGGGAGCCTGCCTGCTGCGTCTGGACCCGCGGTAAGTTCAAACTAAGGTACTTCGAATTCAGCTACGTTAATAACGTAGCTGAATTCGCGTACCTTAGTTCGAAGTGGGGGGTTAGTGTGGACCAGGCCTTAGCTATCTCTGGTTGGTGAGGGACTCAGTAATTTGGATGAAGTATACTTAGCTTGGCTTTCTTGCTTCTTATCATCCTTTGTTATTTTGGTCTCTCATAGACTTTAAGACCAGAAGGGGCCATCAAGATTGTCTAGTCCAGGGGTTCTCAAACTGGGGGTTGTGACCCCTCAAGGGGTCACAAGGTTATTACATGGGGGGGGTCACAAGCTGTCAACCTCCACCCCCAAGCCCCGCTTTGCCTGCAGCATTTACAGTAGTGTTAAATACAAAAAAAGTGTTTTTAATTTATAAGCGGGGGGGAGGTCACACTCATAGGTTTGCTGTGTGAAAGGGATCACCAATACAAAAGTTTGAGGAAAAACCTGTCTTGTCTGACCTCCTGCACGTTGCAGGCCACAGAACCTCACTCACCCAGTCCTGTAATAGATCCCGTAACCTCTTGCTGAGGTTGTTCTCCATGTCCACTGAAGCTAGGACAAGAATTAATGGGCTTAAACTGCAGCAAGGGAGATTTAGGTTAGATCAGTGATACTCAGATTGAGGCTCATGAGAGCCACAAGTGGCTCTTTAATGTGTCTCTTGTGGCTCTTTGGGAAATGCTATGCAGATTTTATGCAGAGCCTGTTGTTCCTGTGCTGGTGGCAGCTGAGGCAATGATAATGGTTTAGAGGTATGGAAGACTTCCATATGAAGAGAGCTGAAAAGTATTAGGAATTTTAGTGTGGAGAGGAATAAGAGGTTGCATGAATAGTATATAGAGCAGGGGTCGGCAGCCTTTCAGAAGTGGTGTGCCGAGTCTTAATTTTTTCACTCTAATTTAAGGTTTCACGTGCCAGTAATACATTTTAACGTTTTTAGAGGGTCTGTTTCTATTAAGTCTATAATATATAACTAAACTATTGTTTTATGTGAAGTAAATAAGGTTTTTAAAATGTTTAAGAAGCTTCATTTAAAATTAAATTAAAATGCAGAGCCCCCCAGACCGGTGGCCAGGAACCGGGCAGTGTGAGTGCCATTGAAAATCAGCTCGCATGCCTCCTTCGGCACGCGTGCCAGAGGTTGCCTACCCCTGATATAGAGGTTGGTTAGGAGCTCCTACTTCTCATAATACAAGAGCATGGGACATACATTAAAAACAAAAGGTAATAAATGTAAGTGATAAAAGGAAGCACTTTTTTTTTTTTTTTTTTTTTTTTTTTTTTTTTTTTTACTCTGGATACAGCTAACATGTGGAACTCTCTGCTTACATACATGATTGAGGTAAAGAGCTTAGCAGAATTCCAGGACCTTTACATAGTTGTCCATTAGGAGGTTTTACATCTTCTTGGAAGCATGTTACTTGCTACTGTCAGAGACAGGCTACTGTGCTAAATGGACCAGTGGTCTTATCTGTTATGTCATTCTGAATTCTTAGTTAGAAGAAGGTTTATGAAAAGTGCCTGCCACAGAAAAAAAATTAAGAGAATTGGGCTATCCATAAACATGTTGATTATATAAAGAGCTTCCAAAGATTTGCTGCTGTTTGGGCTTTTTGTGATGTCTTACAACATTACATTAATTTTTGAGAAACACAAGAATAAAAGATGTACTTTTAAGCTGGTTTGGTTCAGTTAAATATCTACACTTGGGTCATTAACAGTAGTGCATAATATAACACAATTAAAATGTGACTTCAAGAATTTAGATTGTACATCTCTAATAAGTAGCACAGTAATTTAGGATTTAAAAGCAATTTCTCTAATATTAACAGGTTTACGGCTAAATAGGTGATGACCCTTTAAATGGGCTGTTTGTTCTACCTTTGATGAGCACATATTTCAGTGTTTTTTTCAGAGAGTAACTGTATCCTCAGACTTTTCTGGTAAGTGTTCCTTCCTGCCTTTTAAACCCTGTTCTTTCAGACTACCACCTTAGTTTATAGGATAAGTGTTTGACTAGAATTCTGAAGGAAATGTTATTTGTCATTGGTTATAACAACTTAAGAAATTGACCAGCAAGGGAGCCAACCACCTTCCCACTTAGCCAATACTGACTTGATTTTGAGTAAGTTTTTAGATGTGAATTTGTGTGTGTGAAAATGCGTATTTATTTTGCTCTTGCAGTAATTGATATTTATATGCAAATCCTTAATTGCATACCCACATGACTAGAGTGGTGCGATTTTATCGTGTGTGCATGTGTAAATTGTGGATTTGCTTGTGCATCTGATAAAGTGTGCACAAAATAAGTTGTGGTGTTTGGCACACTTTTGCTTATGTACATATGTACTGAAAATGAGTCCCAATTTTCCAAGTTAAATTCAATCCTTAGTTTAAGTTTTGTGCATTTGGGTAAATACTGATGGATCTAAATCCAGTTGAATATAAAGAATTTCCTGTTGTCTTTCCTCAGCAGTCACTTCAGAATGTTATTTTTAGAATGCATATTTTTCTGATATTACTGAAATTTTGAGATAACTGGTTATTATGTTGATATATAAAAGTACACCTCTACCTCGATATAACACTGTCCTTGGGAGCCAAAAAATCTTACCGTGTTATAGGTGAAACCGCATTATATCAAACTTGCTTTGATCCACTGGAGTGCGCAGCCCCGCTCCCCCCCGGAGCACTGCTTTACCACGTTATATCCGAATTCGTATTATATCGGGTTGCGTTATATCAGGGTAGAGGTGTATATACAAATGAAGTTTGAGCTGTTTGTGTGTAAAGCTATTTTACAAACTATCCTTTCCAAATCATTGTTCATGTCAATAAATATAAGAGTTCAGTTGACACTGTCATGGGTGGTAAGCTTAAAAATAGACATACCAGCTATGTTATGGTTTGCAGGCATATAGATGCGATGTTATACTTCTTTCTACCTGTCTTTGTTATGTTGAGCAGGCAGGGTGTTGAATTACACAAGAGGGTAGGGTTAGGTTCTCTGCCTGTATTATATGAGTTGAAACAATGGAAAGATGTCATGTCTCTCTCCATGGACCAAAACAAAATGGAGTGTGTGTCAACGTCATTGTAAATAGGGCTTGAAAAGCCATTTAATGTTTTTCAGGCCCTTATGGTCAAATGGGAAAGGATGCAGTATTGTCTTTCTGAATCTGTAGACTGCTCCAGTATTCCCGATTCCCTCATATCTTTCTCAAACAGCAACAGCATGAGATTAACAAGACTGGCTAGTTGCACTGCTGTTCGGATCTCTGTGTGCAGAAATGAAACTGACAAGAATCATATACAGTAGAACCGCAGAGTTACAAACACCTCGGGAATGGAGGTTGTTCATAACTCTGAATAAAACATTATGGTTGTTCTTTCAAAAGTTTACAACTGAACATTGACTTAATATACCTTTTGAAACTTTACTATGCAGAAGAAAAATGCTGCTTTTAACCATCTTAATTGAAATGAAACTAGTGTAGAAACAGTTTCCTTACCTTGTCAGATCTTTTTTTTTAAACGTTCCCTTTATTTTTTTAGTAGTTATATATATATATATTTTGGTCTCTGCTGCTGCCTGATTGCATACTTCCAGTTCTAAATGAGATGTGTGGTTGACTGGTCAGTTCATAACTTTGAAGTTCTACTGTTATTGAATAGCAGAGGCAGGCAGTGGAGCTATTCACAAGGTGGAGTAGAGCAGAGCGTACCATGCCCCTGTTTGTAGAAGCTAGGAGCTGGGGAGAAGTTGAGTAGCAATTGGGATGCTGAGGCAGTAGACCTTTATACTCCTGTTGTGGCTGTGTTCTTAACCAGTAGTGATTGTCTGCAGTGGAAGACTGCAAGAAGTTCAGAAATTTAAGACAGTGTCAACTGTATATTTACAGTTTTGTTCTTTTGCATTGCCTTGGTTCAGCTCAATCCACTTGACTTTTTGCTCTGGATGCAAGTTGCAAGCAACAACTTTGAAGAATATTTTTTAAATTCTCTATTAAAAGGAACAAATAGAGTTCAACATTACGCTGCATTGTTACAGAGTAGTGAAATATAGAATGTAAAACATTTGGGGTTTGTACAGCACCTACCACAGTTGGGTCCTGGTCCATAATTAGGTGCTACTATGGCTGGTCCACAACTGGGGCCGATAGGTGATTAATAAACTGTTAATTACACAGAACTTTTTATTTTATCTCCTCTCTTTATTAAGAAAATGTGCATTGGCTAGAAGTACTTTTTGGCCATAATTACTGTCCAGTAGCTTCCAGTATGTTGCTGTTTGGGCTAAGATCTTGGGATGGATGCACCCAAACTCTCAAAATTGCCTTCGTGAAAGGATGGAAGGTTCTTTTCATAAACATTTGCTTTCCACTTTTCTAATATAGCAATTTTCAGCTGGTTCATGTCTCTTCGTCACTGGATGAGATTTCTAATACAGGGCAACATTGTGCCTTGCAGCCTGAATCATTTGATACCGAAAGCAGCTGTTTGGCATGAATGGTTTCCCCAGTCTCCATTCCAGAAGCAGAGTTCTGGAACTTAGCTTGCCTAATTCTTGTGACTCTTGATATTAAATTTAGTGCTCTCTAGAACAGTAGTCATCAACTGATTGATCGTGGAGCCTCTGTCAGTCCATCTCGGACACAGTCTAGGGTTGCCAACCTTCCTGCAGCTAAACCGAGAGATTGGCCACTAACAGTCCAGCGACGCAGCAGGGCTAGCCTGCCTTGGTCCTGTGCCGCTCCCAGAAGCGACTGGCATATCCAGCAGTGGCTCCTGGGGGTTGGGGAGTCTCTGCGCACTGCCTTACCGCCCCCGTAGCTCCCATTGGCTACCTGCACCCCAACCCGCTGCCCGAGCCCTGAGCCCCGTCCCAGAGCCAGCACCCTGCACCCCCACCTTGTGCCCCAGCCCTGACCCTCCTCCTGCACCCAAACTCCCTTCCAGAGCCTGCACCCTGAACCCCCTCCTGTACCCCAACTCCCTGTCCCACGCTCCGAACTCCTCGTCCCCAGCCCAGAGCCTGCACCGACTCCCGCACTCCAACCCCCTGTCCTAGCCCGGTGAAAGTGAGTGAGGGTGTGGGAGAGCCAGCGACAGAGGAACAGGGGATGGAGTGAGCAGGGCTGGGCCTCGGAGAAGGGGCGGGGCAGAGGCGGGGCCTTGGAAGGGGGGGCAAGGGTGTTTGGGTTTGTGTGATTACTGTTTCTACATTTTCTTTGAGGTAGATCCTGGGTTGCACTTCCATTCAAAAAGTGGTCTTGTGCTTAAAACGTTTGGAGACCTCTGCTCTAGAATTTCTGCAATGCTTATATTTCTACACTGTTACACGCTCCACTAACGTGTATGCTCCTTCTTTCACCTATTGCCTTTCCAGCACTTAGCTAGGTATGTCTGCTTAACCTTTCTCTAAAGCAAGGGGTATCTAAAGGTCTGGGCCACTAGAGCAGCTTCATGAACCACTCCTTTCTTACAACTTTTGGGGGGCATTGAGACAAATTCTATAGGGTAAGTTAAATGTGGTGTAGTTGTAGCCATGTTAGTCCCAGGATATTAGAGAGACAAGGTGGTGAGGTAATATTTTTTTATTGGACCAACTTCTGTTTGTGATAAAGACAAGCTTTTGAACCACACAGAGTTCTTCTTTGGGTCTTGTAAAGGTTCTCCAGGTGTCACAGCTAAGTGCAAGGTGGAACAGATTGTTTAGCATGAGCTAAATCCGGTGTGTCTGTTCAGTCCATGATTTTTAGTGTCTAGCAAAGTTATGAATTTAAGCTCCCAGGTTTGTCTTTTGAAAGTGTTGTGCAGGTTTCCTTTGAGGATGAGGACTCATAGGTCAGACAGAATGATAGTCTTGTGAAAAGTGTTCACTCAGGTCATAGGGCGTTCTTGTCTTTTATCATTTTTCTGTGCGAGTTCATTGAAGAACATAGTGATTGTCTGGTTTCACCCACATAGTTATTTAGGCATTTAGTTAACTTTATGTGGTATACCACATATTGTGACAGGCATGTGTAGTTACTCATGCGGCTCAAGTGGTAGCAGTCGAAGTTGGAGATCTGAGAGTCCAGGTTTCAAATTTTGCCATTGACCCTTTTGGATGTCCTTGTAGTGGTACATGATAGATTTACCATTCACAGAAAATACTGGAGGTGACATATTGGCTAGCAAAGTGGGGTAAATTAGAAGGTTTTGGTTTCATGGAACATTGGGCCACCTTTTATGGGAAGAGGAGCCCTGTATAGTTGGGTGGCCTTCATCTCAACAATAGAGGAACAAGTCCTGTGAGTAACAGAGGATTTTGGGAAGTGATGGAGGAAGAGCCTTTCATTCAGAACTGCTGGGCTCCACAACAGGAGGAGAAGGTTGGTGTCTGGGGTTATGGGGTAGAGGAGAGAGGGAACTAGTTTTCTCATCCCAACCCTTCGGTCATTGATGAAGAGCAGGATGGATCTTTTGTGTAGTGACCTGCCTGCTGGATAATTTAAGGGTTGACTTCAGTTATTCTAAAGGGCACTAAGAATAGCTTTATAACTTCCAATATAAATCTTGGTCACATTTTAATGTTCATCTTCTAATTTTGCCTTTTCATCCTCCATAACAAGAATTCCCTCAAAACCTTGTGGTGATTGTTGAGCTATTGGTAGAATATATTTAAGTTCATGGGCTTTGAGGGAAAAAGAGGTGCTGACTAATGAGAGATCTTGTTGACTGTGGAGGCTTCTTTTCAGGACTCTTAAAACACAGTCCTCTTAAAATCACTTTATTCCTTTGTATGCTCTTTTTTCAAAGCACTTTCCTTTTAAATACTCCCACTCCCAGTCTAAATTTGCGTTTTAAAGAAAATTCGCATGTATTATGTAACCACTTTTTGCATGTTACTTATTTTTTTTTAAGAGATCATCGATCCATACTATTGAGTTGTTTTTTCCTTCTTTTTCAGGCAACAATAACCAATAGTATTGAAGGAATTTGGATGTGTTCCTTGGCCTTAGAACATGCATGATAGACTTCAATGGGAATTTTACCATTAATTTCACTGAGAGCAAGATTGGGTCCTTGGTCTATTTCCTGCTTCCAGTGTTGTGCTCTGCAGTCTAGCCTGCCTCTACAGAAAGTAGTCTTTCTCACTTCAAATGGAGTAATTTTCTCACAGGTCTGTCTTACTCGTTCATAAGCCGAATTTTTTTAGTAAAGGAAGCACCAGAGAAGGGGGTTGGCTTATGAACGGATTTAGAAAGGGAGAGGTGGGACACAGTCCCTCCCCCCAACAAAGGGAGCAAGGAGAGGCAGCACAGCCAGTAGAGACAGAAGGGAAGAGGCGGGGCCAGAGTCTCTCTCTTCTGGCCACGCTGTTTTCCCCCCAGCCTCTGAAGCAGCTGCAACCGCCTGGGCTGGCCCGCCGGAGCAGGCTGCGGCCGCGCCGCCTGGGCTGGCCCTCTCCAGATAAGGTGGGAAGGGATGGGATGGGGAGAGTGTGGGGGTCCCATGCTAGGGGTGGGGTAATGTGGGGGGTGGTCACAGGGGTTACTCCCCTGACTCCCAGCTTCTCCCCCCAAAAAATTTCCCCACCAGTTGCTGTCCCGTCAGGGCCTGTCAGGGTAAGCAGCTGGCATGCCGGGACACTTTGTTTACTTAGGTTTACCTCCGTACCTGCAGACGCTCAAGGTAAACAAACCATCTCGGCCCACCAGCGGCTTTTCTGATGGTCCGGGAGCCAGAGTTTGGTGACCCCTGAATTGTAGGTTCGGCTTATGAGCAGGTTATAAAAATTTTCTATTTTTACTTATCCATCTTGGGGGGGTTGGCTTATAAACGAGCCAGCTTATGATATATACGGTATATATCCCTCTGAAGACAGCTATTTAAAACTGTGTTTTCACTGCTCTATGGAAGTGGGTCTACATGGGGATCTGCTTCACACCGAAGTGACAGGAAGAGCAATTTCAGATACTAAGATATTAGTACAATAATGTGGGCTATATAAATCCATAGATTGGCTTCAGGACAGAGGTTCCTCAACCTGAAGAATTTCTGGGGCCCTTAGTGTCAGATGACCCAGAATGGCAGGATGATTACAGGACTTTAACCTTCAAAGTTTGTTCCTCTGTCAACTTTAATCTTCTTGGTTTTACTCTACCCAAAGCTCATTAATAGGGTGATCAGATCGCAAGAGTGAAATATCAGGACACATTGGGCGAGTGGGGGGCGGGTAGAGGACGACAAAGACAGACAGACAGGTGCACAGAGCCATGAGAGGGGGCCCTAGGAAGCTGCAAGAGGGGTTTTACGGCCCCTGCTGCTGCCCGCAGCACAAGCCATAGGGCAAGGACACCTATTGAATTCAATGAGAATTTTGCATGTGAATTGATGTACCTAGTTCTGAGATTATAAAGCCAGAAGGGATCCGGTGATCACCTGGTCTCACCGCCTGTATAACACAGACATGGAACTTTCCCAAAATAATTCCTAGAGGATAGCTTTTAGAAAAACACCATGACCCTTAGTATATTGTTAATCGTTAATTACTCTCACCATTGAAAAGGTATGCCTTATATCCAGTCTGAATTTGTCTAGCTGCAACTTCCAACCGTTGGCTCATGCTCTACCTTTCTCTGCTAGACTGAAGTGCCCATTATTAACTATTTGTTCCCCATGTAGATACTTAGTCTATAACCAAGTCACTTCTTAATCTTCTTTTTGTTAAGCTAAATAGATTGAGGTCCTTGAGTCGATCACTATAAGGCATGTTTTATAATCTTTTAATCAGTCTTGTGACACTTCTCTGAACACTCTCCTATTTATCAATATCCTTCTTAAATTGCGCACACCAGAACTGGACACAGTATTCCAGCACTGGTTGCACCAGTGCCAAATACAGAGATAAAATAACCTCTCTACTCCTGCTTGAGATTCCCCTATTTAGGCATCTGGTCACCCTATTTCTGTATGCATTTCCCCGGGTTTTTTTGTAAAAATCAAAACTGAACTGCCCCAGAAATTCTGTCATGTGGAATCATCGTGAAACTCGCATGGCCCCAACCCTGCCGATGAACCTTTAGATCCACTGCACAGACTTCTGCCACTTGAGCTAATGGAGTAGGTGATGGCAGAGGCAGTAAGTTGTCATCCTATATGTGATAGATCAGCTCTATAGGGGGATGAGACACTTTTTTTGCCACTGGGTTTCACAGATATCTGCTGACAGAAGAGGAACTGTGAAACTCAGGAATCCTGGGTCTATTCCAGGCTCCTGAACGGAGTGGTCTCTAGTAGTCAAAGACCCTTCTTCCCCGTCCCCTCCAGTCTATGTCTATCCTATTGCTGTCTAACCCGCCCCAGCTCCTCATCTGATTTCAACTGCCCCCCACTACCGCTCTGGATTCCTTGTCTCAGTTTCCTGGTCCTGTCTCACTCTCCTCTCTCCCCGCCCCCATCCCTCAGATGGGATGTTCGTTCCAAACTGGCAAAATTATAAGGCTTCCCAACATTTCAACACTTCCTATTCTAAATTTTCGGTTGCTTAACTATAAGCTAGCTCTGCCTACAACAAAGCATATTCAGAACCTCTGATTAAAGGGATTATAAGTGTAGCAACTTCCATCATAGCTAGTCACCAAAGATTGAACCCGAGCCATCCAGACTTAAAAGCATGAGCTTCTACTATTTGAGTTCAAGATACAACTCCCTTAGCTGGTAGCTATACAGTTATCCTCTAAAAATCCACCAGAGGAGGGCACAAAACACATGTTGGACAGTGAATTACAAAAGTGCCAAATATTATTATTAGACCTGCAATACTTTTCACAATGAATATCCGCGGGGGATAAACTGAGAGTTTAAGAATATTTGGAAAACAATTTTAGAATAACATTCAGTGCTGTGGTTTAAAAGAAAAAAAAACTGTTAAAACTCATAACTTAGCAGCATTCAGTGTTTGGAAAAAAAAAACCAACTTCTAGGGGCTATGGGATACAAGTTAAGAATGTTGAAACAGGAAGATGTTATGCTTAGTTACCACTTGGGCAAGGCGGCGTGCTATGTAATACTTGCAAGATTTCACTGTAATGTTTTACAATATATAGCAGCACAATGCTGATTCCATTGATATTATTGGGCAATTCATGCTGATTTTATTTCAACCCATATCTTAATAGTTTTGAATACTGTAGATCACAATTTTCAGCTCAGTTGGTCTGAACATGCAGAGCTTTAAAACTGCTATGCTCTAAACTGTATATTAACTACAATTTTATAAACCGGCATGTCAGAGAACTGTGTGCCACTACTATTAGACAGAGGCACAAGGAAATTCAGTGTGAATCACAGAAATGTAGAACTGGAAGGGACATCAACAGGTCATCTAGTCAAACCCCTGCACTGAGGCAGGACTGAGTAATAAGAACTAGACCATCCTTGACAGGTGTTTGTCTAACCTCTTAAAAAACTCCGATGACTGCTATTCCATAACCTCTCTAGGTAATTTGTCCAGTGCTTAACTACCTTTACAGTTCGGAAATTTTTCCTAATGTCTAACCTAAATCTCCCTTGCTACAATTTAAGCCCATTGCTTCTTTTTCCTGCATGTCCAGAGTGGGACGGGGGTGAGTCCAGGCAGTGGGATTGGGGGGAGGGAGGTCGAGGGAGTCGGTGGGTGTGTGGGGATGGACTGGTGGAAGCAGGGTGGAGGAACTGAGGAGGGCAGGACTGGGACTGGGGGAGTAGGGTAGGGGCTATGGGGAGCATGAATGGGACAGGGTAGAGAGAGCTGTGTAGAGTGGGGCGGGGCTGGGGAGGGTCGGGGGTTGGGGAGAGGGACAGGATCTGGAGGGGATGAGACAGAGGGGAGCAGGATTGGAATGGGGGGAAGTTGAGGGGGTGGGACAGCAGGGGGAGCGATGGCGGTGGGATGACGGGGGAGGCTGAAGAAGAGATTTGGGGTAGGGCAAGGCTGAGGGCAGTGGGTTGCGGGGAACAGGGGGACTGTGGGGGAGGCTGTTGGAACGGGGCCAGGGACTGAGGGCAGTCGGTTCGGGGTGGGAGGTACGGGGGGGCTGCGGGGGAGGCTGAGGGAACAGGGTTAGGGTGGGGGCTGAGAGCAGTGGGTCGGGTCTACACTGGCACCTCTCAGCATTGCTGTGCCGGGCGACAGACCTGCACCTGGCGATGGAAGAGTCTTCAGTGGAAATGCAGACTTCATGACACAGACCCTCCTCGTCACTTCAAACCTGGCGCTGCTCTCGTCAGTCACTAGCCTCTTGTCATTTTCAAACCCATGCAGGGTATCTGGCTCTTTTTCAGTTCTCAGGTTAAGAAAAGCCTCTGCATTTTGTGAGGGCTTCAGCATTCACTTTCCTACTTGACAAACTGTCTGCCTGACACATTGCTCCCAGGGCATTCATCTTTATTCATTATCAGCAGGTCCATCAGATTAATGAGCAATACAATGGTGTCAAGGATTTTTAATTATTCAAACCACTTTGGCCTCAACAGGGATAACAGCAAATCTGGACAGAGCAGATGGGTGTCAGGATGGGTTTGGGTATTTATTTATTTTTTTAAGTGAAAATGTTTGGGTCTGAGCAAAGGCTGCAAACTTCCCTTTGGAAACCTCTGCTGAATCTTTTGCCCCAGGGGCTAACGACAGCCTGGAATCCGGGACAGATTTCCAAATCCATGCAGGGTGAGATGATCGTGGGGGGGGGGGGAGGGAGCTGTGGGGGAGGCAGAGGGAACGGGGTCAGGGGGGCTGTGGGCAGTGGATTGAGGGTGAGGGGCACAGGGGAGGCTGAGGGAACAGGGTCAGGGTGGGGGCCGAGGGCAGTGGGTCTGAGGGGAGCTCCCCGAGAGGGACCTGCCAGGGGCCAGGTGAGCCCAGCAGTGCTTACTTGGAGCGGCTCCCAGGAAGCATCCAACAGGCAGGTCCCTCCCAGTCCCTCTGGCCCCTTCCTAGGGGAGGGTCGAGGGGAGGGGGCAGGGGCGGGGGGGCTTTCTGCCTGGCACCCGCTGCAGCACGCAGCGGAGCGAGACCTCCTCGCTGCCTCTCTGGGCAGGGGCAGGGCTGCGCTCTGCAGGCTCCTGTCGGCTGGGCGGTGGGCACCGGGAGCTCAGCTGCGCACTGCCCAGGGTCCAGGGAGGAAAGGTGAGTGGCGCCGGCTTGCCGCGGTCCCCCTCATATAGGGTGACCAGACGTCCCGACCAATGTAAGGTCGGGATGCGGGACAAGTTCCCTAAAATCGGGACTGTTCCGATAATATCAGGACGTCTGGTCACCCTACTCGTTAAGGATAGCTTCTGACTGTTTGGGTTTAGAGGGAGTACTTGGATTCATTAGCAGACCTATCCAAGAAACTGCTTTGTGTGTTCTTCTGGCCTTTAAATCATGTCCTCTCTCTGGAGCTTTTGGAAAGATGTCACTGAATATTGAGTCTTCTTGCGTTCTTTTAAAAAAAATTTGTCTAATTATTACTTTTATTGTCATGCTTCTAGATCTCAGTCAGATTTCAGACCCTTATTTCTTTTAAAGGCTAAGGTGGCACATAATGTGTCAGTTGTTCCTTTCATTCATCCATTGGCAGGGTCAGACATTTTCAAAGCTTTTCAAAATTCTCTAGGGATGACCCTTGACTGTGTTTTATTTCTTCAGTTCCCTGTTAATGTAGCCTCTTTATCAGGGGTCGTCTTATCATTTCTGCAAACTCAGTGGAGCGCTTGTTGCTGTAGACTGACAGGCTCTTCCTGTCTTTCTATATTGAAATCTGTTATAGAGTTAGAGGCCTTACCTCATACCTTCCTGGATTTTTGTCTCTGGTCACCTTCAGCCTCCTTTGTAAACATTCTTATTCACAGTGTCTCCTATTGTCAATGGTAGTTCATTCTTGTTCCTTTTTAAGAGAATTACAAGCTTTAGTCGCCTTTTTGGTCACTCAGTGTTGCCTGTCTGATCCAACTGGTGATGTATATAGTGTCAAAATGTAATTTGGAGGTAAAAAAATCTTCATTTCTTATTGATCAAGATAACATTTTCTTTGGTCTTATTGATCAAGATAACGGATATATTTATTCACTCTTATTTTGTATACTTTTGGTCCTTAGTGAATGTTTCTGTTTGTAGGTAAACTAACAGGATGTGGAGCAACAAATCGAAGGAGGTGCCTTTACAAAACCCAAGGCACACTCAGAACAGGGATTCCCTCAGAGGTATGGATTTGCTTTGTTGTATCGCTTTACTTTAGAAGCAGTTTTATCCTAGATAGTGTAATATTTTGTATTGTATTGTAAATTTTGTAGATATAATTTGTCTTAATTGAGTCAAAGGCTAAAACCATATCTAACATAAGAACGGCCATACTGGGTCAGACCAAAGATCCATCTAGCCCAGTATCCTATCTACCGACAGTGGCCAATGCTAGGTGCCCCAGAGGGAGTGAACCTAACAGTGATCTCTCTCCTGACATCCATCTCCACCCTCTGGCAAACGGAGGCTAGGGACACCATTCCTTACCCATCCTGGCTAATAGCCATTAATGGACTTAACCTTCATGAATTTATCCAGTTCTCTTTTAAACGCTGTTATAGGCCTAGCCTTCACAACCTCCTCAGGCAAGCAGTTCCACAAGTTGACTCTGCGCTGTGTGAAGAACTTCCTTGTATTTGTTTTAAACCTGCTGCCCATTAATTTCATTTGGTGGCCCCTAGTTCTTGTATTATGGGAACAAGTAAATAAATTTTCCTTATTTACTTTCTCCACATCACTCATGATTTTATATACCTGTATCATATCCCCCCTTAGTCTCCTCTTTTCCAAGCTGAAAAGTCCTAGCCTCTTTAATCTCTCCTCATATGGGACCCGTTCCAAACCCCTAATCATTTTAGTTGCCCTTCTCTGAACCTTTTCTAATGCCAGTATATCTTTTTTGAGAAGAGGAGACCACATCTGTACGCAGTATTCAAGATGTGGGCGTACCATGGATTTATATAAGGGCAATAAGATACTCTCCGTCTTATTCTCTATTCCCTTTTTAATGATTCCTAACATCCTGTTTGCTTTTTTGATTGCCGCTGCACATTGTGTGGACATCTTCAGAGAACTATCCACGATGACTTCAAGTTCTTTTCCCGATTCGTTGTAGCTAAATTAGCCCCCATCATATTGTATGTATAGTTGGCGTTATTTTTTCCAATGTGCATTATTTCACATCTATCCACATTAAATTTAATTTGCCATTTTGTTGTCCAATCACTTAGTTTTGTGAGATCTTTTTGAAGTTCTTCACAGTCTGCTTTGGTCTTAACTATCTTGAGCAGTTTTAGTATCATCTGCAACCTTTGCCACCTCACTTTTTACCCCTTTCTCCAGATCATTTATGAATAAGATGTGATAAGAAACTCAGCTTCACTTATGTAACTCTTGTTAACTTGGATTTTTTTTTTAAATATAGTTTTTAAAGAAAATCATAATATTGCATTGCTATGTTCTAATGATGCTGTCTAATAATTACCCCATTCACAGGAATTTCATAGTTTGGGATGAATTCATTAAAAGGAATTAGTTAGTGAGCCATGCAAAATGTTTTGTTTCATTGTGTTACTTGAATTAATAGGAAACTTGTTTTTATTCTTTTATTTTTGTTTTGTGAGATCTAACCACAGCCTGGGATACTTTTTCTCAAACTAAGGCTACAGTAAGTATAATTTTTTCTAGATTGAAATCAGTTAATGGCCACTGCAGTTTTATTGAATGCCTTATTTTCCCCATAGTTTGATGGTTATAAAAGTAAAAAATGGGGTAGGTGGTTGGGGGCATGAAGATGATGGATGTTCTTATTGCTTTGGACCGCAGTTCTGACAATGTAACTTAGTGCTACAAGAAGCTCAGTACCAAGGTTAATGAAAAATCAGTCTTGCTTGGCTACTATAAAACTAACACTGTTATTAATGAATAGTATTGTTTATGTCAGTCAGAATGGTATAACGAATGTATGGGTAACTTGTGTTAAATAGTTTTGTAATTTCTTTTTAATTATTGCATAAAAGATGTAAATCTTAACTAGAATCTTGTGATATCTTTACATTGAGGATTTTAACTAATATTAAGTATTTATTTATTTATATTATTATAGTGCCTAGGAACCCCAGTCATCGGCCAGGACCCCTTGGTGTTAGGCACTGTACACAAACAGAACAAAAAGACAGTCCATTCCCCAAAGAATTTACAACCCCAGAAAGCGCATAAGCTGCCAACTGGTAGTTCTGTAGTAATCCTGGGCCACCAAATTACATGTCAGCTTTCACCAAACTGAATATTATAAAGAATCTTGCTCCTGAAAACCTTAGTTAGGGCTAGTAAATATCAAGGCCAAGGTTTTTCAAAAGTGACTAGTGATTTTGGGTGCCTAATTTTGGGATTTTAAAGGGTACTGGTTTTCAGAAAGTAATGAATGCCCATCCTCTGAAAATCCAGATCCCTTTACAATGTCAAAGTTGGGCACTCAGAGTCACTGCTTACGTTTGAAAATCTCCCAAATCCCTGCAGGTGTGAGCTGTAGAGTGAGATACCTCTATTCATCATTTTAAAGGAACTAACTGTCCTCTCCTTACCTACTGAGATTCAGAGATTGGGGCTGTTGAAGCAATATACATATGTTTCATAGTTCCATATGTTCTGCACCAACCATAGAATTACTACCATGATGTGTGAATTTAAGCTATATATTCATGATGCAATGCTACATTTTCTATAAACTGGGGTACAGTGATATCAAGATGCTAAATTTCTTTGGTAACTTAGGGAATTTCTCTGTTTGTTCATTACCCCTCTCATTTTTAATAGCTGAGTGAAGTGGTATAATTTTATATGTGGAATCCTATTTCATGTTACCTCTAGAGTAGAGCATTATAGAATAGTGTGTTTTCGTTCTTAGTGTTTATGTTTCAATGAGGCCAAGTGTTAAGACCTTTGGCATTTTGTATAATTCTGTTGTTGGCAATGACCCACTTATGGAAACAGATTTAGTGAACAGAACTTAATTTGAATAATCTTTTTTGTACTAATCTTCTTAATCTAATGTTTCTGGTCACAAGACTATACAAGTTTATACCACCAGACTTTTAAAGCTGTTCTTGCCTGTAATTGTTTCTTACTATGAAAGTGAGAGGAGTTCTGTACTTTTTTTTAAAGTTGTATCCTCGACATTTAAAAAATGAACCTGAATATTGTTTTGTGTCTTGAAATTTTAGTTGCGTCATATTGAGAATAAACTGGAGGTAGCGCCTACCAGCACAGCAGTGTTTGATTCTGTCATGGATGCCAAGAAACCCTCTGCCAGTGCTACCAGGAAAATAAGCAGGAAAGGTGTGTATTACTTAAAAGATTAATTATATAGGGCAGGGTAAGAATAAGTCTTTCTGAGTAGTATCATTTTTATTTTTTTAATCCTCTTTTCTCAGTTTCCTTTGTTTATGAACTTGAGAGAAAGTTGGAGCAATGTTTCCCTTCTGAATACATTGTCTTGGAAAAAAAAATATGCTGCGTATCTGGTGATGGTATTTGGAACTCACTAGAAAGGTGCTTTGCTGCAACTTGTGCTTGCCATAGTCTGTTACCGTGTTTCTACGGCATTCCAGCTAACAGCTACACATGCTGATGGCTGGCTCCAACAGTAGTATTACATTGGAGTGACCATCTAAATTTTTAACATTTCTTTAACTGGTTAACTTATTTTAATAGTTTCACAACACTCACTTTCAAGGATAAATGCCCTTATATTGCATTTTTAGAGTGATTGTAATCATGACAACAAGGCTACGAAAAGAGGAAAAATCATATTGTCTAATGCTACTTTTAGAACTTAAATCACTTATGAAAAAATATGTTCCTATTTGCAGAGTGTGTTTTCCTCATCTCTGTTTAGCCCCTATGGTTAGTCGTAATTTAACTCATTTGGCATTCTCATAGGTTTTATATCAGGGGTTCTCAAACTGGGGGTCGTGACCCCGCAGAGGGTCGCAAGATGGTTACAAGGGGGTTGTGAGCTGTCTGCTCGGTGGGGCTGACATCCCCGAGCCCCCATTAAATTAAATTAACCCCCCATTTTTAATTTATGGGGGGGTCACAGTCAGAGGCTTGGCGTGTGAACGGGGTCACCAATACAAAAAGTTTGAAAACCACTGTTTTATATTGACATGTCAGAGCAGCAAGAAAGCTGGTTGGATCTCTATATTTCTCTGATTCAATCAACTCTCTCGGGCTTAATCATTTCCAGTTATGATTTTTTAAATATTCTTTTAGAAATTTTATATGACGAACTAGTGCAATGATTTGCTTGAGTGTTTACCACTTACTCCTGGTAGCTTGAAACAGCTTGCTGGTGAAGAGAAGGTGATAACTTAAGTGCTATTCTTGAGCACTAATTGAACCCAAGGAGAACTGCATTCTAAACCACTCAGCCCTATGAGCCTTCTCTTCCTGCAGATGGTAGGTACCTAGAGGATTCCTTGGTTTCTGCTTCAGCCTCCAGGTCCTCCAGCCAAAATAAGTCACGCAAAGAGAAGTCCTCCCGCAGTCCTCTTCGAGCTACAACTCTGGAGAGCAATGTGAAAAAGAGTAGCCGTGTGGAATTTCGTGAACCCTTGGCTTCATACAGGTTAGTGCAAGAGAGAACTGACATTTACTGTGAAATACAGAAACTGGAACAGAGCTGTTGCCAATGTTCTTATGAACACTTCAGGACTGGGTTTATTTTTTTCTGCCAACAGGTGGAGAATGAACAAAACCTCTTGGTTTTAGATTGAGCAAGTATAATGTCTTGTGTTGCGTAAGGGGCTTTATCATCCATTTACAGGAGGATGGACACAATGATCCAATAGGTCTCTTATGTCTTTAACATCAGTGATAATCCCACCCGATATTTGGAATATCATAAAAGTTTTGTATTTGTTCCTGAAAATGCATTCTTGTTCTTCTCCTGCTTCTGCTAACCACCTATAGTAAAATAATATGCTGTAATTCTACTAATGTCTACTAAATCCAAGCATTTCATTCTTAGTATTGAGGCAAAACATTTGTTTTTAAAGATCAGGGAGCTATCTTAACTGGGATTTTTAAAGGGGTTTAAGTGGGTTAGGAACTCTAGTCCCTTAAACTGTTCTGAAAATTCCAGCCCTAATGATTACTAGTCAGTTCTTGTCATCAGGTTTGAAAATACCTTATTGTATGCTTCCTATTTCCCAGAAGCTAATTCATGGGAATTTGTTGGTATTTTCTTCCTACATAAATGAAAACGTGATTAAGAAGTAATTTAATTTTGTTCACACTATTGATTGGTGCTTTAAAATGACAATGAAATAACTAGATTTTTTTTATTACCTGTTTTTAGAATCCACCTTTAAAAGATTGAAACCAAAACTCCTACTATTTTCTTATGACAACTTGTTTAAAAGGCTGCCCTTAACAGAGCTGCCACTCTTTACCAATAGTTTAATTTTCTATACAGTGTACAGAATAAGCCAAAGAATCTTCTTCAGCACTGGTATTGCAAATGATATCAGAAAGACTGAAATGTTTTATTTAAGTGATGAATTGCTGTTGCAAAGCCAGCAGAGGAAGTACAAAGCATTATTACAAGTCATAGGGAATTAGTAGCTATTTCTTAACTTCTTGGCAATGGTGATAAATTTAAAAAACAACTTTTCCTACTTTTGATTCATCTTAGAATCTTTTTTCTAATGTATAATATTGGTGATGTAGAAAGAATGTTTTCTATCTTGATACATTTTTTTCTTTGCTCTTTTGAGGACTTCGATTGATTGAGGACCAGCTCTTTTATTATTGCCATAACCAACAGAACGTGACACTTCATTTATTTTTGAACATCATAAGTAATGATAAAGTTTTTCTTGGCTGTTGTCATGTATTCGTGTAATTTAAATTTTTTAACTTCCTTGACATTTTACTTGTGGAATTTTTGCAACCTGTTAAGTCAGCAAACAAGCTGGTAAACTTGGAGTCTTTAAAGAAACACCTTTAAAATTGCATAGGAGAGTATTGAACAGCAGGGGATCACTGACCCTATTGTAGGGAACACTCTGTCTGTCTTTCTGTCTGTCTCTCTCACATGCGCACATGTGCAGAGAACCTTGCTGACTTTAAGAAAATATTGGTTGGGGGCAGTTGGAAGGTGTGTGGTGGGGAGAAATACTTAATGATTATAATGTACCCAGAAACCTAAAACAAGCTTGTCACTGCAGAGTTAGTTTGGTTAGTACTGAAGATTTCTGAGACTTGTAACATTTCACCATAAGTCCTTCATTACTTTTTTTTCTCAGTTTGTGGCAAACCTTGGCCCTAGTCATAATGAATTACTTGTTTAAATTGATAACGTGTAGGATTTTTTAAAGTGCGGAACCTCTGCCTAACTCAGATCCCACTGAAGTCAATGGTAAAACTCCTATTGACTTCGGTAAGAGTTGAATTAGGCCACCACTGACTGTTTTTTTTAAATCCTACCCTTTATCTCTTTCTTTATAATGGGCCCAGGACCAATGTTCTCTCAGTACCAGTAGAAATGAAACGTAAGCAAACATAGAACTTCTATCTTGCCTGCAGGCTCCTCATTCCAACTGTGGATTTTCCTCCTTGGCTACATAGGAGGCAGAGTTGGACCTGTCAGGCTGGGGGCTCTTTTTCTAATTAAACTGCTCCTGTTGTTAGTTCCCCATCTGGAATAATTCTTTCCTTGACATCAGTCGCTTGGTGTAAAAACAGTGTATCAAATTGTTTGACTTCAAATGCAGGGGGGAAAAACACAAGCAGATGAACTCTTAATCAACCTAATATCATTTCTCATTCAAATATACTTAGATATAAAGAAGTCTAAAGTACAGGAAATGAAAAAGACTAGCTTTTTACATTGTGAAGATTGTAAGATCAAGTACTCAAGTCAGGGCATTCAAATTGTTATGCTTGTTCTGATAATGTTAATTCTGTCCTATTGCATGTCCTGTATACTTTTATGATATACATTACTAAGAGTGTGATACTTGAAGGTCTGTATTTAACAGGGGAAAGAGAAATAGAAAATGCTGTGTGTGTGCAATGTTATGCACATGGCTTCAAAAAGCTCCCTTGAACATATACTTGCCCAAGGACTAAGCCTACTAGCCTAGATGAAATATAGTGTCACCTCAGTACTCCTGCCATTGGCACATATTCAACCGCTCTTCTATAAACCTTAAATAAATAAATTCTGCCCTCATAGTGCGCACACATCCTAGAATACTAAAGGAGCTGACTAGGATATCTGAGCCATCAGCAAATCTTCAAAAAGTCATGGAAGCCAGGAGAGATTTTAGAGGACTGGAAAAGGGCAAATATAGTGCCAATCTATAAAAAGAAAACAAGGACAATCCAGGGAATTACAGGCCAGTCAGCTTAATTTCAGATAATGGAGCAAATAATCAATCAAATTGCAAACACCTAGAAGATAATAAAGTGATAAGTTACAGTCATCATGGATTTGTCAAGAAAAATTCTGTCAAACCAACCTAACAGCTTTCTTTGACAGTAACAGTCCTTGTAGATGGGGGCAAAGCAGTAGATGTGGTGTATCTTGACTTTAGCAAGACTTTTGATACTGTCTTGCATGACCGTCTCATAAACAAACTAGGGAAATACAACCTAGATGGAGGGTGCATGATTGATTGGAAAACTGTTTACAGAGAGTAGTTACCAGTGGTTCACAGTCAAGCTGAAAGGGCATATCAAGTGGGGGTCCCATAGGGATTGGTCCTGGGTCTGGTTCTGTTCAATATCTTCATTAATGATTTAGATAATGGCACAGAGAGTACACTTATAAAGTTTGCGGACGATACCAAGCTGGGAGGGATTGCGAGTGCTTTGGAGGATAGAATTAAAATTCAAAATGATCTGGACAAGCTGGAAAAATGGTCTGAAGTAAATAGGGTGAAATTCAATAAGGACAAATGCAAAGTACTCTTCTTAGAAAGGAACAATCAATTGCACACATACAAAATGGGAAATGACTGCCTAGGAAGAAGTACAGTGGAAAGGGATCTGGGGTCATAGTGGATCAAAAGCTGAATATGACTCAACAGTCTAACACTTGCAAAAAAAAAAAAAAAAAAAAAAAAAGCAAACGTCATTCTGGGATGTATTAGCAGGAGAGTTGTAAGCAAGACACGAGAAGCACCGTATATATTCGTTCATAAGCCGAATTATTTTAGTAAACGGAAGTACCAGAGAAGGGGGTTGGCTTATGAACATGTATAGAGAGGGAGAGGTGGGACACAGCCCCTCCCCCCAACAGAGGGAGCAAGGAGAGGCAGCACAGCCAGCAGAGACAGAAGGGAAGAGGTGGGGCCAGAGGCTCTCTGCTTCTGGCCACGCTGCTCTCCCCCCAGCCTTCGAAGCAGCTGCAGCTCCGGGACTGGGAGGCTGCAGCCGTGCCGCTCAGCCCTGCACCCCAGAGCAGGCTGTGGCCGCGCCGCCTGGCCCGCTGGAGCAGGCTGCGGCTGCGCCGCCCGGTCTGGTCTGCCGGAGCAGGCTGCGGCCGCACTGCCCAGCCTACCGGAGCAGCTCCAGCCAGGCCAGAGACATCCTCCCAAGATAAGGTGGGAAGGGATGGGATGGGGAGAGTGTGGGGGTCCCGGGCTAGGGGTGGGCTCATGTGGGGGGTGGTCACAGGGGTTACTCCCTGACTCCCAGCTTTTCCCACCCACCCAAAAAAAATTTCCCCACCAGTTGCTGTCCCAGCCCATCAGGGTAAGCAGCTGGAATACCGGGACACTTTGTTTACTTAGGTTTACCTCTGTGCCTGCGGATGCTCAAGGTAAACAAACCATCTCGGCCCACCAGTGGCTAATCCTGTTGGCCCGGGAGCCAAAGTTTGCTGACCCCTGAATTATTATTTTCCATTTTTACTTATCCATTTTGGGGGGGTCGGCTTATGATCGAGTACATATGGTAATTCTGCTCTATTCTGTGCTGATTAGGTCTCCACTGGAGTATAATGTCCAGTTCTGAGCGCCATGTTTCAGGAAATTGGAAGAAGTCCAGAGGAGAGCAACAAAATGATTAAAGGTCTAGAAAACATGATGAGGGAAGACTGAAAAAATTGTGGTTTTTTTTTAGTCTGGGGTAAAGAAGACTGAGGGGGGACAGGACAACAGTTTTCAAATACGTAAAAGGTTGTTACAAGGAGGAGGGAGAAAAATTGTTCTCGTTAATCTCTAAGGATAGGAGAAGAAGCAATGGGATTAAATTGCAGTAAGGGAGGTTTAAGTTGGATATTAGGAAAAACTTCCTGTCAGAGTAGTTAAGCACTGGAACAAACTGCCTAGGGAGATTGTGGAATCTCCATCACTGAAGGTTTTTAAGAGCACATTAGACAAGCACCTGTCAGGGATGGTCTAGATAATACTTGGTCCCTGCTTTGAGTGCAGGGGACTGGACTAAAAGACCTCTCAAGGCCCCTTCCAGTTCTGTGATTCTGTAGGTTTTTGCAAACAGGGCTGCTAACAGGGAGTTTCGCAAGGGAGTTCTCCAGGTGAAGGAGGAGCAAATACAGCACCCTTGGGGTAAGTGGCTGTCTGTAGTTTGTGTTTGGAGGTTACTTGCTGTGTGCTGAGCTTGTGTTTGTCTGTCCGTTTGTTTGGTTGTTTGAAGGACCATGTGCTGTGGCTGGCAGTTGGAAGCTGTGAGCTACAAAGTAAGGTTTGAAAGCTAGAAGCCTCTGTTAATTGGCTGAGCCTTAGTGGGCGGGGCTGTCAAGAAGGCCAGGGCTTTATAAAGCAGTGAGCAAGCGACCCGACCAGGGAGCTTTGCGACCAGGGCTGCTATCAGGGAGTTTTGCAAGGGAGTTTGGAAGGGGAGTGGGAAGGGGGCAAGGTTCACTTGCCGTTCTTTAAAACCTATAAACTAAACTACATTCAAAACTTCTTGATTTAAACAAAACCCTTTCATTAACTTAGGTAGCTGTAGGAGAGAATGCAGGCAGAAGCCCAGCAGCAGAGTGGGAGCTATCCAGTTTATTGCGTTGAGTGCAGCATGTATGATTACCTGCCCTGTGGGCAGGTGGCGTATGTGTGCATTTGGTGCAAGGAGCTCCTGGCCCTCAGAGACCGCGTACGGGCTTTGGAGGCCGAGGTGGCAGAACTGGAGGAGCTAAGGGAGGCAGAGAGGTATGTTGATGAGGCTTTCCAGGACACTGTAGAATTGTCCCACCTCCGGTTAGACAGCCCCTGCACTGGAAGGGACCTTGAAAGGTCATCGAGTCCAGGCCCCTGCCTTCATTAGCAGGACCAAGTACTGATTTTGCCCCACATCCCTAAGCGGCCCCCTCAAGGATTGAACTCACAACCCTGGGTTTAGCAGGCCAATGCTCAAACCACTGAGCTATCCCTCCCCCCCTATCTATTATCGACCACCTAACCAGGATAGTGATAGTGACGATAAAATGCTAAGGGAAATTAGAGAGGCTATCAAAATTAAGAACTCAATCATAGTGGGGGATTTCAGTTATCCCCATGTTGGCTGGGGACATGTCACCTCAGGACGAAATGCATAGACAAAATTTCTCGATATTTTAAATGACTGGTTCTTGGAGCAGCTGGTACGGAAACCCACAAGGGGAGAGGCAACTCTCGATTTAGTCCTGAGTGGAGTGCAGGAGCTGGTCCAAGAGGTAACTATAACAGGACCGCTTGGAAATAGTGACCATTATATAACAACATTTAACATCCCTGTGCTGGGAAGAACATCTCAACAGCGCAACACTGTGGCATTTAATTTCAAAAAGGGGAACTATGCAAAAATGAGGGGATTAGTTAAACAGAAATTAAAAGGTACAGTGACTAAAGTGAAATCCCTGCAAGCTGCATGGACGCTTTTCAAAGACACCATAATAGAGGCCCAACTTAAATGTATACCCCAAATTAAAAAACACAGTAAAAGAACTAAAAAAGAGCCACCATGGCTTAACAACCATGTAAAAGAAGCAGTGAGAGATAAAAAGGCATCTTTTAAAAAGTGGAAGTCAAATCCTAGTGAGATAAATAGAAAGGAGCATAAACACTGCCAAATTAAATGTAAAAATGTAATAAGAAAAGCCAAAGAGGAGTTTGAAGAACGGCTAGCTAAAAACTCAAAAGGTAATAACAAAATGTTTTTTAAGTACATCAGAAGCAGGAAGCCTGCTAAACAACCAGTGGGACTGCTGGACAATGGAGATACAAAAGGAGCGCTTAAAGACGATAAAGTCATTGCGGAGAAACTAAATGGATTCTTTGCTTCAGTCTTCACGGCTGAGGATGTTAGGGAGATTCCCAACCCTGAGCCGGCTTTTGTAGGTGACAAATCTGAGGAATTGTCACAGATTGAAGTGTCACTAGAGGAGATTTAAGAATTAATTGATAAACTTAACAGTAACAATTCACCGGGACCAGATGGCATTCACCCAAGAGTTCTGAAAGAACTCAAATGTGACGTTACGGAACTATTAACTATGGTGTGTAACCTGTCCTTTCAATCAGCTTCTGTACCCAATGACTGGAAGATAGCTAAGTAACACCAATATTTAAAAAGGGCTCTAGAGGTGATCCCGGCAATTACAGACCAGTTAGTCTAACATCAGTACCGGGCAAATGAGTTGAAATAATAGTAAAGAATAAAATTGTCGGACACATAGAAGAACATAAATTGTTGGGCAAAAGTCAACATGGTTTCTGTAAAGGGAAATCGTGTCTTACTCATCTATTAGAGTTCTTTGAAGTCAACAAACATGTGGATAAGGGGGATCCAGTGGACATAGTGTACTTAGATTTCCAGAAAACCTTTGACAAGGTCCCTCACCAAAGGCTCTTAGGTAAATTAAGTTGTTGTGGGATAAAAGGGAAGGTCCTTTCATGGATTGAGAACTGGTTAAAAGACCGGGAACAAAGGATAGGAATTAATGGTAAATTCTCAGAATGGAGAGGGGTAACTAGTGGTGTTCCCAAAGGGTCAGTCCTAGGACCAATCCTATACAACTTATTCATAAATGATCGGGAGAAAGGGGTAAAAAGTGGGGTGGCAAAGGTTGCAGATGATACTAAAACTGCTCAAGATAGTTAAGACCAAAGCAGACTGTGAAGAACTTCAAAAAGATCTCACAAAACTAAGTGATTGGACAACAAAATGGCAAATTAAATTTAATGTGGATAGATGTGAAATAATGCACATTGGAAAAAATAACGCCAACTATACATACAATATGATGGGGGCTAATTTAGCTACAACGAATCCGGAAAAAAGATCTTGGATCATTGTGGACGTCTTCAGAGAACTATCCACGCAGTGTGCAGCGGCAGTCAAAAAAGCAAACAGGATGTTAGGAATCATTAAAAAGGGAATAGAGAATAAGACGGAGAGTATCTTATTGCCCTTATATAAATCCATGGTACGCCCACATCTTGAATACTGCGTACAGATGTGGTCTCCTCTTCTCAAAAAAGATATACTGGCATTAGAAAAGGTTCAGAGAAGGGCAACTAAAATGATTAGGGGTTTGGAACGGGTCCCATATGAGGAGAGATTAAAGAGGCTAGGACTTTTCAGCTTGGAAAAGAGGAGACTAAGGGGGGATATGATACAGGTATATAAAATCATGAGTGATGTGGAGAAAGTAAATAAGGAAAATTTATTTACTTGTTCCCATAATACAAGAACTAGGGGCCACCAAATGAAATTAATGGGCAGCAGGTTTAAAACAAATACAAGGAAGTTCTTCACACAGCGCAGAGTCAACTTGTGGAACTGCTTGCCTGAGGAGGTTGTGAAGGCTAGGCCTATAACAGCGTTTAAAAGAGAACTGGATAAATTCATGAAGGTTAAGTCCATTAATGGCTATTAGCCAGGATGGGTAAGGAATGGTGTCCCTAGCCTCCGTTTGCCAGAGGGTGGAGATGGATGTCAGGAGAGAGATCACTGTTAGGTTCACTCCCTCTGGGGCATCTAGCATTGGCCACTGTCGGTAGACAAGATACTGGGCTAGATGGACCTTTGGTCTGACCCAGTATGGCCATTTTTGTTTTTATGTTCTAGGTTGAATCATTTCTACCCCATCCCTTTCCAGGCTGTCTGCTCTCAGCATGCTGCCCGAAGAGATGGCATTTATCTTCCTGGGTGCAGATCCCTTTTTTCACTTGAGTCTTCTGTACCTAGATTCTACCTCCCTTTTTTTTAAGGCAACAGAAGCTGTGGTCCACTCTACTTCTCACTCTTCCACCCTCCTATAAGAATGTAGCAACTCTAGCTGTTATAATTCCTTCTTTCTGTAAAATGTGCTGCAGTGCTTGGGCCACTCTGTTCCCAGTCTCCCCCCTTCTCTTCCAGGAAAGCTGCTGAAAACTGCTTTTCCCACTCAGTTCACTTGTTTGGCCAAAACCTATGCATTCCCTGAATCAGTAGATGTTACAAACCCTGATTCTGCACATTTGCATTAAAATACTGCATATAAGAAATTTTGTCAGTCAGCTTCCAAAACAGCCTTATCTTTTGGAATTTTCTTACTTCTGATTGCTTGATACTGCAAACTGTTAACATTCCATTAACAGTTGTTGGGTTTTTAAAAAGAGAGAGAACTGTTGGGATGGAAGATATTGGGAGGTAAATTAGCTTGCTGAGCTGATAACGTCTATTAGTGAACCTTGTTAAGTTCACTGCTCTACCCCCAATTCAGTCTGAAAGATCGGTAAGTTCCTTTCTCATCAGTTTGTCTATGCTGTGCACACATGTCAGATGCAAGTTCCTTTCTCTGCAACTTAGAAGCTTCATTGTCTACTATACATTTTCTGAACTAAGAAATGCTAACTTAAGGAACTGTGCACACATTTTTTTCACTCTTGCCAAACCTAAGCTACTGAAGGGATTTTGCTCAAAGTTTCAAGGGGTGGGAAGGAATCACCTTCAAAGCAGAAACCAAGTATAGAAAATTTCAGCTGAAATAGGGAAACATTTGAAAAGTGGTGAGCATGTAAAAATGGGGACATAATTTAAACTTTTGCAACTTTCGTTATATTAGCTAACATTAAGTGCCCATTGTAATAAACAAAGTATTTGTTTCCATGAGTCATCTAATAGGTGTTGCTGATTGGCATCTAGAAATCCATACCTTTCAGAGGTTTTCTGGTGTGTGTAAAAGTTAGTTTATCTCAGCAAATGTTGAAACCATTGTTATGCTGACCACTATAGTTTAAGCAGCATAAATGATGGTCACAAATGTTAAAATTGGTAGATTTTTACACAGTGAATAGCATTCTCTCTGATTTAAGAAACTCACAGGCATTCATACTGTATACTTCATGTGATGGTGACTACAGAGTTATTTCAAACCTAGTTTGTGGTGTTTTTACTGTTGTGTTTCTAATGTTGACTTTCTTTTGTGGTAGGGAGACTTATGGTGCACCATCTTATCAAAGTGCTAGTCAATTGGAGGCAAAATGTTTGCTGTCTGAAGCACAGGATAAGACTGAAGGAATGAGCTGTATGATATATGACAGGAATGAAAGTGACTTACATAACAGAAATTTTGAAAGCCCACGTTCTTCTGCTGCAGATGACACAGTTGTTAGGTATTTGAATGACCGACCAGCAATTGATGCTTTGCAGAACATTGAGTCTCTTTTTAAAGCTGTAACCCCTACAAGATCAGAGGAGGAAAAGACTAATGTATCCAGAAGAGATGAGAGCAGCACTAAAACTCCTTTGAGTAGCACAGCCCAGGATGCTGAACTGAAAGGGATAAGGCTGGCAGAATCTTCTCCTTCCTCCACTAGTACATCTAGTGCCCACAGGCTGGAAATCTTAAAACGGCGGCAGCATGATGCTAAATTGCATGATGCTAAATTGGAGAAGCTGAAGGAGCGGATTAGGAAGCAATGGGAGCATTCGGAAGAATTAGGCAGCAAGGGACAACTTCTGGGATATGCCGAACAGCCCGTAGTGGTAACAAATGTGGAGAACGCAGTGACGCCAAAAGTCAGAAAAGTGGCAGTTGCACCCCCTGCTCCAACATATAAAGGTATGTAGACCCTCTATCTCATGTTATTTACATGTAGGGGGAGAGAGAGAGAGAAAGGAGAGTTTTTGTGCAGCGTGTCAAAATATGGGAATTGGCTTGTGACTTCTGTCTGTTTGGGTAGAAATCGTTTAAATATGACCACAGGCAAGAAATTATGCCGTCTAAATATACACCTTCAGTATGTTTTACATCATTTATAATTCCTCCTGCACCTTCTCCCTAGTCAAAATAGAAAATTAGAGCATGCCATCTCATTACTCTCTTAGGTTATCTGCATACTAGATGCATTTTCATGTAGTCCTGTGCAGCGTTTGGCAATTTATATATGCTGAAATTTTTTTTTGTTCTAATCACTTCGTCAAAGGTACGTTAAACACCAGCTGCATTTAAAACAGTTTAAAGGTTTGAAGCAAAAGCCAGGAAGTGCAAGTTTAAGCTTTTCACTTTGTATTTCACCATGAACACAAAGAATTAAGATCATGTATTTGTCCTAACTTCAGGCTCCCATAATTTCTATGAGTCTCGAATGGCAGTGGTGGTGGTCTAACATCGTTTCTTAATAAAATTTACACTTTTTTTACAAAGAGAAAAATGCAGAAACCTCAAAAGGTGCAATTATTGACATTAACCAAAACATACTTCAGAGTTCAGGTAATCCAATATGGGGCCTCTTTAGATTATCTGACCGTATTATATTCTTATATACTGTTTAAAAGTATTGTTCACTCATTGAGTGAGTTAGGTTTTTTTTTAAAGCTGCTGCTGACTATAATGGAAATACAGTCTTGTGCACAAGAGCTTTTTTTAATGTAACCTCTTTTTAAATTGTTTGTTGCACATGCACTAGAAATGGGCCCTTTCTGTGAAATTAGGATCCAGCTTTCCCCCTAAACTCAATGATATTTTTGTGAGTGAATAGAGAGTGGGTCTGCCTATAAATACATGTGGAATCCACTCCAAAGAGTAAGGGTGCCTAGGCCCCTCTTTGTGCACAGTAGCTTCTTTTGAAATCTAACATCTTGGTTAGTTTACACACTTCTCTGAAATCTCTAAACATGAATCCTGGTCTTTTACTCTCTAAATTTGAGACATGGAATAGGTATGAATTTCTGATAAGACTTGGAAAATCAGGCCTTATTTGTACTTTTGGTAATGCTCCTTGTTAAGCTAGTGCTCGTTAACGGCTTGCGGTGTAGTACTTTCTCCTAATGTAATTTACCTTGGCAACTGAAAACAGCCTTTTAGGCACCATATAAAAGATATGTTTATATTACAAAGATAAGTCAACCTATGTTAGGTCGACTTACAGCCATCGCATTAATTACTGCAGTGGCTGGTGTCCACACTATCCTCTTTCTGTCCATGGTGCGTGCCCTCACAAGGAGCGCTTCCACCGTCTGCAGAGGAGCCATGTGGGGGACTGAGACCCAGGGCTCTTAGCTCCATGTAGCTCCCCACTGGGAGCCCAGCTGCTCCCCAGGGCTTCTTGCCTTCCCGTTCCCACCTGGGAGTGGCGGGGCAGCTGCCTGGGGCATCTTGCCTCCTGTGGAGAGATCTGCGCTCAGAGCCTGGTCAGCTGCTGTACTCCCAGCGGAAAGCCAGGACCCTGGGAAGTGGCAGGGCTCCCACTGGGGAGTTGGGAGCCTGGGTGGCACCCCAACTTGAAGCAGAGACCAGGCAGCAGCCGTCTTGGGAGTCAGGAGTTGGCTTTCTTGTCAATTTGGAGCCGTGAACCTGACAAGAATGACAGCCAAAATCTGATGTAAGGAACGCAGTGTCTATGTAGACCTAACTACACCGACATAAACTCTATACCTCTCAGTGAGGTGATTTTATTATGTTGGCATAGCAGGGGAGTTACATCAGCGGGAGGAGCATTTCAATGTGTACATCGCCACTGTTTTGTCAACAAAACTGTGTAGTGTAGACAAGGCCTAATAGCACAGTTTTTTTTCCTCAAGATTTTTAAAGTATTCTGCAAAATCTAGATAAAACTCTGTTTACCGTAGGTTTCAATCCTGCTGAGACAAAGATTCGCACTCCTGATGGAAAGGTGTGGCATGAAGAGGAATTTCATAACATCAGTAGGGAGTTGTATCGAGATATAGCTCTCCAATTAACAGGTGAGAAGCAGATCTAAGCTTATTAATACACACAGGCTTCTTTGAGAAGCAGCTAGGATTGCTACACACACAACTTAACTGACACAAACGCATGGCAAATGAAAAGTTGAGCTACCTAATAGTGCATATCCTGTATTCCAGTGTTTCTTAAACTTATTTGATCACACCATTCTTTGCATCTGTAGTAGTTTATGCCCTCTGCCACACAAGTAAATACACCAATAAAAAAAATCAACATGCAACTCTTGCTAAATATTAAAAGCAGGAAGGCATTGATTCAAACAGAGCCATTTAAGTACATAGTAATGTAAATTTTAAGTGAGATGCTGCAGTTTTGGGCACCCAGCCAGCAGCCACCACTCTTCGGCTTCCCAATTTTGAAGGCAAGGCAGAGGGCAGCATAAAATGTGCGCAGTACATTTTTTCCCACACCAGAATACATTCTGTGCCTCCCAGTTTCAGACTCTCTGCTGTACTCCATCCACAGGCACTAGAACTGGTTGAAAAAACTTTTGCCCCCCTGCAAAACATTTTTAACTAACAGGATTTTTTTTTAAATAGGTCAAATGATTGTTTTATTTTGTATTGGGATAAAAAATGCAGATTGAAGTGGAACAATTTGTCATTTAATTTTGAAATTTCCCATTGAAAAATTTCATCAGATCTTTTTCCACAATAAAATTGTTTTTGATGAGACCCCACTTTTTTGTGGTAAAATTTTTCATTTGAAAAAATGCAACCAGTTCTAACAAATGCACACCTTTCAGTTACCACAACTACTACCACTATGTGGCACAGCTTTAATTCTGCCCCTTCAACGCACCTTTTTACCAAATTACCCACTCGCAAAATTAGTTGTGGAGATGTTTTGTGTTGTGGTGTGTTCCGCTATGAGGTAGCTTAACTTCTCCTAAACTGTCAGGAGTGAAAAGTCCTGTCATATGCTAATCAAAAGATCACTGGACAGTACAGATACTTCAGGACCCAAAAAGGGACTTTCGTTGTCTTGACAACTCTTATCCCAGGTTCTCTTATAAGGGGTAAATTAAATCAAGCCAGGTATTAATACATGAGAAGTCTCAAGAGAAACAGAAGGTTCAGCTGTATCCAACTTTCAAAAGAGGAGGAGGAGTGGAAAAGTTTTTCCAGTAAGAAGGGTGCCAGGGTAACTCTTCCCACAATCACATGTTGCTATGTAACTCTTCCCTAAAGAAGGAAGACAAAAAGGGTGAACTAGCAGGAAATGAAAAAAACATTGTCATGATGTGCCATGATTTTTTTTCCTTACAGCACTCCTACATCGGTTTTGTCTGTTGTGAGGATTAGATAGGATCTTGGGGATTTTATAATTTACTTGTTTGTTTTCTTTACTGCTGCTTTGTTAACAATAATTTGATTTCAGGGGTTTGAGTTTTTTACAAGGGCTTGGCTTTGCTTATTTTACACTACCAAATGAACTTTTTTCTTTCAATGTTTAATAAATACACACACCAAAAAGGGGGGAGGGGGCAATGAAAATGTTCAAAACTCAATGCAAGTGAATTGTTTTCAGTAATATCCCTTATTCCCTTTCTTTGTGTAGAGAAAAAACCTTTGCTTGATAGTCTTTTAAATAGCATTAAATGTCCTTGTTGTGGCAGGGGATCAATTTTAGCAATAGTACTCAGGTTTTGTTAAAGCAAATGCTGTTTCTTAAGACAAATGCATACAAAGGACAAAAAGAAAACCGTAACCAAAGATGCTAAAATGTAGCCTGGCTTTGCTTACAGTTCAGTTGCTGAAAGACCACAAGTATAGCACATGCCCATTTAGCCACTCCAAGTCCTTGGCTTTACTCCTCCTGGCTCTGGAAACTGTTTGGCTGCTGTTGATTGTCTTTACTTTCCTCTGGCAAGTCTGTAGGATGTTTTTACTGAGATAAGGCTGCTTTTTAGTTTGTTAGACTGGCTACAGCAAAATGATACGGTTAAATAGCTTCTGATTCACTAAGCCAGGAAAAAAGAAGAGATGAGAGGAATAAAGTGGCTATGGAAATTGACACACAAAGAGGGTGTAATGAGGATCTTAGGCTTTCATCTCGGGAGTTGCTTGGATCATACCAAAGATAAAATGTTGTCCAAATACCTGTTCTTATCTGGTCAGAACATATTTCAGGTAAAGGAAAAGGACCAATGGTGTAATAGTAAATCTTTGGGCCCCAGTGTTGATGTTGGCTGAAGTAATGGTGGTCGTGATCCGTCTTCCTTCACACTCAGAACTTGCTGCCAAGCTGAAGAAGTTGACAAGTGATCCTCACAAAAATGTCCAGAAAGAACAACAATCTATTTTTATCAAAATTACCCAGTCAAAACAAGCTTTCAGTGGTCCACATATGTATATTCTGCCATATTTGTAACTTCACCAGAAGCCTCGAAGGCTCCTAATTTAAGAGGTGTTTTTAGTTCAAACAAGCTTAATTTGCATTTGAATAACTTTATTGAATTATTTGCTTTTTGAAATATTTTTGTCACTTTTACTTGTCAAAAAGATTATGCTTACATCTTTCACCCACTTAAGATGTTTCAAGATTTTAACCCAGGGTAGGATTCAACACATGTCCCAGTAGATGCCATCTCTGTTCAGAAATGGCCATTTTAAGTACAGTCCTTCCCTAAGCTCCAAAATGTTAAGCCTATACAACAGTCATTTTCTAACACCTTCCCCTCCACAGAGAGAGAGAGACTCTCTCTCTCACTTCCTATGCATTCTCTTCCAGTAAAATTTGGGATTTCATAGTATCAGAATAATGTAAGTTGTGGTTCTGACATGGGGTTATTAACATTATTGAGAGTAGATCTAGAAATATTGTCATTTCTTTTACTTTCTTTTTTTTTTTTTTTTTTTTGTGGTGCCTTGCTGTTTTAAAAATATGCTGAGATCACATAAATTATCCTGCAAACATCTCCCAACAAAAAATAACTGGAGAATTCTGCACAAACTCTCTGGACTTTTATGGCTTTGTTATATAAGTATTAAAGATCCATTTTGCCTGTGAGAGACTGTTCAGTTTCTAAAATTCAAAGGTCTTTTATCACTAAGTCTGTTCTTTAATTAATTATTAAATGATTTAATGTAATTATTTTTTTCTCTTAATGTATTTAAAAATCAGCACAAGAAAACAATCTAAACTCTTTACAAAGTCAGTTGGGGCTCACTTTGAGAACTATAAGCAAAACTTAGCTTTTCCCAGCTCTGTCCTAAAATCTTGTGGAACCCTCCTTAGCTATGTGTTATCTGTCTGCTCTTGACCTTTCCACTCAAATTCACATTTGTTATCCTAGATTTTTGGAAATGTCCTTTAGATATACCTTCACAATATCCCACAGCGGATGACTGCTATCCCCAGATGATGATGATGATGATGATGTTGTGAGGTTTTTCTAATTGTGATAGTGGTCACATGTATCCTACTCAGTGGAAATGCTGATTTCTGAATCCCACCCTTGGGTTCATCTCTATCAGCTAAACACATGTTAAAATAAATCTTGTCCTGTCTATGCTTGAGTTTAAAACAATGTGTTAAAACACTTTAGCTAAATGCATTTTAAAATACCATATTTATCTTAGTCTACCCAGCCCATTGGTAACAATGCACTGACTCGGATTTGGTTCACTTTTTATATGCTTTCTTTGCAGCCATAAGGGCTAAGGCTTAAGTCTTTTTTTTAAATGAAAACTTAAATGATGCAGAACAATTTTGAATCAGTGAATATGTCTACACAGCAAACACACACCCTGGCTGGCCTGGGTCAGCTGACTCAGGCTCAGGCTGCAGGGCTGTAAAATTGCGGTGTAGATGTTTGCCCCGTGAGCCAGAGTCAGCTGACATGGGCCAGCAGTGGGTGTTTAATTGCAGTGTAGACATACCCAGAGGGTGTATTCTGTGGAAAATTCTGCAGGTACAATTGCAGAAAGTACAATGCTCCGCTATTTAGTCTATCACATTTTGATGGATTGGTTGGGAGCCAAGGATTAAATGTGCTAGCATGCATAATGTAAAGGAAGAGGGTCATGTATTCAACAATGAAGGAGCTAGACGTAGCCCATTCAGGTGGAGCATTAATATGTACTTTGTAAAACTTACTTTGTCCTTTAGTAGAATAAAAAAGCAACATTACCTCAGATATGCCAAACTATTAATGTGACTTCTAAACCCCAAAGTGAACTTCCTAACGATCTGTTATGGCTGTTATCTGTGCATACTTATGGTTTTGCAGTTTTCTAGTATTTATGTAAACATTTTTTGAGGCAAAATGTTCATTCTGAGTGTGTTTGGGCAAAGCTATAAGGGTAAGCCTAAGCAATGCATTGTGGAGTCTAACCTGTGGGCCTTGGAGTAGCAGTAGAATTCTACCTACCGATGGTCATGGTACATGTAGGTACCAGTGACATGGAGAAGGATAGGAGAGAGATCCTGGAGGCCAAATTTAGGCTGCTATGTAAGAGATTGAAGTCCAGGACCTCCATGGTAGCATTCTCTGAAATGCTTCCAGTTCCACGCGCAGGGTCAGTTAGACAGGCAGAACTGCAGGGTCTCAATGCTTGGATGAGACGATGGTATAGAGAGGAGGGGTTTAGATTTATTAGGAACCAGGGAAGCTTTTGGGGGAGGGTGAGCCTATACAGGAAGAATGGGCGCCACCTAAACCGAAATGGAACCAGATTGCTGGCGCCTAAAATTAAAAAGGTCGTAGAACAGTTTTTAAACTAAGGGTTGCGGGAAAGCCGACATGTGCGGAGGAGCATGTGGTTTGGACATCCCTTTGGGGAGGATCTATAAATGGAGATTCCCTATGTCCTAATAAGGAGGAGAGGATGGAAAATGATAAAATACAGGGAGGATCTGATAAACAGTCAAATGAAAAAAAGTCCCATTCAATTACATCATGCAATGGGGACAGCCAAAAAATGACAAGTTTTTAAAATGCTTATATACCAATGCTAGAAGTCTAAATAATAAAATGGGTGAACTAGAGTGCCTAGTATTAAATGAGGATATTGATATAATAGGCATCACAGAAACCTGGTGGAATGAGGATGATCAATGGGACACAGTAATACCAGGGTACAAAATATATGGGGAGGACAGAACAGGTCGTGCTGGTGGGGAAGTGGCACTATATGTGAAAGAAAGCATAGAATCAAATGAAGTAAAAATCTTAAATGAACTAAATTGTACTATAGAATCTCTATGGATAGTAATACCATGCTTGAAAAATAAGAATATAGAAGTAGGGTTATATTACAGATCACCTGACCAGGATGGTGTTAGTGACTCTAAAATGCTCAGGGAGATTAGAGAGGCTATTAAAATAAAAAACTCAATAATAATAATAATAATAATGGGGGATTTCAACTATCTCCATATTGACTGGGTACATGTCACCTCAGAAAGGGATGCTGAGATAAAGTTTCTTGACACCTTAAATGACTGCTTCTTGGAGCAGCTAGTCCTGGAACCCACAAGAGGAGAAGAAATTCTTGATTTAGTTGTAAGTGGAGCACAAGATCAGGTCCAAGAGGTGAATATAGCTGGACCGCTTGGTAATAGTGACCATAATATAATTAAATTTAACATCCCTATGGCGGGGAAAACTCCACAGCTGCCCAACACTGTAGCATTTAATTTCAGAAAGGGAAACTACACAAAAATGAGGAGGTTAGTGAAACAGAAATTAAAAGGTACAGTACCAAAAGTAAAATCCCTGCAAGCTGCGTGGAAACTTTTTAAAGACACCATAATAGAGGCTCAACTTAAATATGTAGCCCAATTTAAAAAACATAGTAAAAGAACCCAAAAAGAGCCACCGTGGTTAAACAACAAAGTAAAAGAAGCAGTGAGAGGCAAAAAGGCATCCTTTAAAAAGTGGAAGATAAATCCTAATGAGGAAAATAGAAAAGAGCATAAACTCTGGCAAATGAAGTGTAAAAATATAATTAGAAAGACCAAAAAAGAATTTGAATAACAGGTAGCCAAAGACTTCAAAAGTAATAGCAAAACGTGTTTTTAAATACATCAGAAGCAGAAAGCCTGCTAAACCACCAGTGGGACCACTGGACAATCGAGATGCTAAAGGAGCACTCAAAGATAGGGCCATTGCGGAGAAACTAAATGAATTCTTTGCATCGGCCTTCACTGTTGAGGATGTGAGGGAGATTCCCAAACCTGAGCCATTCTTTTTGGGTGACAGAGGGTGACAAATCTGAGAAACTCCCAAATTGAGGTGTCATTAGAGGAGGTTTTGGAACAAATTGATAAACTAAACAGTAATAAGTCTCCAGGACCTGATGGTATTCACCCAAGAGTTTTGAAGGAACTCAGATGTGAAATAGCAGGACTACTAACTGTCATCTGTCACCTATAATTTAAATCAGCTTCTGTACCAAATGACTGGAGGATAGCTAATGCATTGCCAATTTTTAAAAAGGGCTCCAGAGGGGACCCTGGCAACTACAGGCCAGTAAGCCTCATTTCAGTACTAAATTGGTTGAAACTATCGTAAAGAACAAAATTGTCAGTCACATAGATGAACGTAATTTGTTGGGAAATAGTCAACATGGTTTTTGTAAAGGGAAATCATGCCTCACCAATCTACTAGAATTCTTTGAGGGGGTCAACAAGTATGCGGACAAAGGAGATCCAGTGGATATAGTGTATTTAGATGTTCAGAAAGCCTTTGACAAGGTCCCTCACCAAAGGGTCTTAAGCAAAATAAGCAGTCATGGGATAAGAGGGAAGGTTCTCTCATGGATTGGTAACTGGTTAAAAGATAGGAAACAAAGGGTAGGAATAAATGGTCAGTTTTCAGAATGGAGAGAGGTAAATCGTGGTGTCCCCCAGGGATCTGTACTGGGACCAGTCCTATTTAACATATTCATAAACGATCTGGAAAAAGGGGTAAACAGTGAGTTGGCAAAATTTGCAGATGATACAAAACTACTCAAGATAGTTAAGTCCCACGCAGACTGTGAAGAGCTACAAAAGGATCTCTCGAAAGTTGGTGACTGGACAACAAAATGGCAGATGAAATTTAATGTTGATAAATGCAAAGTAATGCACATTGGAAAACATAATCCTAACTCTGTGTGTGTGTGTGTGTGTGTGTGTGTGTGTATATATATATATATATATATATATATATATATATGGTCTAAATTAGCTCTTACCACTTAAGAAAGGTTTCAGGGTAGCAGCCGTGTTAGTCTGTATCCTCAGAAAGAACAGGAGTACTTGTGGCACCGTAGAGACTAACAAATTTATTAGAGCATAAGCTTTCGTGGGCTACAGCCCACTTCTTCGGATGCATATAGAGTGAAACATATATTGAGGAGAAATATATACACACATACAGAGAGCATGAACAGGTGGGAGTTGTCTTACCAACTCAAGAAAGAGATCTTGGAGTCATCGTGGATAGTTCTCTGAAAACATCCACTCAATGTGCAGCAGCAGTCAAAAAAGTGAACAGAATATTGGGAATCATCAAGAAAGGGATAGACAATAAGACAGAAAATATCATATTGCCTCTATATAAATCCATGCTATGCCCACACCTTGAATACTGCATGCAGATGTGGTCAGGGGCGGCTCCAGGCACCAGCGCAGCAAGCGCGTGCGGGGGGCGGCCTGCCAGTTGCTGTGAGGGCAGCAGTCAGGCAGCCTTCGGCGGCGTGCCTGCGGGAGGTCCGAAAAGCCGTGGGACCGGTGGACCTCCCACAGACGCGCCGTCGAAAGCTGCTTGACTGCCATGCTTGGGGCGGCAAAATACATAGAGCCGCCCCTGGATGTGGTCGCCCCATCTCAAAAAAGATATTTTGGAATTGGAAAAGGTTCAGAAAAGGGCAACAAAAATGATTAGGGGTATAGAACGGCTTCCATATGAGGAGAGATTAATAAGGCTGGGACTTTTCAGCTTGGAAAACAGGTGACTAAGGGGGGATATGATAGAGGTCTATAAAATCATGAGTGGTATAGTGAAGGTAAATAAGGAAGTGTTATTTACTCCTTCTCATAATACAAGAACAAGGGGCCACCAAATGAAATTAATAGGCAGTAGATTTAAAACAAACACAAAGTATTTTTTTCACGCAACGCATTGTCAACCTCTGGAACTCCTTGCCAGAGGGTGTTGTGAACGCCAATACTATAACGGGGTTCAAAAGGGAGTTAGATTCATGGAAGATGGGTCCATCAATGGCTATTAGCCAGGATGGGCAGGAATGGTGTCCCTCGCCTCTGTTTGCCAGAAGCTTGGATTGGGTGACAGGGCATGGATCACTTGATGATAACCTGTCTGTTCATTCCTTTTGGGGCACCTGCCATTGGCCACTGTCAGAGGACAGGATACTGGGCTTGATGGACCTTTGGTCTGACCCAGTATGGCGGTTCTTATGTACCTAGTTCTTTCTATAGCAGATGGAACTGCTGGACTCTAAGGGAGTGGGTATGACCTAGGGAGTGATCATGCTGCATTCTCTGACTAATCCCCACTTAATCAGGGTAAATGCTGAAGCAGGTTTGCTTCTGAGTTTTATTTTTCCTTCCCATGGGGTATCAACTAACAGTTCACACATACTGTCTGCTTTTCAGAGGATTCAACAGGGAAAGAGAAACCCCCTGAGAAAAGCAAGGAGAAGAAAGCAACCAGACCAGTGCGCAAGGTCCAAAAGCTAACCAGGTCATCAAGCCCAGATTCCAAACCAGGTGAACAGTAGTACTCTTGACATCTTCTTTCTAGATGTGTATGTTCACAGATTAGTTATGCCCAGACTGGTGAAAAAAGATGTAGTTTAAAGGCACCCAGTTGACTTGAACTCTGGTCAGTTGCACAAAATGTCCTAAAGATGATTTGGTATATTATATCAGCCCTGTATCCCCACCATTTTTTTTTTTTTTTTTTTTTTTTTTCTGTTTACAAGATTTACCTTTTCCCTGCTGCTGTGTGCAACTCTCAGAAACAGCAGAAGATTGTATATGTATTTCACAGGGTTTGTCTGAGGACATTCACCAGTGCACTGGAGACCAGTAGCAACAGCAGAACTTCCTTGCTCTCCTCTTCTGCCTCTGTCTTCTTTCATCTCTGTGGAAGAGCCTGGGGGTGTGTGTGTGTGTGTGTGTGTGAGGTGGGTGATGTACTTCTCTGTGGTGCAGCCTGAAACTGGGATACCACTGAGCTCTCTGTCTCACCAGCCTGGGCTCCCTCTCTCACTGTGATGCTGTGACAAGCTGAAGACCTCTCCTAGTCCTCTACTCACACGAACATTTACAGGCAGGGACACACCCTACTGAGTTACTTGAATGCTTTTTCCAGACACTTATGGACCAACAATACGCAGGCTCCAGCCACTTCCCCCCCAGCTCCCAAGCCTAGGAACCCACAGCTGTACCATCTTGCCATTGTCAGAAGCCTGACCAGTGTAAGTTATTTATCCAGTTCGCCCCTCCCTCAATGTGGAGAGGACATGCACCAGCCTCTGTTCCTGAGCAGATTTCCCTTTACACTTCAAACAACACACTGTTCTAGGTAAAAATATAAATATATATATATATATATAAAAAAAACAGATTTATTAACTACAGAAAGATAGATTTTAAGTGATAAGTAAAAAGTGTACAGATCAAAGTACATTACCTAAGAAATAAAACAAAATCGCAATCTAAGTTCTATAAACTAGACAGGATTTGAGTCAAGCAGTGTCTCACCCTGATGGTACAAACAGTTCACCAATTTTCCATACACAGGCTGGGGACTACTCCTTTCCAGCCTGGGACCAGCTTCCCAGTCAAAGTCTTTGTTCCTGGGGTGTTTCCAGGTGTTGAATTGTGGGGGGAGTGAGACCAAGTGATAATGTCACTTTCCCGTTTTAGAGCTTCTTCAATGTGGAGGGAACTTAATTGTCCCAAACAAAGCCTCCAGCACAGTTAGTGGAAAAGTACAGGCACAAGATGGAGACCAGTGTCACATAAGCTGGTCACATGCTCTTGCATGCTTCGATGAGTCATAGCAGGGGCCATTACCCATATTCTGTTCGCTGATGGCCCATCAACTTGAATAATCCATTCACAATGTGCTGGCTAAACTGGATGTAAACTACCTTGTGGGAGTTACCACAGGAGCAAACACATTTGAAATACAGATACATAGTCAATATTCATAACTTCAGATACAAAAATGATACATGCATACAAATAGGATAATTGTATTCAGCAAACCATAACTTTTTCATCAACACCTCGCATGACACATTTTGTACAAGATTTGCTGCAATTATAACACTGGTGAATACGGGGGTGCCAGGGTGTTGCTTTGGGGTACAGAGTATCACAGTGGGATGCTGCATGGTGCTTTCCTGGTGCCTATCCTATCTCACAGATAGATGCCAGCAATGATGGAGGGGCCATCAGCCTCCACTGCTAACAGGTGGGGTGGGGTCAATGGAACCTGTTGCATTATCCTCCTACGGCCTGATGGATTAGGAATAGAATGGAGGAGTCCCTCTCCTTTTTCCTCATTTCTCTCCCCCCCCCCCTTCCTGTGTACAGGTCCAGGTCTGTGGAGGGAATTGGGAGGTGGAGGGGAACAACTTCCTTCTCCATTGCTTTTCCTGTACCCCAACTAAAAAAATGAAGGGAGACATTTTTCCTTTAAGTTGTACTAATCTTTGGTATTATAAGTAATAAAAGTAAATGGAAAACCTTTCAGATAAAATTATTTTTGAATTGAACTTTCATGTCAAATAAGCAATCATCAGGATCAACCCAATCAATATACTAACATAGCTTAAAAAAGGCATAAGGCATTTATTTTTGCATATTTAACCTCAGAATGTACTGTGGTCTGTAGTTAGCTCCTTTTTCTTTAACTAGGCTTATAAAGTTAAGCCATATACAAATTTATGTTCCCGAAACTCTTTGGGAGTAAAAGTTAATGTGGCACAATATAGAACTTGTGCACTCAGTGTATAGTACTTAGGGAGAGCGGTGTGTAAATGTCTCATTTTAGTGATGATGGCCAATAGTTGAAACTGGTATTGAAAGTAAATGTTAGATATAAGCTGTTTCTTTGTGCTCTGTTGAATTCATGTTGTTCAGGAACTGTGAATGGCTAACCCTCCTCCCTAACATAGGAAAGTAGTCAAGTATCAGAGGGGTAGCTGTGTTAGTCTGAATCTGTAGAAAGCAACAGAGGGTCCTGTGGCACCTTTAAGACTAACAGAAGTATTGGGAGCCTAAGCTTTCCTGGGTAAGAACCTCACTTCTTCAGATGCAAGTAGAGTTATCAAAACTCTAACAGAAGTTGTGTGTTTTGGATTCGTCTTTAAAGTAGCTTGAATTTTAGAGCTGCTGCTACCTTCAGTTGGTTTTATTTGGGAATCTGAGGATGGATTTCCCAGACAAAGTTGAAAGGATAGCCTGGATTAAGAATGGAATCAAATGTCTCCTTGAAAAGAAAAATAATTAAGAGTTTTCCATAAAATATTTGTGACCATACCATTAGCCCAGAAAGGGGGAGTAGCACAGAGGCAGTTGAACTCAGTAACCATGTTGATTTTGTGGTGTTATCCAGTTGCACCTATCTCTGTATTGGACTACATAATTCTCCTCATGTTTTTGTGCTGAAATTCTTAGAGGAGAGGCATCAGAGCTGGCTCAATGTTATATCTGTAATCATGTTCCCTCCCCCTTCAGTCACTGCAGTAACAGAATGCATAACACAGCCAAGTACTATAAATAACTGCAGCTCATATTCTGCTTTGTTAGCTTCTTTTAGTGTAGACAGCTGACCTGAAATAGAAGATGAGCTCTTCCTTCTGGCTTTGTGGAGGGGTATAGAAATAATTGAGAGCAGCAAGTTGGGCAAGAGAATCACTTTGGCTGGTGCATCTATTTTAAAAAGGTTCATGGTAACCTGTTTCAATTTCAAGTGACAGGGTCATAAAGCACTTGCATAGTTTACAATATAAGTAGCCACTGAAATGGTGTCTTTTCAACCTTTTATCTTAGAGGTCTACCTCCCCCCCCCCCCCCTCCCGGCGCGCCACCTGCCCCGCGGAAACAAACCCTCCTTCCTCAGCGCCGCCCCACTGAAACAGCAGTATTGAACCTCGGTAATATGTTATAGCAGGCCCCTAAGGTAGTATAAGTAAGGTAAAAGAAAAATGTCTTTTTGCTAGAAGTAGAATAAGATCTTCCCCCCACTTTGTATTCAATTGCCCTGTGAATGAATGAGGTGTGAATGAGGAAGGCAGGCACCTCCAGACAGCTGCAACCCTTGGAGAGGACAGGGCCGGCTCTAGGATTTTTGCCGCCCCAAGCAAAAAATTTTTTGGCCGCCTCCCCTTTCTTTTTCGTGCCCTTCTGCCCCCGGCCCCACCCCAACTCCACCCCTTCCCCAAATCCCCAGCACCACCTCCTACCCCCGCATGCCACATTTCTCCCCCCCCCATTGCTTCCTGCGAGTCCCCTGTGACCTCCCACCCTAGCTCACCTCCGCTCTGCCTGCTCCCCCGGGTGTGCCGCCGCTCTGTTTCTCCCCCCTCCCTCTCAGGCGAGGGAGGAGGGAGAAGCGGAGCAGCGGCACATTGAGGGGAGCAGGCAGAGCAAAGGTGAACTAGGGTGGGGGGGGCGCAGGAAGTAATGGGGGGGGGTAGAGAAACCACTCCCCGCTCCAGCTCACCTCCGATCCACCACCACCGCCTCCCCCGAGCGCCCACCGCTCGGCTTCTCCTCCCTCCCAGCCTTGCTGCGCGAAATAGCGGGTGGCAAGCCTGGGAGGGAGAGGGGAAAAGCGAAGCGGCGGCAGCGTGCTCAGGGGAGCAGGCGGAGGCAGAGCAGAGGCGAGCTGGGGCGGCGAGGGCACTTTTTCCCCATGCCCTGGAGTCGGCACCTATGATGGCCGGCACCAGAATGCCGCCCCTAGAAATGTGCCGCCCCAAGCACCTGCTTGTTTTGCTGGTGCTGGCCCTGGGAGAGGGGATGGGAGCCAGACCAGATCAGTAGAACAGGTCAGCCACCGACTCACCACTCGCCTCCTCAGCCCCCCTCACCCAGCTTGCCTACTCACCCCCCGCCACTGCCTGCTCGCTTGCCTCCTCAGCGCCCCACCCCTCCGGCTCGCCGGTTCACCTGCCCCCCCGCCACTGCCCGCCCACTCGCCTCCTCAGCCCTCCACCCACCCGGCTCGCCTACTCATTCCCCGCCACTGCCCGCCCGCTCGCCTACTCAGCCCCCTTCCCTCACCTGCCGCTTGCCTACTCCCCCCCCACCCCCGCGGGCCGCACAATGAGCCCATCTACTCAACCCCCGCGGGCCGCACAGTGAGCCCACACGGGCCGCATGTTGTGCAGGCCTGCTCTAGTGTATGAACATATATGGTTGGAAATCCCAACTAAGAGAGAGACAAATTGACCTGATTATTAATTACCTGCAAATTAGGTGTTTCTCAGCAGAGATTAAAGTGATAAATGGCCCAAATTAAATAATTAGTGTACTGCTTTGCACTTATATATATACTTTTCATCTAAGGATCTTGGTGCTTTACTTCAAAAGATCATTAAATATTGTGTGGGAAGCTAATGGGAAGAAAAACTAGTCAGATGAATTTACATGTTTAACTTATAAGCATTCAGTGAAGATACCTTTGTGCCAGATCTGCCAGCCTCTGATCTGATATAGGATCATTGAATAATATTAATGCATGTTTGAAAAAAAATTGTGATGTAACCCTTTATAACTGCATTCTGTTCCTAAGCAATGCATAAACCATTAAGATAGTGTCTTAACCCTTTAAACTTCCCCTTCACAGAAGTCCTTGCTAGAATCCAGTGGATTTGCATAGCTCAGGATTGTTGTTGATTCACATTTGTACATTCGTAAGAGCCATCTATTTCAGCAGCAAATTTGCTCTTAAAAATGCTATTGCTTTCTAAAGTCCTTTCTGTAAACTAAATTAATGCTCATTTAGCCTCAGTACTTAAAAATGAACCATTCATTCCTCCCCCCCTCCCCCATTCTGGGCCTCCTTTTATTTTCGTTACTTTGAAATTTTATTTCTCATTCTATTTCTGCTCTGCTTTCTCATTTTCCTACCCCCCACTCAAGACACACAGCCTCTTTTCTCAACCTCACAGTCTTCTACAGATTCTCTGTCTCTTTATTTTCACTAACACTTGTCTTCAGATCTTTTAGGTCAGCACAGGACTGTTACTTCTACAGTTTTTTGTAGGGATACAAGTTACTGCAAGATGCTTTGGGTTTTTACTTTGTGCTGTACCTCGGTAATAAGCATTATACCTCAGCCTTTATATACTTTTATGCTTCGAGGCTATTTATTAGGCCTGGGTTGTGCGACTGAAGTAGCACCATTTGTTTGGAATATAGTGATAGTTCTTAGTGTAATAATAAGTAGAAGGGTTATGTTAAGTACTAGGTACATTCAAGATACACTGGAAAATACATGCAGTACTTCATTATTTGCTCTTTGTTTAGGTGGAGGCCATCTGATAAGTACATCTTCCTGGCGGGATGGACAAAAGCTAGTGAAAAAGATACTGGGTCCAGCACCTAAAGTAGAGCAACAGCACAAAAGAGCAACATCCAGTGACAGAAATGGAAGGGAGAGGGCTACTAAATCTCGTAAGCTGTGCTATATTTAACTCTAGCTTTTTCTGTTGGTTTTAATTTTTTATTTAACAACTTTGCAGACTTCTAAGATTTGTGGAGGCTCCTACTTTATTGGGAATATGCAGCAGTTAAGATTGCAACTCAATCTGCTTTTGTTATAAAGCCCTATTTTTACCTCTTATGACTTTGACTTGGAAAACTAGTTTGGCCTGAAAATTGTCAGTTCTTTGTGTCTTGTGAATTCCACTGCAGGTGTATATGAATGTGAGACCAGAATCTTTTTGAATAGCTGTGTCCACTGGAGCTGTGTCTGCACCTTCCATGCCCTTGTGCCTTCCCTTTCCCACCTCAAAAGCATAAAGGGTACAGCAGCTGTACAGTCCCTCTGTTCCCTCTTACCAGCCCTGGCAGTGAGACAGAACTAGTAGCATTTGTCTGCTACCCCTTATTGTTCCTTCTCCCCTTAACTCAGGGCTAATTTTTCCCTTTTTACCCTCTGTTATTCTTTATTTCTTATTTTTCTGTTTGGATTGTCTCTTAAAAAAAAGCAAAGGCACCTCTTTCTGCACCAAAATGGCAGATTCAAAGTCTTCAGACTGAAACCACGTCTTTTCTGGATGGCTTAATCCCTCTCATTATTGGCCACAGCCACCGTTTATTCTGCCTTGGTGAGAGCCACATTCCAGGTTGATGTTTGCTGTGCTGGACCTTTTTCCACGAGGACATGGAAATTCAGGGAAGCCTGTATAAAGTTTCACTGCCTCAAACAGTGTATAGGGTCACTTCAGACCCCGACGATGGAGGATCAACTTCTAAGACAGATCCGACCACTGTTAAGTTCTAATCTGCTAGTGCCCCTGCTACTCAACACATGACTCCCAAAATGGATATCAACAAAAAATCCTTGGCATCAGGCAAGGCTCCGGCACCAAAGTCCATGCTGGCACTGAAGACTGGTGCAGTGTCTTCTGTGAGACGAAAGACCCAAATATAGAGACAGACATGGCTCCTGGCACCAGTCCCTATCTTTCTGTAAAGAAGGGCCCTAACATCAGTTCTCCAGGGAACAAATCACTATGCCTCTGCCCATCACAGGAGGAGTAAGTGATGCTGGCTCAACCTTCAGCTTGGTGCTGAAGAAGTATTAGCCTCATGTGGTACCAGTGCTTACAATACCATTGGCACAGGCATTGACACAGGTGGCAGCTTCAATATCAGCACCATCTATGGAATTTCTAACGGTGCCTGATGATTTTTTTACTGGAGGAGACTACCTTGTGCCCGGTGATGTTTTTGGTACTAAGACTTTCATAATTGGCACCAGTGCATAATTTTGACTTCTTGGCATCAAGATCTCTCCAGAGGTCAAACTGTCCCTTGACTGTTTCTTTGTTGTCCTCCTCACTGGAGCACACTCTTTCTTCTGTGTCGAGCAAGGAGTTTTCTCACCTCAGATCATTCTATCACTACAAACAAGAAGCTCTTCCTCTAGAGCTCCTACACACACATCCATCACAGGCATACAAGTCGCCTGGTCAACCCGATCTGACCCAGTCTTACCAATACAGTGTGCCATCATGGGATTGTGCATATCGGGGATCTCGGTCCTGGACATACAGGAGACCTTCCTACCATTCTAGGAAGTAGAGTAGATCTCTGTTTCCCCTCCACTTCTATGCCCAGATCACTATCATTTGAGAGAGATGAGTGAGCAAGTGGCTGAGGAGGAACAGACACCAGAGAACCTGAGGAGCAACATCCTTTGCATTTCAGGCACACATTGTCTTCTTTCCCCACCCAAAGCTATTTCTTCAACCCTTGTACTAAAATCTGATGACTTCAAAAGTTTCGGGACCTGTGCCCCAGAATTGCCAAGACACTTGACATTGAAACGTCTATCACTTTAAAAAGAAAAAGTAAAAAAAAAGGATCTCACAAGCTTTTTGATATTCTGCACTCATCTGCTCCTGCTAGGATAGTACAACCTGTCAACAAGGACCTCCTGGATCTTGCTAAGACCTTGTGGCAAACACCAGCTACTTTATCTCCTATGGCTAACAGAGCAGAGAAACACTGCCAGCTATCCTAAAAGGGGTAAGAGCAGTTTTATATTCCTCTGACACCATGTTCTTTGGTGGTCTCTCCTGTGCTTGAAAATCTAAGGTGAGCGATATCCCGAGAAACTGAGCTCATTTCGGAGAATGGCCTATTCATCAGCCTCACTACAGTTATGATTTGTCAATTAACAGGCCCTATCTGAAAAATGTAATTACCTTGTATGGGATAGGGTGTCTCCTTACATATCCAGGCTCCCACAAGATGCCAGAAAGGAGCTGAAAGATATCATTAAGGAAGCCCCAGCTAGTATCCAAAACATTGCTACCAGCATCCATTGATACCTCAGAAGCTGGCTAGACAAGGCATCCATGTCTATGCATATCTAGATGATTGGCTTATCCCATCAGAAGCTTACTGCAGCTTTGAACTATGTCCTTCACTTGTTCACTCAAATGGGCCTTTTAGTGAACTACGACAAATAGTCTCCCATCCCATCACAGGCAAAAGAATTAATAGAGAAGTCTTGACTGACTCCAAATTGGTGATGTCATATCTTTCTGAAGACCGATTTCAGTTTCTTCAGTCAATAATCACCAGTATTAAATTGAATCCAGCATACACGGTATGGAGTTGTCTCGGATTTCTAGGCCCTGTCACTCTGCACTTACATGACGCTTCTTGCCAAACTTCACGTGCACCTTTACAAGCCTGGTTAAAGTTGGTGTATTGTCCTACAAGAGATCAAATTAGCATGGGAACTGTGGTCCCATCAGCACTGAACTGGTGGTCCAACCCCAAGAATTTCCAAAATGGGTTCTCTTCTCTCTAACTCCTGCAAAGATGCTGATCACTGACACATGAGCAGGTTGGTGTGATCACTTGGACCACCTCCAGATACAAAGGATTTGATCTCAAAAGAAAATAACTCTTCACATAAATGTTCTGAAGCTACAAGCAATTAAATTAACTTCCATGGCATTCCAGACTGTCCTATTGAATTCCACAGTACAGATTCATACAGTCAACACATATGCAGGTGCATCTGCACCTGCTTATCACCCCCATGTCAAGAAGCTATCGAGTTATGGACATTGTGCCAACAACCCAGGTAACATGTCTCCATCTCGCAGGAGTCAGCAAAGTTTAGCAGACTACTAAACACACAATTCATCACAAACTACGAGTGGTCTCTGAAGAGCTTTATCAAGCTGATTTTTTTCACTAGAGGGGAAATCCTGTCATAGACTTGTTTGTCACCAAAGATCATCTGAAATGTCCAGCCTTTATTCTGGGGAGGCAAGATTCCAGTCTCATACTGTTGGATCAAGGTCTCATATACGCATTCTCACCAATTCCCATGATTCCCAGAATGACATGCAAGATCAGATGAGACAGTCTCTCTCATTAGTCCTGATGGTCCCATACAAGTCAATACAGTTCTGGTTGATAGACCTTCCCCAGACATCTGCTTAGCCTCCCATTCCACTTCCAGACTGCCCAAATATAGTTGGGCTTGGCAGAACTCAATTTTTGTTTTTTCTAATTTAGATGATTTATATACATTTTTATTTTAAAGATATTTTTCTATTAACTATTTTTATTTTTATGGTTGTGGGGGAAGGTTGAAGTTAGAGTTAGGACAGTGCTGACAGTGATAAGCTGCTGAGGGGCCCAAGACACTAGGGCCCAAGATGTGGTGCGGAGGGGGAGCGGGGGAGGGGGGGGCGGTCACCCTGGCCGGGTAGAGCAGAGCCCTCTGCAGCCAGGACTGTAAGGAGGACAACAAGCCCTTGGCCATGGGGGAGGCCACCCTGCAGCTGAACAGTTCCTGTCCGGGGACAGCGTCCATGCTCCTGACTAGTGAGTAAATGAGCAGGTCCATGACAGCAGAGCTGCAGAGTGCTCTCTGCACAACCCTGGGACTGGTGATAGTGAATCCCAGCAGTCACAAGGTACAGGAAAGGCGGGGGTCCAAGAAGGGCATAGCAGAGACCTCCAGAGCCTCAAGAAGGACAGGTTCTCGGCTGTGGGGGAGATCACCCCGCTGCTGCATGGCTCCAGCCAGGGGATGAAATCATTCAGCAGCTGGGTGACTTCCTCTGCGACTGGGGAGAGGACTCCTCCTTGCAGTTCTGGCCGGGGGTCTCTGCTCTGCTGGGTCAGGACCGCAGTCTTTCTCACACCTTATGCCTGTCAGGATTAAGTCTCCCCAGCCCCACTCACCAGCTGGGAGTGTGGGAGCCATTCCCAGACAGGAAATTCTCAGCAGTGCAGTGGCTTCCCCCATAGCCAGGAGCTTGTCCTCATCCTTGCAATCCTGGCCGGGGGGTCTCTTCCACTGGGGGGAGGGATAGCTCAGGGGTTTGACCATTGGCCTACTAAACCCAGGGTTGAGAGTTCAATCCTTGAGGGGGCCATTTAGGGTACTGGGGTAAATATCTTTCTGGGGATTGGTCCTGCTTTCAGCAGGGGGTTGGACTAGATGACCTCCTGAGGTCCCTTCCAACCCTGATATTCTATGATTCTATCATAATCATCATAATCAAAAAGGTTGACAAAGGAGGTGCTGTTGTCATCATGAATAAATTGGAATATGACCAAGAGGCTGCTAGACAGCTCTCTAACACCACATTCTACAGGCCATTATCCTCTGATCCCACTGAGGATTACCTAAAGAAACTACACCATCTGCTAAAAAAAACTCCCTGACAAAGCACAGGAACAAATCTGTACTGACACATGCCTAGAACCCTGACCAGGGGTATTCTATTTGCTACCCAAGATCCATAAACCTGGAAATCCTGGACGCCTCATCATCTCAGGCATTGGCACCCTAACATCAAGCTTGTCTGGTTATGTGGACTCTCTCCTCAGACCCTACGCTACCAGCACTCCCAGCTATCTTCGAGACACCACTGACTTCCTGAGGAAACTACAATCCATCGGTGATCTTCCAGAAAACACCATCCTGGCCACTATGTACGTAGAAGCCCTCTACACCAATATTCCACACAAAGATGGACTACAAGCTGTCAGGAACTGTATCCTTGATGAGGCTACAGCACACCTGGTGGATGAGCTTTGTGACTTTGTCCTCACCCACAACCATTTCAGATTTGGGGACAACTTATACCTTCAAGTCAGCGGCACTGCTATGGGTACCCGCATGGCTCCACAGTATGCCAACATTTTTATGGCTGACTTAGAACAACGCTTCCTTAGCTCTCGTTCCCTAACGCCCCTACTCTACTTGCGCTACATTGATGACATCTTCATCATCTGGACCCATGGAAAAGAAGCCCTTGAGGAATTCCACCATGATTTCAATAATTTCCATCCCACCATCAACCTCAGCCTAGATCAATCCACACAAGCGGTCCATTTCCTGGACACTACTGTGCTAATAAGCGATGGTCACATAAATACCACCCTATACCGGAAACGTACTGACCGCTATACTTACCTACATGCCTCCAGCTTCCATCCAGGACACACCACATGATCCATTGTCTACAGCCAAGCTCTAAGATATAACCGCATTTGCTCCAAGCCCTCAGATAGAGACAAGCACCTACAAGATCTCTATCAAGCATTCTTAAAACTACAATACCCACCTGCTGAAGTGAAAAACAGATTGACAGAGCCAGACGAGTACCCAGAAGTCACCTCCTACAAGACAGGCCCAACAAAGAAAATAACAGAACACCACTAGCTGCCGCCTTCAGCCCCCAACTAAAACCTCTCCAGCGCATCATCAGAGATCTACAACCTATCCTGAAAGATGATCCTTTACTCTCACAGATCTTGAGAGACAGACCTGTCCTCGCTTACAGACAGCGCCCCCGACCTAAAGCAAATACTCACCAGCAACCACACATCACTGAACAAAACCACTGATCCAGGAACCTATCCTTGTAACAGAGCCCGATGCCAACTCTGTCCACATATCTATTCAAGTGACATCATCATAGGACCTAATCACATCAGCCATACCATCAGGGGCTCGTTCACCTGCACATCTACCAATGTGATATATGCCATCATGTGCCAGCAATGCCCCTCTGCCATGTACATTGGCCAAACCGGACAGTCTCTACGCAAAAGAATTAATGGACACAAATCTGACATCAGGAATCATAATACTCAAAAACCAGTGGGAGAACACTTTAACCTGTCTGGCCATTCAATGTCAGACCTGCGGGTGGCTATCTTACAACAGAAAAACTTCAAAAACAGACTCCAACAAGAGACTGCTGAACTGGAATTGATATGCAAACTAGACACAATCAACTCAGAATTGAATAAGGACTGGGAATGGCTGAGCCATTACAAACATTGAATCTATCTCCCCTTGTAAGTATTCTCACACTTCTTATCAAACTGTCTGTACTGGGCTATCTTGATTATCACTTCAAAAGTTTTTTTTCTGTTACTTAATTGGCCTCTCAGAGTTGGTAAGACAACTCCCACCTGTTCATGCTCTCTGTATATGTGTGTGTGTGTGTGTGTATATATATATATATATATCCTCAATATTTATTCCACTCTATATGCATCCGAAGAAGTGGGCTGTAGTCCACGAAAGCTTATGCTCTAATAAATTTGTTAGTCTCCAAGGTGCCACAAGTACTCCTGTTCTATTTGCGGATACAGACTAACACGGCTGCTACTCTGAAACCTATGATTCTGTGACAACTGCAGCCTCCCTGACACTTTTTGTTCCTTCAGGGATCGGGTGTCACTGGCCCCGTGGCCATCCAGAGAGCCCTCTTCAACTGCACTATCATGGCACCTCACTCCTGTGACAGTGGAGCAGCAGAGGTCTCCCTGCATGGCCACGGACACCCAATCCCTGCAGGGACACGGTGCAGAGATGGCTGCAATCCTGGATGGGCAGACCAGAGACCCCCGGCATTCCCAGCTGGTGAGAGGGAGTGGGTCCATGATAGTGGGCTGCAGATGGCTCCCTGCACTGTTGCAGGAGCCATTCAGCAGTGGGGTGACCTCCCCTGCTGTTGGGGGCTCCTCCTCCTTGCAGCCCTGGTCAGGGGTCTCTGCTCTGCCATGCCAGGACCTCAGCCTCTTTCTGTGCCTTGTGCCTGTAGGTATCGGGTGTCACCAACCCTGAGGCAGCTCAGGGAGCCCTCTGCAGCTCCGCTGTCTCTTATCCACTCATGTACTCCTGTGACAGCAGGGGTGCAGGGGACTGGCTGCAGGGTGCTCCCTTCATGGTTGCAGGGCTGGTGATATCCGATCCCAGTAGGCACACTGGCTGTTACTGATTGATATTTTTTTCATTGATTTCAGTGTGTCAGCTGAAAATTAACGTTTACCAATAGTTAGCAATTAAAATTTAATCCTGCCAAGCCTAGTATTGCAAGATCAAGGTCAGATACTACATCAAGGCCAAGGGTCACTGTATCAGATAGTCTGGATGTAGGCTTGTTGAGTGCTGCTGACTGAGACAGCTCTCTACAAGATCCTATTCCAAAGCAGAAATCCCTCCACGAGGAGGCCTTTTTCCTATAAATGGAAAAAAAATTTCAACTTGAGTAGCTCAGCACAACTTTGACTTGCTGAAAGCTTCTATACGAAAGATCCTTGACTATATCATATATTTGAAACATTCTGGACTTTTTTCAATTACATTACAATCAGCCGTGCAGCATTCGCTGCATGTCATGCACTTGTCCAGTCATATTCATTTTTTTTTATCCTATGGTATCCAGATTTCTAAAGGGGTTGCTGCATACTTACCCTATAGTCAGAGAACTCTCTCCTGCATGGAATCTTAATATCATCCTTGCAAACCTCATGATACCACTCTTGGAGCACCTTTTAGTATGCTCTTTCCACCATCTCTCATTCTCTTGACAGTCTTTTTAATCCCATCACATCGGCCAGTAAGATCAGCAAACTCCACGCTCTTGTGGTTGATCTTCCTTACACCACGTTTTGCAGAGGCAAGATGATGTTGACACCTCATCTGAGGTTTTTCTAATGTCCGGATTTAATTTAAACTGGTCCATCAATTTACCTATTTTCTTTCCTAAACTCCATTTTGTTCCCAGGGAGAAGAAACTCCAGGCCTTGATGTTTCAAGGGCTTTATTATACTACCCTTTCAGGACAAATCCTTTGACTGTCTTCCAGTCTTTTTATTGCCTTTTCTCCAGTGACCTGAAGAGCTAAATCATCTCCTCCCAGAGAGTATCAAAATGGGTTACTCAGTGCATCAGTTTGCTACTGTATGGCTGAGATACCTCTTCCTTCAAAGGTTAAAGCATATTCCACTGGAGCATAAACTGCTTCCTTTTCTTGTTTCAGAAACCTCTCCATATCTGACATTTGCAAGTCTGCTACATGCACCCCTTGAGGGCTCCCTTGATCTGACTGCAGGATCAGATGCCAAGTTCAGGACTGCGGTATTATAACCATTCTTTAGTGGCAGTTCAGACTCCTTTATACCACCTCCAGATGGGGCACTGCTTATCAGTCACTTGGAGTGGGATCCACATGGATATGTTTGATTAAGAAAAAGTGGTTATTTACCTTTATAGTAACTGCTTTTTCAAGATGTCATTATCTGTGTGGATCCCACTCCACGATCCAACTTCGATTCCCCACTTTTTTGGAGTTCTCTGAATTAGCCAGGGAACTGAGGGAGAGTTGCAGCTGCTATGCCCTATATGCCCTTATGTGTGGGGAAGGGACAAGGGAGAGTGTGAGGACATTCAGGATGCAGGCACCCGGCCCCAGTGGACACTGCTTTTTCCAAAGATCAAGGCTCTGCGTTGGGCACCTGGAGTGGGATCCGCACAGACGAAAACATCTTGGAGAGCCACAGATACCGTAAGATAAGTAACCAGGTGTGGGGTTTTTTGTTTGTTTTTTGCTTTTAAGGCAAAGAGGGTTTCTGCAAATTTGGAAGAAAATTCATCTGTGTTTTGAATTAAAAAAGAGTGGTGTTGCACCAGTTTGCAACTTTGTGTACTGATGTAAGTGTTCACACAAAGTTGCAGTGGTTTAGCTAATTTGGTGCAACATTACACCTAAAATTAAAACCGGTGAAACTTGTGTGTATAGATAAGCCTAGGGGTGTAGTCTAAGATCTGCAGTTGTGTTTTATTATGGATCAGTTATACATTTTTGTAACCCTTGCGATAGTTAAGAATCCTGGTTGTAAACTTGGAGGTAAATTCTGATATGCATCTTATAGCAAAAACAAAATTCTTGAACTCTCAGATTTTCACATTTATAGTTATGGTGTTAAGAGAAGAGTAATTCCAAAGCTTCATGACACACAATTCACTGTAGAGATCAAGAAGGGTTTTTTCCAATGTTAGAGGGTTGTAATAGTGTATTACAAGAATTCTTCTTTCCTTTGAAGCAGCAAATTTTGGCCACCTTTGGTCTTAATGGCTATAGTCCAATCCAATGTGGCAAATCTATATTTTTACTTAAGATTAATATGATAGCTCATATAGCTCTATATGGATTGACACTATGGTCCATACAATTTAATGTGGCCATTTTGATTTCAAAAACTGTAAAGAAAAGACTATAAAACTTGCAAGATTCTTTGGGTATTCTAACAATGTACACATTTCACATCAAATTTGGAAGAAAAATTGCACTTGTAATCATTTCTTTGCCCAATGTCTAGTTTCATTCTGAAACAAACTTTACAGCATATTTGTAAAGCTGTATGGAAGGGATTTAATTATAAACTGATAGATCCTTAACTATAGTAGTGTTAATGGAAACTATTAAAATATGTGCATTTTGGTAGCAGTGTCCTGGCTACAGCCTATCCATTTCTAATTAGTACTAATATATATAAGAGCTTTGGACATCATTGGCTCTGCTTGGTGCATTACAATTTTTACAGATATTTCAGTGGTGGCTTCTACTTCCCAGATCTTTGCTTTATATATCAAAGCTTTTTAGTACAGTGCTTTTGATATATAAAACAGGATGTTTTCTCTTTCAAGTGGAACTGACAAGAGAATACTAGTTCATCTCCTTACTTTTTATGCTCTTCAGTTATTGACCATTTTTATGTGATTGGTTTGAAACAAAGAAAATCTCCCCTCCCCACCTTTCTTTCCCATTCAAAATGTTTAGATGTAGCATCTGACACCTTTCATTCTTTAGCAGGCCCTATTGGAAGGACAGGATCAGATACCAGACTGGATGTTACCCACAAAACCTGTCCAAGAAGTTCTGAATGGTCAAGGAGTAAAGTACAGTCTGAGAGTAACCTGAAGAAATTGGACTCTACTCTTCCAGATAGTAAACAAGATGAAGACCATACCTCCTTAAATAAGGACTTTCTGCCCATAGAGATACGTGGAATTCTTGATGATCTGCAGTTGGACTCAGTGATTCCAAGTACAAAGCAAGAGAAAGATGGGGAAAGGCACAGTCAGAAATCTGCACTGCCTACACAAGGTGCCAGGAGCCACAGTCCAACAAAAAGGAAACCAGACAAGTTAGCTGCTAGTGAAGAACCTCAAGTTATCTCCAAGAAACGTCACTATGACACAGATGAGGTTCGCCAGTACATTATTAGACAGCAAGAGGAGAGGAAGAGGAGGCAGAATGAAGAGAAGAAGGCACAGAAAGAGGCAACAGAGCGGAAGAACAAACGACTTCAAGAGCTTTACAAGAAACAGAGAGAGGCTTTTGCTAAGGCAAAGAACATGCCAACTTCTGAACCTTCAGCAGCTAGGCGACTACAGGAAACCTATTCCAAACTGTTGCTGGAACACACTTTGCTAGAGGAAACTTCTCAGCTCCCTGTTGCGCAGGAAATGCAGGTATGGCAGTTTCACTACCTCAGTATTAAAGATAGGCATAGAAATAGAGGGTAGAATACTTAGGAAGGTCCTGAATTATCTTTATTAAGGTAGCAGTTAAGGAAAGAAGCAGATTATACCTATGAAAACAATGATCTGTACTAAAAACCAAAATTTTATTGCCCACAAGACAGATAAACTGCAGAATCTCCTCGCATCAGCAAGACACACAATAATAGTGAATGGAAGTTCAGTCTCTCGTAATTCTAACTAGCATCTGAGTTTAATGTATTGATTAACTGATACAATGATTGAAACTTAAGAAATGCCTATAGTAAAACTCCTCAGACTGAATGAGGGGCTTCAGTTCAGCTTACTTTGGCAGAGCTGTGACTACTGAGGTCATTCAACTCATTGCTGTTTGAGGCTGAATGTGAAACATGGTTGTTAGATGACAGGTCATTACTGTTAACTTTCCTGGTTCCTCTTTGGTTGGCTCTGTGTGTGAGTAAAGCTTGTGTCCCACCAGTCAGTTTTGTTGGGACAAAAATCTTGAATGCCCTCTCCTTTTTTCTATTTTTGCATGCTAGTAAAACTTGAATGTTGAGTTTCTTCTAGTCCCTTTGACTTTATTGAGACTTAAGCTCCTCAGTCACGTTAGGCGCTTCTGAAAATTTTGCTGTTAGAGTCTTCTTTTTATTTCTAGCCCAGGCCTGGATATCAACCATCTGGGGAATCTGACAAAGAAAACAAGGCACAAGAACGTCCTCCTAGTGCATCTTCCAGTAGTGATATGTCCCTGTCGGAACCTCCACAGCCTCTTGTTAGGTAAGTAGGCATGGACGTTTCAGTCGGAGACTTCTAGTTCTCCATAGAACATATAGTACACTTCTAAAATGATAGCTTTTATAGTGATTAGTATATAAAAGTGTTCTGTGACAGTAGGAATATTTGACGTGCAGTAATAAACTTTTATTTTGAGGTTGTACAGGAATCTGATGCACAAAAAAATTTTGATTACCAATCTGCCTCAAAATTATAGCATCTATAAATAGTATTTAAAATATAATTGACATCAATTGCTGCTGTTATTCTTCTATAGATATCTCAGAGAGATGTGCATTCTGCATCAGGGACTGGTCTTTCCTCTGTCCTCACCCCAGTGCAAGAACAAGTAATCATATAACCATATCTGCCAGTTAGATTGCATTCTCTATTTGAATCACCTCATTATTTTCTTCCTCACTTTCAGACTGAGGTTCCAACTTTTGATTCTCACCTTCAGGGCTCCACGCAAGTCTGTTTCTGCTTGCATCTCTGGTCTAACTTCTTCCTATTCCCCAGCTTGCTCCTATTTCCCCCTTCTGCTTCCTCCAAAATACTCAATTTATAACCATCGACCATTGCCTTCATACATGAAATAATCTCTCTCCCTCTTGTGTGGCAAGCAGACTCTTGCTCATTTTCTGTAACGCTTTTCATTAATTCACAAAAGTCAGAAGCAGCATGGAGTGGAATCTCTGCGCAGTGTTTTGACACTGAACTGTCATCTGGTCATTTGATATATTGTCTAATTTAGGTTGTAAGTCCTTTGGAGTATCAACTGTCGTCTTTTCTGGACATTTAAACTAATGGACACCACTTAACATAAATTTGATTACATTTATTAACAAAATATTCAGGATGCACATTGAAACAAGCAAAAGTGAGGAAATGACTGTTAAGACTACATACACATCCTTAACTCTGTCCTCTTGTACATATGCCCTGTGATCTGGTCTTTAATTACATGATCACTTAACCGTTTCTTAAATTTATGTATCTCATTACCTTGGTCAAATTAAAACTCAGTTTTGTTGTGTAGCAATACTTGTCTCTTAGGCAGGAAGAGTTTTAGCTAGGGCTAGGAAATTCAAGTGGTAATAGTTCAAATACTACACTGGTATTGCTGTATAATGCAATATTAATATACTACTGTGATGAGCGCCTTAGCAATACCTAGGTGTGGTGCTAATAACAGGGAAGAACGGAGACTAGAATGGCTGCATAATTTATTTGGAGAGCCATGTAGTAAGTTGAGAAGCAGGACTTAGTTGGTGGGTTTGTCAGGAAATCTAATATTCAGACTGTGCTAGTAAGATTAAAGAAGGAAATTCCAAGACACTGGATCACTGGAAGAGGAATGCATTTGTAGAACCCTAGTTAGGGAAACTTAGGTATCTCTAATAAAAGTCTTTTATTTTATTTATACATTTGTGAATATGCTTATATTCCACACTAAATGTGTCTAGTCCTTGCCCAGTGTGTCAGTTGCTATGAAGTGTTGGAAGGGTAATGTGAGTAAAACTGGAGAGGATTCTCTTGAGCTTGGAAGACAGGAGTGGCAGGGAAAGCAAGGTGTCATCTGAACTGCTTTCTGTAAACTTCTGCAAAAATCTTGCTTTTTCTTACCAAAGAATATTATCTGGTCAACATAATGCAATTTAAGAGAGTGTTTATGCTTTGTATGTATATGCTGTATATTTTATGTATATACAGTATAGCGAATTTTTATTTTTGGTACATCTATAATTTCTATTTCCCAAAAGATTGTTGTATTTTGATGTCTGTGAAAAACACTTTTGTTGCAAAGATATAAGTTCACATGAGCTGTTAGTACTTTACAAATGTTGCACTTGGTCACAAATTTCAGTCTTATCTTTTGATTCTAGAAATGATTTGATGGAGCCTACGTGGATACAGCCAGATAGACTGAGCCCAAGAGTCCAACTCTCTCACCCACAACCTCTTGCTGGCTCAAGTGGAGGACTTTTCTCCCAGCTTTTGGATCTGGAGCAGATGGGCCTTTTGCCAAAGGACTTTGACTCAGTACTGTCAACCAGGAGGAACCACAACACAGCTGTGGGATCCTTGACTTTGACACCTCAGCCTTACCTGACTTCATCTGCTGTACAGCAAGATCTCTTGGTAAAGCCTGGTGCGAGCCAATATAAGAGTAAACTGGATCGTATTGAAGCCCTGAAAGCTACAGCTGCTTCTTTGTCTAGCAGAATTGAAAGTGAAGCCAAGAAGTTAGCTGGGGCTGGCATCAACTATGGCTCAGTGTGGAACTCTGAACAACTACTGCTGGGGAAGCAGGATGATGGACACTGGGCTAAGGCTGTGAGTCCCCCTGTGAGAGAGGATAATGAAGATGTTTTCTCAGCCAGAATTCAGAAAATGTTGGTTACTTGTGTGTCTCATACAACCTTTGATGATAACCTCCCTGGAGTGGGCAACCTTAGTGAATTTAAAAAGCTCCCTGAGACTATCAGGCCTCATACTGCTGCAGTCAGCCTTGGAATGAGATCCCCAGTGAGTCACAGACCTGAAGGAATATTAGGACATTTATCAAAGAGGCAAACTGACTCCCCTGTGTCTGAAAATCAGGCTTATAGACAAAACAAAGGCATAATTCCTCACGATTCCAGCACAGATTCAATCAGTGAAGGACCTCTTCTAAGTGAGGGGAGTCTCTCTGAGGAGGAAGGTGACCAACGTAGGCAGTCTCCTTTGAAAATTGTTGAGGTGTTAAAAGAAAAGGAGTTCTGTGTTGGGGAGAGAACTGCTTTTGAGCCCATAAAAGAGTTTCAGAAGGAGGCAGAAAAGTATTTACCACTTTTCACACAGACAAGTGGCACACAAAGCAAGGGACCATGGGAAGAACTGGCCAAGGGAAGTCCACATAGTGTCATCAATATATTTGCAAAATCTTACCAACTACATGGAAAAGGTAAGGAAAAGAAATGGAAATATTACACCAGGGGAATCTTGGGTATATTCATAATTTTCATATTGACTGCATTTTGTTGTTGAATTCACTGGTGATGACTCAATTTTCAAGAATCTCAATAAATATGAAGATGGATTAATAAGGAACTGTTAATAAGGCATAAGTGTGAATGAGGAAGTGTTATTTATTCCACAAGAACCAAGGTCACCCAATGAAATTAATAGGCAGCAGGTTTAAAACAAACAAACAAAAAGAAGTACTTCTTCACATAATACACAGCCAACCTTGGAACTCATTGCCAGGGGATGTTGTGAAAGCCAAAACTATAACTGGATTCAAAAAAGAATTAGATAAGTTCATGGAGGATAGGTCCAACAGTAGCTATTATCCAGTATGGTCAGGGATGCAATCCCATGCTCTGGATGTCCCCAGTCTCTGACTGCCAGAAGCTGGTTGTGGATGATACGGGGTGAATCACTCGATTACCTGTTCTGTTCATTCCCTCTGAAGCACCTGGCATTGACTCTTGTCGGAAGACCATTTACTGACCTAGATGGACCCTTGCTCTGATCTGCTATGGCCATTCTTATGATTCACAGGAAAGTTTTATGGATGTAGTTTTGAGTAATAAGTGATTGACCTGATTTTATTTTTTCCTGCTCCATGAAGAGAATTCCATTGTTTTTGGAAGCAGAAGACTGCTTTTGTGTTTAGGTTGCTACACTCCTGCAGAGTGTAGGTAATTAGAATGTTGGACCTATTCAACTGTTAAATGCAACACAGTCTAATTTGGGAGTGAATTGTATTTTTAAAATGTATTTACCATGATTTTAGAACATTGAACTATATGTGGTACAAGTTAATTTTATATATTTTTAGAATTGTATACTTAGGTTTTATCAGGTATCTTGTCGTATGCAAAGTACTATGCTACACCTAACTATCTTGGGTTGGGTTTGAGGATCAGAATGTGTTTGATAGTTGACTTCACCCCTGACAATACCAAACAATTTCTCCATAGAAATCTCCCTAACTACTACTACTTTGTAAGCCACTTGCATTTTTCTCTTTCCCTCCCCATTCTGTTCATATCAATTCCATATATGCTCAGTGTCCCTTTAAATATACTTCAAATGCATGCTGTTGTGGACATCTTTCAGTTTGGCATCTATAACTATTTTCAGACCACTTTGCTAGCTTTTGGGTTGGAAAGCTTTTTTTTTTTTTAATTAAATAGTAAAAGGGTCTTGTTGCTGAGAAAAAGGTAAGTCCTGCCCCTCTTCTTTCTTTTCAGGTTTCTTTAATGTAGCTGGGCAAGTGGAGCCAACAGGGAGAGCTGAGCCAGTGGTTGGGAGTATGCTTCCTCCTACCACAGCTCCATTTCAAATCCACCCACCAATCCCACCGATGCGATTTCTTAAGTGAGTTATTTCTAACAAAAGGCTCAAGCTTTGTGCCAAAGCTTTAACAGCATTTCATCCCGTTCTCTTCCCATTTCAGTTATTCCTGAAAGATGGAATGCATACTATTTGCAAGTAGTAATGTAAGTGACTGTATATATGCCAGATTCTCTTTACTCACTGAAATAATGCTGCACAACCAGGGATAGGGTTACTTTGGTAGAGGGTAGATTTTTTCTTTTTTCTTTTTTAACTTCAACTCTTCATATGTTGTCTTATCCAGTGGTAGCTCTGAAAAATAGTTTGGCAGACAACAGACAGTTAATGAACTGAGATCTCTGTAGCAATCTCTGGTCTTCATAGATTAGGCGCTGGTGGTATATCAATAGGCAAGATCTTTCTTACTAAGTGAGCAAGTTTATAGTGTTAATTGCTCTATTTGGTGCCTTGTTGCATATTTTCCAGAATTTTCATGCAGGACATTGCATTCCATTCTTGTACATAGCTATTCTGTCCTTTTATCAGTGCACTTAATTCTCCTCTGTGAGGCACTTGCTCTTGTCTTCAGGTACTGTAGTCATTTGCTGCTGAATGTTTTCCACAAGTTAGTTTACATTATGTCCTTTTTGATTATTTTTTTCATTCTTCAAAGATGATGGAATTTACTCCCTCTAGCTCTCCAGATGGCTCCACTCCCAAGCATCATGTTATTCAGATAATGTTTTCTAAGTGGCTTGTTACGTCAGTATAGAAAAGAGGCAGAATATAGTTGATATTTTGTATTAGACATCCAACGGCAGTTCTATCATGTTCATTTAGCATGCTTCTTTTGGGAAGGCATTCTTTCTTGCTCAGTACTGGTGGAAGTAGAAGTATTTAAGGCCTTCAGCCTCATTGCCTGTCATGTGAGCTACATGACGTTTAGTATCAACTGTCTTATTTTTTTTATTTGATTTTTTTTCCCCTTTTTCACAGGATTTGAGGAAAAGTCAAATGGAGGCTCTCCAATCTTGCGACCTTTACTTCCTACCATGAGCCCTCCAGATAGTGTTGTTTCGTATGAAGATGACTTTGTTTCATCACAGGGCAGTGGAACTTTGACAGACAAACAGATTGCTCTTGAGCCTAGGTAATTATGTAGAAACATTTGGAGAAAATCTAAATGAAAAATGATACTGAATTTTTGAGAGTACTTATAAACAGCTTCCTTTTTGCATCAAGTAATGTGTGGATATCCCCCAAAAGGGTACTGTTACACTATTTTATCCCATTAGTGAAAAAGACGATTCCTTACAGTAGGATTTGGCAAATTATTTACAGTAGAACCTCAGAGTTAGGAACACCTCAGGAATGGAGGTTCTTCATAACTCTGAAACATTCATAACTCTGAACAAAACATTATGGTTCTTTCAAAAGTTTATAACTGAACATTGACTTAATACAGCTTTGAAACTTTACTATGCAGAAGAAAAATGGCAGTTTTTACCATCTTAATTTAAGGAAATGGTTTCCTTACCTTGTCAAATCTTTTTTATTTTTTAATTCCCTTTATTTTTAGTAGTTTACATTTAACACAGTACTGTACTGTATTTGCTTTATCTATTTATTTATTTGTTGGTCTCTGCTGCTGCCTGATTGCATACTTCTGGTGCCAAATGAGGTGTGTGGTTGACCAGTCCGTTCATATCTCTGGGGTTCATAACTCTGAGGTTCTGCTGTATCTGTGGCCCTACACAGCTAATATGTCAAGCCACATGGCCTCGGAGCAAGCAGTGTAGGACAGAGAATTGAATACTTCTGAAACCTAATCCTGGTTCTGCCCTGACTTCTTATGTGGGCTTGGGCAAGTCACTTAACTCTTCTGGGTCTATTGCCCCATCTGTAGAATGTGAGAATAATAGTTCCTAAGCTTTCATAGCTGTTATGAGGCTTAATGTTCAAAACACTTTGAAGATATTAAGCCCTATATAATTGCCAAATTATAATTTATTACTGTCTTTTTGTAGGTTTCAGAGTGGTAACCATGTTAGTCTGTATCAGCAAAAAGAACGAGGAGTACTGGTCACACTTAGAGACTAACAAATTTATTTGAGCATAAGCTTTCGTGGGCTAAACCCCACTTCATCGGATGCATGCAACGGAAAATACAGTAGGAAGATATATATACACAGAGGACATAGAAAAATTCCATCCTGATTATCACTACAAAAGATTTTTTCTCCTGCTGATAATAGCCCAACTTAATTGATTACTCTCGTTATAGTTAGTATGGCAACACCCATTTTTTTCATGTCCTCTGTGTATATATATCTTCCTACTGTATTTTCCACTGCTTGCATCCGATGAAGTGGGTTTTAGCCAATGAAAGCTTATGCTCAAATAAATTTGTTAGTCTCTAAGGTGCCACAAGTACTCCTCGTTCTTTTGTCTTTTTGTAGTAGTTGTTGTAAATGTCAAGCATTGTTTCAAAGTTCCAGTAAGGTTTAGTAACAGAAATATATATTTTTTTAAATTCTGATAGACTTTTGAAACCTTTTCTGTAGCTGCTTGGAATTTCAAGACCATGACATTCCAGATCTTCCAATTTATTGTGAAAATGGTTGGTTCTTCTTCGAGTGATTGCTCATATCAATTCCAGTTAGTTGTGTGCGCGTGCCACGTGCAAGGATGTCGGAAACTTTTACCCTAGCAGCTACCTGTCGGGCCGGCTGGGGAGCCCCCTGGAGTGGTGCCGAAATGGCGATCTATATAAGCCCCTGCTAGCCCGACCCTCCTTCAGTTCCTTCTTACCGCCTGTGACGGTTGTTGGAACAGTGATCTCTTGTCTTATCAAGTGTTCCACTTATCCCTAGCGTTCTCTTATCTTCATTGTAAATAGTTAATAGTTGGTAAGTTTTAATTGTTTTTCTTTAGTATTAAGTGTAGTCTAGCTGTTGAGGGCAGTCTCGTCAACGACTGCCCTGTGGGGCCCTGGGGCATGCCGTCTCAGGGCTTCAAGTCTTGCAACAGGCCCATGCCTACGGGTGACCCCCACGATTCCTGTCTCAGGTATCTGGGGGAGGGCCATCGAGCAGACAAGTGCAGGATTTGTAAAGCATTCAAACCCCGGACGCGTAAAGAGAGGGAGTTTTGTCTTAGGCAACTCCTCATGGAGTCGGCCCTGCGGCCCTCTCAAGACGCGGGCCCGAGTGCGTCGGTATGGAGCGTCCCTCCAGCAGTACCATCTTCAGCACTGCAGAAGATCCCGCACTCATCTCGGGACCGGCGATCTCCCAGGCCCCAAAAACGTTCACCTCGGCACCGTTCCCATTCCCTTGTTGCTGCCAAGAAGCAAGCCGTGGGAGGACCCCCTGTTAGGATTGAGACAGTTACCAAGGTCCCGACGGAGCAAGACCCTGGCCAGACCTCTAAGCAGGCCACCATGCCTAGATCTCTTCAGGCCACCCCTCCACTCAGGATGGTGCAAGTAGAAGAGATCATTCTACTGTCCACGCCGGACACCTTAGAGGCGGCGAGAAGTCTCATCGAGATGACTGCTCTGGTGCCTCCGGTCCCAGCATCGGCCCCAGCACGGGTCCCTGTGCCATCCCAGGGCAAACCGGCGATGTTCGGGCTGTCAGCCCTCAGACCAGCATCTCATTTCTGCTTGGAGTCCCGGCGCCGTTTTGAGTCCCGGCACAGCCCCAGGTCTCAGTCTGACTTGCAGCGCTGATCCACGGTCTCGAACCTCAGAGCCGTTCCCGCTCAAGGTCGCTTTCAACTGCACGAACATGGTCCCGCTCGAGGTCCAGATCACAATTGGTGACCTCGCGGCACCGCTCGGATCGACGAGGTACGGGTTCCCAATCCCCACGTCAACGATCGCCATGGCACGGTCCGCGGTCCAGTACCGCTCCCCGTCGCGGCACCGCTCACCAGCGCGGCACCATTCGCCAACATGGCACCGGTCGCGATCAGCCTCATGGCGCTGATCCTGGCACGACCTGCGCCTTCCAAGAGACTCGGTGCCTTCTTTAACACACTCCCGCACCTCCCCTCCTTGGCCATCGCAGTCCCGGTCCCCTTCTGGCAGTTCGGAGAGAGCCTCAGGGGTCTCGGACATCCCTCATTCTGGCCCAGGGAGCCTTGGCCAAGTTCCACCAGCGTCCCACTGGCAACCCCAGTGGCAGTTTTGGACACCCTGGGCATACCATCAAGCCCAGGACGCTCCCCCAGTTGCCCAGTCGCCGTCTCGCTCGAGCGCCAGGCCTCCTGAGGCAACTCTCAGCCGCCCTCCTCCTGACCCAGACCAAACTGTGGAGCCAGCACCTGTGATACAGGCTACCCCAGCTCCCCAGGAGGAGCCACCCATGTCCGACCAGGATGCTACATCCGCACCGGCCCTCCCAGTGGAGTCGTCCTCGTCCTCCCCTGATGAGGCTGTGGCTGGCACATCCACGTCTGGGCCACCCCCGATGGACTTTAGGGTCCTCCAAGAATTGCTGAGGTAAGTGGCCCTCAATATGAACCTCCAAATGGAGGAGGTTGTGGAGGATGAGGACCCCATGGTAGACATTCTAGGCCCGGAAGGGCCCTCCAGGGTGGCCCTTCCCATGAATAAAACCATCCACAACAATGCAAAGACTCTCTGGCAAACCCCGGCCTCCATTCCCCCCACAGCTAAGGGGGTAGAAAGAAAGTACTTTGTCCCCACCAGGGGTTATGAATACACCTCTACCCCGATATAACACGAATTCAGATATAACGCGGTAAAGCAGCGCTCCAGGGGGAGTGGGACTGCGCACTCTGGCGGATCAAAGCAAGTTCGATATAACACGGTTTCACCTACAACGCAGTAAGATTTTTTTGGCTCCTGAGGACAGCGTTATATCGGGGTAGAGGTGTACCTTTTTACCCACACTGTCCCATGTTCGCTTGTGGTAGACGCGGTAAATGCCAGGGAGAGACAGGGCCAGCAAGGGCCTGCTCCCAAATCAAAAGACTCAAAACGGCTGGACCTTTTTCAGAGAGAGGTTTATTCTACTGGGGGTCTCTCGCTGCGGATTGCTAACCAGCTGGCGATCCTCAGTAGGTACAATTTTAACTGTTGATCTGCGGTCCTCAAATTCCAAGATCTTCTCCCAGCAGAGGCTCGTACAGAACTGGGGGCCATTGCTGAGGAAGGTAAACTGGTTGCTAGGACCTCCCTCCAGGGTTCCCTCGATGCTGCAGATGCGGCTGCGCGCACTCTGGTGTCAGGAATCGCTATGTGGCGGAATGCCTGGCTTCAGTCCTCTGGCCTCCTGCCCGAAGTCCAACATACCATTCAGGACCTCCCTTTCGATGCCCAGGGCTTGTTTGCGGATCATACTGACTCCCGCCTGCATACCTTAAAGGACACGAGAAACACCATTAAGTCCCTAGGTATGCATACCCCGGCTAACCAGAGGAAGCCCTGTAGGCCACAGACCATCCAGCAACGTCCTTTTCCTCCTAGACCGAAGCAGGACCCTTCTCGTCGCAGAGGTAGATACTTTTGACGTAGACCGTCTCGCCCCTCCTCTGGACAAGGTCAAGGACAGTCTAAGCCACCCGCGGGCCCTAAGCACCCATTTTGAAGGTGCGCCAGAGGACGGATTACCAGTTCTTACCCCAGACAGTTATCCCTTTCTGAACTGTCTATCCCATTTCTACCATGCCTGGTCCCATATTACCTCGGACCGTTGAGTCCTCCACATGGTGCAGATGGGATATTCTGTCCATTTCCATTCCATCCCGCCCTCCCACCCCCCCTTCCCTGTCCCTCTTCAGGGGCCCTTCTCACGAGCAACTCCTCATCCAGGAGATTCAATCCCTCCTTGCCCTAGGGGCAGTGAAGGAAGTTCTTCAGGAGCTCAGCGGCAAGGGTTTTTACTCCCGCTACTTCCTTGTCCCCAAGGCAAAGGGAGGCCTAAACCTATTCTGGACCTCAGGAAGCTCAACAAGTACATCGTCAACTTGAAGTTCCATTTGATCTCCTTAGTCACTATCATCCCTTCACTGAATCCGGGAGACTGGTATGCCGCCCTCGATATGAAAGACGCGTACTTTCACATATCGATTACTCCGCCTCACAGACGTTTCCTCCGTTTCGTGGTGGACAAGACGCACTATCAGTTCACAGCCCTCCTGTTTGGCTTGTGCACAGCCCCGCGTGTCTTTACCAAGTACATGGCGGTTGTGGCTGCCTTCCTTTGCTGACACCACATACACGTCTTCCCGTACCTAGACGACTGGCTTATACGGGGCCGGTCTCACCATCGCGTCCAGTCGCAGGTACACCTACTCATGGACACATTCACTCACTTGGGTATCATGGTAAACCTCAGCAAGTCCATCCTCGCCCCTTCTCAAACTATAGAGTTTATAGGAGCAGTCCTGGACGCAAACCAAGCGAGGGCTTTCCTTCCAGAAGCACGGCGCCTGGCTGTAGCAGGCATAATTACCAGCCTCTGCAAGTTTCCCACCACCACAACAAGGCAGTGCCTCAGGCTGCTGGGTCACACGGCGTCCTGTACATACGTGGTGCAACACGCCAGGCTAAGGCTCAGGCTGCTTCAGACGTGGTTGTCTGCCTATCGACCGGGACACGACAGCCTAGAAACAGTCCTCACGGTCCCAAAGTGCACACTCGACTCCCTGCAGTGGTGACTGGACCCTCAGATGGTGGGTGCCAGGGTCCTGTTCCATCCCCCCCAACCCACTTTGACTCTGGTTACAGACACATCTGCCCTAGAATGGGGAGCCCACCTCGGCAGCCTGACAATGCAGGGCTTATGGCACGAGAGCGAGCTGTCGCTGCACATCAATATCAGAGAACTCAGGGCGATCCGCCTTGCGTGCCAAGCCTTTCTTCCCCACTTGCGGGGCCACTGCATAGCAGTCCTAACAGACAACACCACGGCCATATTCTACCTGAACAAGCAAGGCGGAGCTCGGTCATCGCGGCTCTGCCAAGAAGACCTCTTTCTTTGGGACTTCTCCTTAGCCCACTCCATCAACCTTCAGGCCTCATACCTGCTGGGTGTCCAAAACGTTCTGGCGAATTCTTTGAGCAGGCGTTTTCTGACTCACGAATGGTCCATACACCTGGATATCATTCCGTTTTCCGCACCTGGGGGTTTCGTTTCCCCGAATCAACTTGTTTGCTTTGCGGACCAACAGAAAGTGTCCAGTTTTCTGCTCCTTTTGGAGTCACAGCCCGGGTTCGTTAGCGGACGCCGTTCATATCACGTGGTTGGGCTAGTTGCTGTCTGCCTTCCCACCATTCCCGCTGGTTCATAAGGTGCTCCTCAAGATCTGCCAGGATAAGATGTCCAGATGTCATACTGGTAGCCCCTGGCTGGCCGCGTCAGTGTTGGTACCCGACCCTGCTGGACCTGTCAATTCAGGCCCCTCTATGCCTTCCTCTCGACCCCGACCTCATCTCCCAGACCCATGGTCGTCTCCTACACCCGGACCTTCAGTCGCTCCACCTTATGGCCTGGAGGATCCGTGGCTGAACCAGGCCGAATGCGCCTGTTCAGATTTGGTAAGGTGGGTGCTTCTGGAAAGTCACAAGCCGTTGTCTAGGCTTACCTACAAGGCTAAGTGGAAGAGGTTTTCTAGCTGGTGCGCTCAGCGGCAGGTGCCCCCGCCCCAGGCTTCCATTCCATGCATCTTGGACTACTTGATGTCCTTAAAGGACCAACACCTAGCCTTTGGATCCCTTAAGGTCCACTTTGTCGCCATTTCTGTATTTCACCCAGGTGCAGCGGAGCGCTCGGTGTTTACACACCCGGTCGTGCGGCGTTTCCTCAAAGGCCTGGAGAAAATCCATCCTCCAATAAAGGTCCCATGCAGGTACGGGTGGCTTCAACTTGGTCCTCTCCTGCCTTATGGGCCCTCCTTTCGAGCCGCTGACCACCTGCTTTCTTCTCTATCTCTCCGAACTACGGGCTCTCACGTGTGAGCCGCCCTATACCATCTTTTATAAAGATAAAGTCCAACTAAGACCTCATCCGGCTTTTCTACCAAAAGAGGTGTCCCGTTCTACGTGAGCCAGGATATCTTCCTACTAGTTTTCTACCCGAAACCGCATGCTGACCTACGTGAACAACGCCTCCATTCTCTCGATGTTAGAAGGGCACTCGCCTTCTGTATAGACTGGACAAAGCCCTTTTGTAAAACAACTTAGTTGTTCATCGCCATTGCGGAACGGATGAAAGGCACCCCGGTCTCCTCTCAACGAATATCTTCGTGGATCACCGGGTGTATTAGTGCTTGCTATAACCTGGCAAATGTTCCTCCGCCTGCTGTTACGGCTCACTCCACAAGAGCTCAGGCGTCATCAGCTGCCTTTCTGGTACACATTCCTCTCCAGGAAATCTGCAGAGCTGCCACGTGGGCCTCGGTTCATACCTTCACATCCCACTGTGCCATCGTCCAGCACTCTCGGGATGATGCAGCCTTTGGCAAAGCGATCCTTCAATCTGTGGTTCCTTGACTCCGACCCCACCTCCGAGGTAAGGCTTGGGAGTCACCTAACTGGAATTGATATGAGCAATCACTCAAAGAAGAAAAAACGGTTACTTACCTTTCTGTAACTGTTGTTCTTCGAGATGTGTTGCTCATATCTATTCCATTCCCCCCACCTTCCCCTCTGTCGGAGTAGCCGGCAAGAAGGAACTGAAGGGGGGTCGGGCTGGCAGGGGCTTATATAGATTGCCATTTTGGTGCCACTCCAGGGGGCTCCCCAGCCGGCTCGGCGGGTAGCTGCTAGGGTAAAAGTTTCCGACATCCGTGCACGTGGCGCGCGCACACACCTAACTGGAATAGATATGAGCAACACATCTCGAAGAACAACAGTTACAGAAAGGTAAGTAACCGTTTTATTCAAATTTCTTGAATTTTTATTCAAATTCAGCTACATCGAATTTTCCATCTTTATAGCTCAGATTTGAGGGGTTGGAGATGGGGGAGAAGCGACAACCCTAACAACTTTTTGGGGAAGGAGCAACATGTTTGTCTACAGTTTTTGTCTAGGCCTGAATAAGTGGAGGACATAGCACATTTTTCATTTTCATTATATGGCTAGCTGTAAAAATGTTCTCTTACCGAAGAAAACAAATATTACAATTTAGCTTCTAATACAACTTACCACCTTTCACATAAGACTATCCCTTTAATTTTTTTCATAAATGCATGACCCTATTGAAAAAGTCTACAGTTCTACAAGTTTATCAATAATATCAGACGTCCATGTGTAATTTAGATTTCCATCAACTTAAGGGTAATACATATGTGTATCCAAATCTGTAATTGAATGCCCATAAAAACTTGTATCTGAAATTATGCAAATATCCGTCTTTTGTAATTTTACATCGGCTGAAATTCAGTACACGCAGAATCAGGTCTGAGGCCTGGGGTACACTAGCGGGGTGGTTCGAACTAAGATACAAAACTTCAGCTACGCTAGTCGCGTAGCTGAAGTCGAAGTATCTTAGTTCAACTTACCTGGCCGTCCTCATGGCGGCGAGTTGACTGCCGTGGCTCCCCCGTTGACTCCGCTTACTCCTCCTGCCGAGGTGGAGCATGGGTGTCGATTCGCGGATCGGTTTATCGTGTCCAGATGAGACGCGATAAATTGATCCCTGATACATCAAACACTGCCCGCCGATCCAGCAGGTGGTATAGTCGTACCCTAAGTTCTGAGTATCCTAGCAACTTGCTACCAATATCTAATACCAAAAGTCATCTTGTTTCTCAAGATGGATTTGTAATGCGGCAATATAAAATTGGCCCTGATTTTAATCATCTGTCTCCTCAAGAAAGTCATGTAGACTTCTTGTGGCATGGAAGAGAGGAGTTGGGAATCTTCTGCTAGTGTTTTTTGTTCTATGGCAGTATCAGTGGCAGCAGCAATTCCAGCATTCAAGAAGAGCTTCCCAGTAGGAAGTCTCCCCATGAACACCGATCTATAGAGCTAAACTCCCAGCATTCACCTGGACCCTGGTCTGCAGCATCTTCTCGCTCATCTGGATCTTCTAAAAGGAGAGGGAAAAAGGAAAGTAAGTACAGTGCCGAGTGTAGACTCACTTTTATCACTTTTGTCAGCTGGTTATATTTGTATGCTCACATTTTTAAAGGATTTTTTCTGGGATAATTAGTGTGATTGATTAAGCATTTTCACTTATCCAGGGGTTGATGGTACAGCATCTGTAATCTAGTACCAGTATAGTAGGAAGCCTTGTTTACTCTTAACCCTGTATAAAAATGTCTGCTTTCATTACATTACTATTCTAAAGAGAAAGCAAATGTCTGTTTTCAGCAGTTATTTTCTCATGTTTTGACCATGTAAGATGCTCATTTGTAAATCAGTCTGTTACAAATTTGGTGAATATTGAAACCGAGTTGTTAACGCTATTTCTACCAGAAACCTCAGTGTACAGTTTGGGGCGATCCTTTTATTGGCCTTGTCATATAGTAACTGCTAAAAACAAACAGTTGAGAAACTTAATAGTATTGTGATAAAATGTGCTATATTAATGACCTCGCTTTATTTTTTTATGTAACCTAGAGATTATCCGCAAATTCTAAAATTAATTTTAAAAAATCCATTCAGCTGCTGTGAAATTAAAATAATGGCCACCCTATACAATATATAGTCCATCATTAGGCTATGAAACATCTGTATCTTATGCATAAATATCAAGCCTCTTACAGTAGTTTCTGTTACATTAGAAAGGGAGCAAAATATGATTTGACAAATGGGAAATTAGTTTTATGCTTTTAAAAAAACAAATAATGGACAGTAAGATGAGAATACTAAATTTAAAATGTGGTTACAGTCAGAAAAGAAATTGTATCGTTGGAGGTTCCATATTTTCTCTGTGGCTTCTGTATCAGAATTCCTCAGTGTGCAAGTCAAGATAGGAATTTTTCTAACCACCACCACTACCACAAAAACTGATATTTTCAGTTTAAGTTGCCTGTAATTGTGTGTGCAGTTGGGGTTTAGCTAACTATTTTGATGAAGAATGTGTGAGGCAGAACAGAATTGACTATTATACATTCATGGCTGGATTGGCTCTGCAGTGCAACAGGCACTCTATTACTAAATTTAAGTAGATGTGATTCAGAACAGGAGCTAGTCTTGGGTAAAAAGGTGCCATATTTATTTAAGAGCACTTTAGGCTAGATAAGGCCCTTTTTAAGTGAGGGAAACGTTCACTCAATTGTTTCTTTGTAGCTAATAACTGCTGAACTTTGGATTTAACTTTGCCGGTATTATACTTTGCAGGGATAGAATCTTTCAATGGAAGTTCACACCACTTTCCTGTGGAAGACGACAAAATACTATCCGAGTCAGACCGTGGGTCCCAGCAAGCAAAGAAGTCCTTGCCTAATAGCAGAGTTTCTAATAGAGACCTTGAGCAGAACGCAGATACTGATAGCACTTTGGAAGAGTTGTCTGGACATTCTTTGATGAGGTAAAGTGGACCGTTATAAGACATCATGCACATATTACTAGAACTTGGTGTTGAGTTTTAATATGTAGTGTGTAGTACAAGTGCAACCATAATGTAGAGGTGGAGAAAGGATTTGCAGCTTGATCTGCTGTTTCAGCACTATATTGAATAACTTGGTATAAAAGTCTTAAATTGTAGCCTGGCTCCTGAAAATTCTACCATCTATCTGGATAAGTTAGCAGTAGTAATTCACAACGTTTACTAGTGAGACACCTGTACTTGGAATAAACATAGTTTGAAAGATGCTATCTGATTCATTTTTAAAAATTAATAAATTTAAAGAAAATATTGAAGCTGACACTATCGTTCTGAGAGAGGACATAGAGTTTGAATATTATTTGTAGGTTTGTGGCAGCTTTTGTAATGAATACAGCTACCTCATTTCAGCACAAAAATGATCCTCAAGGTCTTGTCTGTCTTGTTTAATGCTCAGAAGGAAACTGTCAACTTCAGTTCTTTGAAATGGACTAGTTTAAAAGAATGCATTTTCTGATGGAATACCCTTCAAACACAATGTTTTGAAAACCTTTTAATTTTTGTAAATATTTGAGAGTTTTTCTTAGGGCTGTTGATTAATCGCAGTTAACACACACAGTTAACTCAAAAAAATTAATTGCGATAAAAAAATTAATTGCGGATTTAATTGCACTGTTAAGCAATAGAATACCAATTCAAATTTATTAAATATGTTTGGATGTTTTTCTACATTTTCAAATACACCGGACCCTCGCTAGAAAGTGGGATTTGGGATCCATGCGCGGTACCACGTTAACGTGGGGACCGCGTTAAAATGAATTGCAATTAAAGTAATTAAATTTGGGATCCGTGGCTGCAACAGTGTTATATGTGAATTTCACGCTATATAGATGCGCATTCTAGTGAGGGTCCGTTGTATATTGATTTCAATTACAGCACAGAATACAAAGCAAATAGTGCTCACCTTATCATTTTTACAGTGCTAATATTTATAATAAAAATAATATGAACAAAAGAAATAGTATTTTTCAATTATTATTTACCGTTTGCATAGTTCTCTAGCCAAGCAATAGCATCTTCAGTGGTGTGATTCAGTTCTTCTAGGCCACCACTGAACCTAGTCAACAGGCATTCATCAACAATGTGTGTCATCGTCTGTGTTGCGCCACAGCTGCACAATGGGCTGTCACAAAAGGCCCAGCGATACTGGTTAGCTGCACAAAGACCTTGCCCGGTCCGGAACCTGTTCAACAGGGACCATTGGTGACGGGGCAGGTCAAAACCAGGCTGGCAGATTGTGGGGTCAGCAGCAAGGGACTGGTTGAGGATTATAATAGATATCCATTCCTCTCGCCAGAGTGTTTCCACTCTAATATCCTGGTGTGGCGGATGAGACCATAATGGGTGATGTGACAGCAAACATGTAGCTGGTGATTTTAAAAGGTCATTGTGCAGTGGCAGGCTTGAGTTGATGCTTACTTTCTCCAGTAACTTGCCAGTGGCAACTTCTCATCTAATATAAGGAGGAGCAATATTGCTCAGAATTGGAAGCCATGGGAGTGGTATCAGACGCAGGATGCCGGAGATGATCCACACGGCGGCATGTAACTGCTTATCCACCAGTTTGGTGTGTGACGATCGACTCCATACTGGTGCACAGTACTCCCTCACCGAATACGAGGTGGCAAGAACTGACAGCCGCAGAGTTGGAGCACGGGCACCCCATGACGAACCTGCCAGTTTGCTAAGAAGGTTGTTACACATCTTAACTTTTGCTGCTGTCTTCTTCAGGTGGGCATGGCAACTAAGTGAGTGATCTAAGGTCACACCTAGATAGACCAGTTCTACTTCATGCTTCACCTTCTGACCATTCAGATAAACATTCAGTTCTCGGGTTGCGCTAGACTGTTTTTATGCCGCTTGACTGAAGGAGCCAAGTCTTACAATAGTCAGCTAACTTTAACATGTCCCGGTTTAAGATGGCATCAAGCTCGTGAAACGTCAGGGCTGGGTACCGCAACAGATGTCTGCGTAAATGAACTTTCGTGACTCTGTTGTTGGCAAGTCATTGATGTAAAGGTTGAATAGGGTTGGAGAAAGTACAGAACTCTGGGGTATCCCATTGCTCTGTCATCTCCAAGCACTTGTCTTCTCCCCCATATGGACTCTGAATTGCCTGTCATGGAGGAACAGTTCAACAATGCCTGTGACCCAAGGTATTGACCCAAGGTAGCAGGACCCATGATACGATACCTTCACGAGCCATACTGTATTATACGCCGCTGTTAGATCAATGAAAACAACACCTGTTTTCAAGTGTCTTTGGAAGCCATTTTCAACAAATATTGTCAGTGGTTGCAATGTGCTATGACCTTGGAGAAAGCCAGCTTGGTCAGGACTCAAAATTCTCTCTGTTGTAGGACCAGGCGCTCCAGTGCCTTGAAGCACACTGACAGTAATGATATGGGACAATAGCTTGATGCTTGACTTGAGTCCTTTCCAGGCTTTAGGATGCCAATGATTTTTGTGGTGCGCCATATTTTCGGTAGCCTGCCTTCAGTGATGACCCTGGTGAAGAATTTCACAAGCCAGAGCTGAGCACAAGGGCCAAGGTTTTTCAGGAATTCTGGAAATATGTTGTCATAGCCAACAGCTGTTCCACACTTGATGCTACCCAGTGTCTGTTACAGTGAATGGTTCTGGGCAGCTTCTGATCTGGTGTTAACGTTTAAACCTACGCCGTTCGTTCCTCACTTGTCTTCGCACCTGTTTCTCCAAAGGTGATCTGGCCACTTTAAGTAGGTATCCTGGTTGGGTGTCACAGAGGGTCAGCAGAGTGCAAGTGGCTGCTGTGCTACTCCAAGGCATTGGAGCAGACTCCAACACTTGCAGCGGGAGTGGGTAAAGCTCGTTCTCTCGGTCATCTCTTCCCATCTGGCTCGGCGAGCAGTGTCCAATGATTCGATCAGATGGTCAGCGACTTCTGGGTCACCAGATGCCTCATACTGCTCAAGCAAGGCAGCGCTCTCCTCGTCAAAACGGGATGTAGACCAGGCAGCAACCACGTGGGATGGCTCTGCAGGCTGCTTTGTAGATAGCACCACAGAAGCGATGGTCGGTCTCATTTACCAAGATATGCTGGGCTGGTATTGTCACCACACTCTTATCCAGTGCTTCCCTATATTTTCCCCAGTCAGCCTTTTGGAAGTTCCACTGCTTCTTTTTGGAACTCTTGACAACTGGGAGCTGTAGCCCTATATGGATCAGCAACGATCTCCGTTGGCTGTGTGGAAAGTTATTCAAGACTTGGTATGTTGCTGGCTGAGGATGGCCATGAACTGAACTGACCCAGCACAAGTCAGGAGAATAATCATGATCCCATCTAGAAGAATGGAATGTGCCTTGCAGCTTAGCATCATGGATAAGGGCAAGGTCATTTCGAGATGCTCAGGCTGCAGGTTGTTCACCGTCAGTGTCAACCTCCTTATACCCCCAGTCTGTGTGATGGCTGTTGAAGTCTCCAACATAGAGAGCTGGGTGTGGCACACTTGGTAGAACCTGTTGGTTCCAGCTGATGCTTGGAGGCTTGTAAACTTTTCTAGCCAGATACCGCCAACCTGGATGGTGTCACAGAATTCAGTAGATAATAGCTGAGTGGCATCTGCGATATCGGCTCGAATGTATGTGGCTTGGCTGTGCTTTGGGTGTGCCACATGGCACAACAGGTCAAAGCTGTCGATACTGTAACACCCGGCTTTGGCAGTTGCCGTGTGTGTCTTGCAAGCAAATTATATCGATAGTGTGTTGATGAGCAAGAACACTGAGTAAAGCCTGCTTGGCAACTGACAAACCCTCCACGTTAGGTTGTAACTCACGTAGAGCTGGAAGAGGTGACTCCTCAATTTTCAATTCACCTCATACAAGTACCGTAGTGCAATCTCTTTATCATGAAAGTGCAACTTACAAATGTAGATCTTTTTGTTGTTGTTACATAACTGTACTCTAAAACAAAACAATGTAAAACTTTAGCATCCACAAGTCTACTTAGTCCTATTTCTTGTTCAACCAATCGCTAAGACAAACAAGTTTGTTTACATTTACGGGAGATAATGCTGCCCTCTTCTTATTTACAGTGTCACCTGTAAGTGAGAACAGGCATTTGCATGGCACTTTTGTAGCCGGCATTGCAAGGTATTTAAGTGCCAAATATGCTAAACATTCATATGCCCCTTCATGCTTCTGCCACCATTCCAGAGGACATGCTTCTATGCTTATGATGCTCGTTAAAAAAAAAAAAGTGTTAATTCAATTTTTGACTGAACTGTATGTTTCCTGCTCTGTTTTACGCACATTCTGCCATATATCTCATGTTATAACAGTCTTGGATGATGACCCAGCACGTTGTTCATTTTAACAACACTTTCACTGCAAATTTGACAAAACGCAAAGAAGGTACCAATGTGAAATTTCTAAAGATAGCTACAGCACTTGACCCAAGGTTTAAGAATCTGAAGTGCCTTCCAAAATATGAGAGGGATGATGTGTAGAGCATGCTTTCAGACGTCTTAAAAGAACAGCACTCCAATGTGGAAACTACAGAACCTGAACCACCCAAAAAGAAAATCAACCTTCTGCTGGTGGCATCTGACTTATGATGATGAAAGTGAACATGCGTCAATCCAAAGTAGTGCGGACCGTTATTGAGTGGAACCTGTCATCAGCATAGACGCATGTCCTCTGGAATGGTGGTTGAAACATGAAGGGACATACGAATCTTTAGCACATCTGGCACATAAATATCTTGCCATGCCGGCTACAACAGTGCCATGCAAACACCTATTCTCTCTTTCAGATGACATTTTAAACAAGAAGCGGGCAGCATTACCTCCTGACAATGTAAACAGACTTGTTTGTCTGATTGGCTGAACAAAAAGTAGGACAGAGTGGACTTGGAGACTCTAAAGTTTTACATTGTTTTATTTTTGAGTGCAGGTTTTTTTATATAATTCTACATTTGTAAGTTCAACTTCCATGATAAAGAGATTTCATTACAGTACTTGTATGAGGTGAATTAAGAAATACTATTTCTTTTTTTTACAGTGCAGATATTTGTAAACAAAAATAAATATGAAGTGAGCACTGTACACTTTGTATTCTGTGTTGTAATTGAAATCAATATATTTGAAAATGTAGAAAACATCCAAAAATATTTAAATGAATGATATTCTATTATTGTTTAACAGTGAGATTAATTTTTTTATTTGTGCGATTAATCGCAATTAATTTTTTTAATCGTTTGACAGCCCTAATTTTTCTACCTCACTGTTGATGTTAAGAACAGCCTTTAGGGTGCACCCAAGTGCAATATCAAATGTGCTCAGATTTAGCCCTCTTTCTCCTATTTTTTCTTTCTGGATATATGCCTACCTGTTGACTTTTCAGATTTAGTTTCAGTTTTGTTGCAGCTACTATGGGTAAAAACCTTTGTGCAGGGGCTGTGAAAGTGTGTGTGTGAGTTCTTCTCCCTCACCCCTATCAGAACATTGCATCAGTGGTGGTGACGTACCGGTATATGAGACTGAAAGAGCAACTGATGAACAAAACATTGAAACAGACTCCACACTATGCTGCCAAATTTACAAAATAAACACGTGGAAAAATTAGAGACTTTTTTTCCTCTAGACTGCTTAATTATGATAGTCTTAGGTGTTATCTGTAGTAATAGCAGGTGCAAAATAGAAGTGATTTTCAAATTAACACTGTCCCTTTTAATCTTCATTTCTATACCAAACAATTGTAAAGAAAACCCTGGCCAATACAGGCATCTTTTAGTTTAATTGCTGAAAAGGCACTGAAGCTAGCTTTTCTTTTTCCATCTTCACAAAGAGGAGTCTGTAAGAAGCAAAAAGAAATAGGCAGACTACCTATAAAGAGCTGTTGCAATCTCTGCCAGTAGAAACCACAAGAATGTCTCTTTGGCTGGGGTGACTGTAGGCTCCCTGATGAATGAGTTTATGACAGTATGATGTTTTGTGCAAAGATGGGTTGCTGCTCCAAAGGAGTATAGTGTGGGAGAGAATTTAATACCCATCCTTGCTGCTGTTGCAGTTCATGTTTCCATTAACCATGTCATTGAAACTAAAATCTTGTCTCAAATCTCCTAAAAAGACATGCAAGTTAGTTTTCATGTGTCTGTTCACTGAGTGCATACAGAGTGATTGTGATGAATTGTCTTAGTTTAGTTGAAATATTGAACACAGTATTGGGTTTGAAAACCACCTCCTGGCCTAATGAGACATGAAATGGGTTGTGCCATTGTTTTAATATGTATCTGGGAGGCTTCCCCATGATTTAAGCATTGACTGTTAATCATCTTTGCTTTCATAATTTTGGAATGTTAACATTTTTGTATGTATTTGAATCATTTTCTGAAAGTTTTTGGAAAGCGATGTACAGAAACTTCCCTCCACAGACAGTTTTCATGTTGTATTTTATTAACTACACCTCTGCCTCGATATAACGCTGTCCACGGGAGCCAAAAAAAATCTTACTGCGTTATAGGTGAAACCGCGTTATATCGAACTTGTTTTGATCCATCGGAGTGCGCAGCCCCACCCCGCCCCGGAGCACCGCTTTACCGCGTTATATCAGTATTCGTGTTATATCGGGTCGGGGTAGAGGTGTATTACTATTTAATTCAAATTTAGGACTCTTTGGCATTTACCTCATTTTGCAAAGGGAGATTAATATTTAAAGGTAACAGCTCTGTCATAGCCACTTGCACCTCTAGAGCATTTCTAAACTGTAAAGGGCTTCTATAATGTCAGGTTCTTCTGTAGGTTTAATTAATTTTCTGTAGGTAAAATTAAGTTCCTGGCCAAGACTTTCAAAATGAGGTGCCTAAAGTTAGAGTCCTAAATCCATATTTAGGCGCCTGAATGTGGCCTGATTTTCAGAAGTGCCGAGTTCCTATCAAATTCCAATGAAATCGATAGGAGCTGCTGGATAATCAGGCCACTTACACTGGTGCCTAAGAATAGAATTAAGGGGCTAGCCTTAGGCACTTATTTTTGAAAATCTTTGCCCCATGGTACAGAGAGAAGTTTGTATCTATGGGATAGTCAAGGAGTCCTATCACCTTTTGATGTAGTTATTTATGTGAAGGATTATAGGGTAATTTCTACAGTATGTTACTGGCCTTGATACTTTAATGACTGTTTATAAATTTGACTCATATGAGATTTTTTTTCTCTGTTTAGAACCTGTAAGTAATCCTTGTTCCTTTATTATTTATATACTAACTATGCTTGATACTATAGAACAGGGTCGGCAACCTTTCAGAAGTGGTGTGCCGAGTCTTCATTTATTCACTCTAATTTAAGGTTTTGCATGCGGGTAATACATTTTAACTTTTTTAGAAGGTCTCTTTCTATAAGTCTATAATATATAACTAAACTATTGTTTTATGTAAAGGAAATAAGGTTTTTAAAATATTTAAGAAGCTTCATTTAAAATTAAATTAAAATGCAGAGCCCCCCGGACCGGTGGTCAGGACCCGGGCAGTGTGAGTGCCACTGAAAATCAGCTCGCGTGCCGCCTTCGGCACGCGTGCCATAGGTTGCCTACCCCTGCTATAGAACAACTTTATCAAAATGTGTCCCAAAGTGGAATGCATGTGTAACATCCCTGTAGTGAGACACTTCTTAGGTGCCTACCCTGCATTTGCAAATCATAGGAGAGCATTCCTTGTACATAGTCTGTTCAAATGTAGACAAACAGGGGATTTAGCTTATTACTATGTAAACTGTCATCCTTGCACTTAAATGGCTGGGCATTGGAGAATACTGATCTTTTTCTGGTTTGATTTTTTTCTGTCAGTCTCTCAGACAAGGGAAGGTCCCAGAAGACCCCAACCTCTCCCCCGTCTCCAGGCTCCCAGAAACTGTTACAGTTTGACTCTCTAGGAAATACAGCGGAAAGAGCCAGGTCCCCTGCAGGCTTTCCTGGGACTACAGCTTCAGGGTTCAAGCCCAATGTACCCATCTCTGACTTGAGCCTGGGAACTAGCAAGACAGGAGCAGCAGCAGTGGCTGGTGAGCTGGCTCCATTCAAGCCCAACTAATTCCATAAAACTTCCTCTTTTTTTTTTTTTCTCTTTGTATTTATGTATAGTTTCTATGATGCAGGCTAAGGGCTTGTTTACACTTGAAATGCTACAGCTGCAGTGCGACAGCTGCATTGCTGTAGCACTTCAGCACAGACACTCGTGTCGTCGTAGGTAATCCACCTCCACAAGAGGCAGAATTCTTCTGTCGACCTAGCGCTGCCTACACAGGGACTTAGGTTGGCTTAACTACATCATTCATGAGGTGGGGATTTTTCACACCTCTGAGCAGGATAGCTGGGTCGATCTAATTTTTTTAGTGTAGACCAGCCCTAAGTCCTATAAATGTTAAATAGTAAGTATTCTCTTACAGGATCCATGCGCTTCTCTCCTGCTGGTCTCCAGCATCGTTTGTCAGCAGAACTCAACTACCTGAGTGCCATTGAGGAATCTGTACGACAACTCTCGGATGTAGAACGAGTGCGGGGCATATCACTTGCCCAGCAGGAGAGTGTTTCACTGGCTCAAATCCTAAAGGTGACTGGAAACTTTCTTTTACTTGCTTTAACCCTCTTGTTCTGTATTTTGTGAGGGAAAAAATAACCAAAGCACTGTAATTGAAATAGTTCTGCTGCTGATTTGAAACAATCCATAGCTGAGGTGATGCAGTCTATTTGAAAATGTCCAATATATTCTAAGATCAATACCTGCATCATCTTCCCTGTTCTTATCAACACACCAGTGGTGAGTCCGGAGCTCCTACCATTAGTATGTCATTGGCTGAAATAATTGTTTTTACTGCATATCATGATAAAACTAGAATTTATTTACTTGCTAGGTTTGATACTTGGCCCTTAGGCAACAAATGGTGGTTGTTCAGGCTGGGTTCTTGGTCTTATTCTGGATATATCTTGGTTGAAATCTGCTCCTCTTGACAAGATTAGCTACTTCCCAAAGCAAAACAAGCAAACCTTTCAGATTCTGATTTCTTTTGTACCCAGAGGGAAAGGGGGGGAAGAGGTATACATAGTTGTCAGCTCCCTCACCAACAAGATATTGGTGCCAGAAGAGAGATTGAAGGTTTGACTTTAGCACAGGAAGCTTCAAATAGAGCAGCATTCTGACTGTCAGTTAGCTACAGTTAGTGGGGTGGGTTGTGGAATCTAAATGCAGATTTCTTTACTTAACACTAAAATGTCTCAATCTGTAGGCACAGCAGCAGCGACATGAGCGGGACTTGGCTCTTTTGAAAGTCAAGGCTGAGCAAGAGGCTTTAGAGAGTCAAAGACAGTTGGAGGAAGCGAGGCAGAAAGCGGCTCAGGTAATGCCTACCTTCAAAAAATATGAAGTGCGTAAGAGACAGCGCTTTGAATCTGTAAGTAAACCTGTGTCCAGAAATATTCTTAATGTGAAGTCCAAGGATGGTCTGGAATGGGTGAAGGAATTTGAAGTATCTGACCAAAACACATCAGAGACCAATCTTAATTTCAAACTGATTTTTTTTTTTTAAGACTGTAAACTCAAAACGAATAGTAATACTACCCACCAAGAGTAATTATAATCTTGCTGTTTTTTCTTTATAGGCCCATGCAGAATCTCTGCAGCATCTGGTCCAGTCACGACAGGAGGCAGCAGAAGCACTACAGGAAACGACATGTAAAATTGCAGCCCAGCAGGTGGAAGCTGCTTTGCTCACCACGGATGCAGCTCGCCAGATCCGTGAGGTGAGATTTTGTATGAAAGACTTGATGAAAATGTTCCATTGCCAAGTTGTCTTGCTACTAAAACATTCACTCTTCAGTGTAGCTTCTTCACCTTTGCAGCATGCTAGAGCTGGGAGGATATTCAGTAGAACTTCTGGCCCTGCTATTTAGAAAAAAGTGAGTGGCCTTCTTATAATCCTCATGCACTCCCCAGAGCATCTTACTAAGAGATAAGAATGATTCAAAGAAAGGGAAGTCATGGTCAAGTTGACAGGCTAGAGAGAGTGAGTTTTTGGATCCATGTTCTGAAGAAACTAGGGCAAAACTGAATTGAATGTCCATAGAGTTAAATGGATCATAATGATGTATGGTGAATACCTGTCGTCAATGCACCAAGTACATTTGCTGGGCACACACCATACTTTCCTTAAGTATAAAGGGAGTTAAATTTTTCCCACTATTTTCAATAATGTGCATATATATGTATGCAAGAAGACATGATGGTGTGATGCAAGTTTATCAGTGTGTGTTTAAGGTTGCTACATTACTCACGAATGATGAAGACATGAGCAAGTTATTCAGATCATCCCAACCAAAAATATTTTATGCTGCCACACTGTCTGTTCTGCAAAAGCCATATATTTTACAGAAAAACTATTTTAGAAATTTATTTAGTAAGTTCAAAGAAAAATATTATTGGAACTGATTTTTTTGTACCCATTCACCAAGCTTTTAGTCTCCCAAGTCTGAACATACAGACCTCCTGAAGAAGAGGAAGATTTAAAACTAGTAAATCTTGAGTTTCTAAATACAGAGTGTCCACATATTTTGATATGTTTGATATATTTTGTATACCTGATTAGAAACAAGTGCCTTATTCCATTGAAAGGAGGAAATTCCTGGGTTTCTGATTATATAAAACCATTTCTAGCCCTGATGGTTTGCATGATATTGGACCATAAAATTGACACTTGTTCAAGACTAGTCATAGTCCGTCTCACTCATCAGACAAGTGTAATTTTTGGGGAAAGAAGAAAATGATATTTGTGGCAGATTTTCTTAAAAAAATCTGTTAAGCTGTTTGGAGTTTTGGAATGTTTGTCTAAGTGAAGATCATTTAGTGAGCAGAGTTCAGGTTAGTTGGCTAAAGTAGCATGGTTGATACAGTTTATCAAGTGTTTTTTCCCCACTGTGTGTGTGTAAATAAAAAATAAATGTACAGAGCAATCTGCTCCTCTTTCTTAGTTGAAATTGACCCATCTTTAAGTGTAAATCATTCGTATATCATGGTGATATGTGTCGTATATATGCCTGCAACAATTTAAGAGTTTCACATAGGGAATGCAGCTGTGTATCAAGTATATTCCTGTATTCAGATGACAGAGTTGGCACGAACACAGATGTCAGATGCAGTCAGTGCTCCAGCAGCTCCGATCACCACACTGTTTGACCATCAGCGGCAACATCATTCAAAGTTCATGAAAGAGCTCAGAGATCGAGCCGATACAAACAGGTATTTGACCAACACAACCTCTCACAAACGTAGCACTTTAGGAAAAGCAGTAGCAGTTGTTGTGGCCTCTTATACTAGTTCTCCCACCATTTTTTAGTGACAACCTTATTGGGCTTTAATGAAAGAGCATTATGTAAAGGAGTTCTATGTGGATAGAGTAGATAGACTAGGAAGATTAACTTAGCTTAATGTAAGAGTACAAAGACAGAATTTTTTTCCATGGTTTACATATCATCTGTTCTGTAAGAGGTTGTACATAAGTGAGAAGTGAAACTGTTTACTCTTTTAATTGGATAGTTTTCATCCTGTTTAGTTTGGTCTGATTTAACTGCCTTATCCTTTTTTAAGTCCTCCATTCTCTTTACTCAACAGACCCTTATTTCTCCTATTAAATTGAAGTAAATTGTAAAACCTTTTTTTTTATTCTTTATTCCAAGACTACTCAAATTTATCCAGAACATTTTCCTTTGACAGGAAAAATGAATCTGGAACCCCGTCACAAAGTAAAGAGAAGACAGCTGACTCAAAGCAGACATACTCCCCGTTATTTGATAGTTATTCAGAATCCTCAAGATCCAAGAATCATGATCAGAGGTGAGAAGAGATTAAATTATGCCATCAATTTCTACTTTAAAAGTGTAGTAAAGTAAAAATATATACAAATGAAGGCTCTGGAAAACTGGTATCTATTGGAATTTTAACTTGCCCCCAATGAAAGTTTCTTCTTAATTCCCAGTAGTTGGAGATTGGTTTATGTCCCAAAGCTTGAAGGTTTCTATCCCTTCCAAAACTTGTTTGTTTGTTTTTAAATATTTACTATTATAACTCTGGATATTAGTGTTATTTATATAAATAATCCTTAATCTAATCTTTTTGTGTGTTTCCGGCTAAGCTCTGTGCCTCAAATGAGAACTTGTTGCAATGTATTCCACAGTCTCGTGGTGTGGTGTGAAGATATTTTTTTTCCATTTTAAATTTGCCACTGTTTAATTTCACTGAATGTCCCCTTGTTCTTCCTGTCTCATGAAACAAGAACGGAAACTCCTCTTCTGCCTTCTCTATACCATTAATTATTTTGTATATTTTTTATCTTGTCCCCTTTCTGCCATGTTCCCATTTGTGTCCTTTCTAAGGTAAACAGTACTAATCTTTTCAATTTCTCTTTGTATGAGATTTTTTTCCATGTCCGTAATCATTCTTTTGTTGCCTTTCTCTGAAACCTCTCTGATTCTGTTATATATGTTTTGAGATGGGGTAACTGGAACAGTGAATGGTGTCCCTGGTGAAGACATACCATTGATCTATATAATTGCTTTACAATATATGTCATATTCTGTGTTCCATTCTTCATATACCCTGACATTTGATTTGTTTTTATTTGGCAGCTGCTCTGCACTGAGCAGAAGTCTTCATTGAGCTGTCTACAGGTGCCTAGGTCTCCTTCCTGGGAGCTATTTGTTAATTTAGAACCCAGTAAGGTGTATGAGAACCTTCTGTTGTTCCATCCATTATTCATGATCTTGAATTTGTCAACACTAAATTTAATCTTTCATTATATTGTACATTCTCCCCTAGTTTGGTTAGGTCCCTCTGAAGTTCCTCATAGTTGTGTCTGGTCTTGACATATCTAAATAACTTTGTGTCTTCTGCATATTTTACCACCTCACCAGTAACTTTTTATCCAAAGGAAAATTGACCACTTATTCCAACTTAGTTTTCTGTCTGTTAGCTAGTTTGTTTCCCCTCCCTAATAATAATAATAATTAATAATAAATAATTTAAAAAGCTAACCCTCCCCCCCCCCCCAAAAAAAAACTTTAAAGACTTGTAAAAGGGAATGATTGGCATGATTTATCGTCAGTACCCATTGCAGGGTAAAAGATGTGCACACTTACAGGCTTGTTTGTTTCCCTGGCTGTTCCTTTCTATCTTAGACCAGAAGTGAGAACTTTCAGTGTGGATTTCCAATTTAGTTAGGCCTGGGATTTTGCAGTAGCCAAACTGTGCTTTTGTTTAACCTAAGTATTTTTTTAACTAGGATTTTTACTCAGTAAGAGATAAGATGAGAATACAAACTTTTTTTTTTTTTCCAATGTTGAAGGAGTGAACAAGCAGAACTGTCAAGTACCTGTGCAACATTTCTATGTCTTGTTTCTGGTGGAGAAAAGCAGAAAGAAGTAAAAAGTGTTTGTTCTTGTTAAATAGTAGCAGCAGCAGCCGGCAGGAGAGTCCTTCAGTTCCTTCTTCCAAGGAGAATGAGAAGAAGCCCTCCCGACGTGAAAAGACGAGCAGCTCCATAGAAGAGCAGGCTCGTACTGGTGTGGATGATTCCTTGCGGAGCGATAGTATTCCATCACTACCAGATGAGAAAGGTTAGACGTATTCATGATCCTTGGTGAAGCTAGAGGTAGTGACTCGGAATTAAGGTCTTTGAGATAAGTGGAGGGGGAATGCAAGTGAAGAAAGATGAGCCTCTGGACTAAGTGGTAGTCTGTGAAGAGATAACAGAGGATGACACGGTGGGAAGGAATCATTTAAACTGTTCTGTATTTAAGGGGCAATTGATTTCATAGGCTGTTCTATTTTCTGTTAATTTAACTGTTGCCAGATGTTCATTTACTGTTATACCAGAATATATGCTGAAGGCCAGATGTTTCAGCTACCATGAAAATGCATTTGTATAGTTATTAAAAAAAAAAAAAAAATTCAGACTGTGAAGTGGCACTGGATACCTTCCATTTGAAGCCTTCATTAGCTAAATAATGCTATTAATTAAAAAATGTCTGATATTCTACTTCATTATAATCTCCAAGGGGTGACCACACATTTTTCTAATAGGCTTTTTTTTGCAGGATGTTAAGTGTAGTTCAGACTATTATTTTTATTTTGGCTTATACGTTTTTCACAGTATTAGCATTCATTCTGTGATATAACATTTTTGCCCATTATTTGGCTGAATTATTCAGTCTGAGTTTCCACACAACACTTTATACCTTTGCTGAGGCTAGATCCACTTCAAAGCCCATTGTGTGCATAATGAAGACTCTCACTGGAGAATAAATTTTTTTTTCTGATTCTTCCCTCAGATTCAGCTTCCATTGCAACAGAGTATTCCCTGAAATTTGATGAGTCCATGACAGAAGATGAGATAGAAGAAAAGTCTTTCCGGTCTTTGCTACCTTCTGAGAGCCATCGCAGGATTAACATGGAGAAGAAACGAGGTCATCGGGACGATTCTGATGAGGAAGTCTCCCCAGAAAAGACAGCCCTGTCATCTGTCAAGGTAGGTCTCAAATACCATGCAACTGTAGTTAAGGAGAATAAATACAGTTGAAGTTCTTCCCTAGGTGAGATACTCAATCTGTTGGTGACTTTGAAATGGGCCATCTTTTGTCAAACTTTAGGATGTTTTTTTTTCCTGTAAAACACTCAAAGGATAATTGTATATACAAATTGGGCCAAATGTAAAGCTAATAGAGAATGAAGCTTTCCCTCGTGCACTGAATTTCAGTTGTACATAATATAACTTGTTTAACATTTTGCCTTTAAAAAAAAAAACCTTTGGAAATCACATAATAAAACTCTGATAAAAAGTTATTTAGCTTTCAAGTCAGGCACCTGAAAATTACAAAATGCCAGAACTATGATAGGCATAGGCAACCTTAAATCAGGCATTTCCAAACTTTTGAATGTTTGATTGCAACCTAAATAATGTTTTTACCATTATATTTTTTATGTAATCTTTCAACTATTTCAATAAACACTTATGAATGTGCACTTAATACAAACTTTTCTAACAACTATCCCAGTGTCTCCCCACATTTTTATCCTTCAAACAAAAACCTTTAACTTAGAATTAAGCAAATCATATCAACGCAGTTGCTGAAAATCTAGAAATCACATTTCCCCAACTACGTACTTGTCGCTTTTCCTTCTTCTCTACATCCATCAAATACCTATACCACTCAGACCTACTCCATCACACTCACCAGCAAATATGCAGCCCTCATCCTGCCACTCCCACTAGTTTAGCCCCTATTATTAACAGGGCAGGAGTCAAGAAGATTTAAGAGACTTGTAGCTAAAGGTGCTTCAACTCTGGTCCAGAGGTGACTTTCCTTCTGACAAACTTCTAGTGGTTCACCGTGGTCCCAGTTTGTTGGGCTTTGGATGTTCCAAGCCCAGCTGACCTACAGTTGGGCATTGTTAAGATTTACCAGGGAGAATATGTGAACATGGATGTGGCATGGAAAGCACTCTCCTATTGTGCCACTTCCCCCTATAGATCAACAGACTTTTTGGAACTGTCATCTAACTATCAGTTGGCTACGGTAGTTTTGTAAAACGAAATATAGAAGCCTTTAGCAAAGGATAAAGCTGAAACATGTAAGTTTGAAGCATTTACATTTATTCAATGCTGTTGTGTTTGGGGCACATTCTTCTGCTTCTCTGTTGCTTTGTGGCCTTGTCAGCCACAATGGAGAAAAGAAAATAAACTAAAAATGGCATCAAAATAAAAAAAAAAATCCAAATGTCCCTACACCAGGAAAAGCACTAACAGTTTTTCAGGTGAAAAAGACATTTTCAAGTGGATGTAAAGAACAGACTAACCGCTTGGAGAAATTAATCTTTACATTAATGTAAGATGTTGGAAAGTTAAGACTGAGCTCAATTTATAGGGAAAACTCTTTGTCGGTGTGTGGCATGTAATTCTCAGCCTGTACTTTAAATGTAGCATCATTGTCTAACAGTAAGGTAGCTCGATGTCCTTGTAAAATGAAACAAACAAACCCACACCACCACCCAATGGGGATCTCAACTTGCCCCTCCCTCTTCTGTTTCATACCATCTCTTCAAATATCCCCTGGTATGAGTTTCAATCTCCACATGTAGTTGGGTACTGGTATTGTATATGCAGAATGCTGGCCCTCGTCCTCTTTCACTTAGATAATTTGGGTCTGATGAAATATTACCTGAGGTCCTTTTTGTGGGGATTAACTGGAATTTCTCTTGCCTCACCAGGAGCTAAGTATGCCATTCTCGGGGGGGCAGGATAGTTTCTCTAAATTCACCATGGAGATGGTACGGCAGTATATGAAGGAAGAGGAAATGCGAGCAGCTCATCAGTCTTCACTGCTTCGGCTCCGTGAAAAGGCACTGAAAGAGAAAACCAAGGCTGAGTTAGCTTGGCTGGAACACCAGAAAAAGTAAGAGAACTCTGAATATGTAGTCTCACTGATGATTCCTGCACTTGTGCTTCTACCTGGGTATTTTTTTTATGGCTTCTTCATGTTCTGTTTTTTAAATTCGATTAAGTGTTCTTTGTAAACTAGTCATCTAAAATCACCGTATACATATAAAAAATGTGAAAATGATGCAATAGGCACGTGTATTCTCCAGTTTAAATTCAGTACTGTTCAATAAAGAGAAGCTTGTTTACACAGTAAACTGCGAGAGATGATGATTGTCTTTATATGTTCTTTTTATTTAAATATTGCTTCCTGAGTTAAGGTTCATAGTGGGGAGGGTGCAAGGAGAACATAACGATTCCCTCGTAGATTGACAAAGCAATTAATTGTATAGCGTCACTAATAAAGTCCCACCTGAAATCACTTTTTCAACTCAAGAGGAACCATTTTCTTTCAACTCTAAATTTTTCTGTTACATCCACATGCAATGTATTCAAACCTTAAATATGCTGCTGCTGCTTCAATTATCTTGTACTGAGACTTCTGTCTCATCTCTTTTATGTGCATTTTGATACTGTCTCAACAGTAATAGTGGTATTAAGGTCACCTGATTTCTCCCCCCCCTTCTAAAATTCCCGTACCACCAACCAACAAAGGCCCTGTGTTGCCATAAACAACTATAACTGTTTCCTTTACTCTAGGATTTCATGTGTCAGACAGGGAACTATTAGAGTGACCTGAAGCATTTTTTTCACTCACTGTCTTTCAAATGACTGTGCTGTGACTATCTGGCCTGGGCATGAGAGACAATGTCTGGCATCACCTACATTGACTCTCTTTTAACTTTTTATGCCTTTGCTACAGAATTGTATCTCAAACAGAGCCAAACTAAATATAGCAAAACTGATTCTGTTTAGCCCCTAAAGAACATAGGATAGTTCACCAAAGAGAATATTCATGGTGGAGTTTTGACATGCAAAATGGTGCTACTCTGTTTTGGAGATGTAAGATTGCAGAGTAGAAAAGTATTGCTGAATTTGGAAGCAGGAGAAATTAAGGCTATTTATTTATTTCTTCCCTTCCCTCAATCTTCTTGCAGACATTTACGAGACAAAGGAGAGGATGACAAGATGCCACCCATCCGAAAGAGACAGCGTGGTCTGCTATTGAGGCTGCAGCAGGAGAAGGTAAATGCTGCCCTGTAGAAAAATCCAGTTGAACCCATTGTATAGTCGCTGGACAGCTCTGACATTGTATAGATACTTAAGTATTGAACCAGAACCACCAAACCAGGTCCTTGGATCCTAAGCTTATTGTGGTTCTCATTATTATTATTTTTATTTATTTGTATTATAATAGCATCTAGCATTAACAAGTTGAGCCTTTTACACCAGGACACAATTATTAGTGGTGGTATAGTAATTGATCAGCTGTCCTTGCTCTGAGAATAACTGAACAAAATTATCAAAATAACATAATGCCTTGACTAATTATAGGCCTTACGGCAGCCTCAGCATGCATTCCAGGCAACTGTCACTACAGTTCTTTTGCTGCATCTTTTCTACCTTTAAAGGCGGAAATTAAGCGTTTGCAAGAGGCCAATAAGGCAGCTCGGAAGGAGAGACAACTGATACTTAAGCAGCAGGAGGAGATAGAACGAATCCGCCAGACTACCATGAAACTGCAGGAAAAACTGAAGTCTGCGGGGGAAAACAAGCTGGTAAGTAACATTACAGAAGCTGTATCTTACTACTTGGAGCCAACCCATTCCAGTGGTAATTGACTTCAGTGTTATAGGAATGAAAAGCTATCATGTTGAATATATAGCTTACAGACTTGCTTCTCCTCCTCCTAAATCTTCCCTCATCCCTTGGGTTTATGAGCAATTTTGTCTGTCTGATCTGTTTAATTTATTGTGGAAGGAAAAAACAGCCATATGGCAATGACTTTCAAAAGATGTTTATTTTTTGAACTGGATAGCAAATGATGTTAATAGTCAAGATTTTCAAAAATTACTAGTAATTTTGGGTATCTTGATTTATGGATGCCAGCTTAAGACACTTTAAAAGGGTCTGATTTTCAGAAAATGCTGAGTTTTTGCCCTTTGAAAATCAGGCTGTTTTATGGAGTCCCAAGTTAGGTCCTGAAAAATTGAGGTATCCAAAGTCACTTTTGAAAATCTTTACTAATAAAACCAGTTTTCCTTACTATACATTTCTGGTTTCATCTGGAGAGACTAAAACTTTCTGGTGATTTTAGACAATTTAATTCAGTCTTCCAGTTGCACAGGATATAAGAGATTAGGGACCTAAAATGGCGGGAAGCCTCTGTATCATGGGCAGTACCAGATGCTGTGCTTCCTGGATGAAAGCCCTCTTCGGAAAGTGAACATACTTGTTACAGTACAGGATTGATGACTATCGCAGCAGCAAGATTCTTGGACTTTCCAGACCATGCAAAGAGTGCATTCACTGTGAGTAAGAGGAAGCAAAAGGAAGGCATGGTCATCTAGGAAAGAAAGAAACCCATGTAGTTAACTTGTTAAATAAGTCCTTGTTAGAGACTAAGGAAGGTAAAATGTAGAATCGAGATTCTATAGAATAGGGGTCAGCAACCTTTCAGAAGTGGTGTGCCGAGTCTTCATTTATTCACTCTAATTTAAGGTTTTGCGTGCCAGTAATACATTTTAACGTTTTTAGAAGGTCTCTTTCTATATGTCTATAATATATAACTAAACTATTGTTTTATGTAAAGTAAATAAGGTTTTTAAAACATTTAAGAAGCTTCATTTAAAAATTAAATTAAAATGCAGATTCCCCGGACTGGTGGCCAGGACCCGGGCAGTGTGAGTGCCACTGAAAATCAGCTTGCGGGGCTGCTTTTGACACGCGTGCCATGGGTTGCCTACCCCTGCTATAGAATATATCCTACCCACAAAGGGAGGAAAAGTACAAGACTGAGAAAAAGACATGAGAGTGGGGTGGAAGCACAGTACTTTGAAATGTGTAGGTAGTATGGTTTGAGGTCTTGACCTTTAGTCTTGCATGTTTCTTTCTGTAGGTTGAAAAATAGGAGAGATCACCTTACAGATGCTAAACTCTTTACAAAATCTAAGATGAGGCTTTATTCTAGTAATATGGAAAGGGTTACTCAGTATTTAAGAAACTATCAGTGGAGAACTTAAGTTACAGAGCAGCAGAGTATTGAAGGGATTTATGCTGAATTTTAAAAATTGTTAGTATATGAAATAAGCTACCAAGCATCTGCAATAAGAACTAGTGCCTCAAGTTTCTAAAGTATTGTCAGTTTGGTGTTGGGTGGGAGATAAATATGGGGTAAATTAATAAAATAAAAAAGAAACTTTAAAAGGTTAAATAAAAAGAATTACCTGCCTTCTTTTTGGCTCTACAGTTTTCTCAGTAGAGGTTTCTTATGGATTTATTTTCTGATTGCTTAAAATTCCATTGTGTTTGAGTTTTAGTAACCTCAGGATAAACTCTAGATAGACTGCTTGGGTCCAAGGATTAACCTGACTAAAGCGGTGTGGTAATAATTATTGTTTATAGGGCCAAATTTTGTGTTTGACGCTGGAGAAAGGAGGAAAGCGGATCAGTATTCAAAAAGTTATTTTCTCACTCTTCACTCCAAGCCCATGATACTTTTCTTAATTTTGTTCTGCTTTTGTTGTAGGAGGTTCGCAGTGAGGATGATATAAAGCAGAGCAATGCTTCCAGCCCACTTCCAACTGATGTAGAGACCCGCAGCCCTTCCCCAATCTCCATCTCCAGTAGTGAGACTAGTAGCATCATGCAGAAGCTCAAGAAAATGCGTAGCCGAATGGATGAAAAGTAACTATTTTTATAAAAGTTTTGTTTATTTTAATAAAACTAGTAGCAGAAAATAAGTAAATGCTTTGCTTTATTAGCAATAGATGACACTGCCAAGGCTGCTCCCTTTTACTACAGCAGCACTTAAGTTTAAATGACCATGCCATTAATTTATATGAGGAGTTGAGTTCAGTAGAGTACAACTTGTGAAAGTGTCCCCTGCAGTTCAGTTCAGTTAGATCTTTAAGACTACTAAGATACAGTTCCTGTGTCTGTTTGGGCATCTCACTTTATCCCTTTCACTTTTTAAAGGGGAAATTTATGTAATAATGTTCTGATGTTACAGTACATCTGCCCTGCATTCTAACAGAAATCTCCTGGCACACTAGTTGACTTCAAATTCTGATTTGCAGATCACTGGCTAGCTGATCATATGGTCCTGGTTCTCCTTGTTTTTAACTGCTAAATTGCATTAAAAATCATCTAAAGATAAATTACTTTTCACTTAAGCAATTGCTGTAGATGGCATGAGGTGGTGTTTGACCATGAATGGGAAGGGGAGATGGTCTGAATGATCATGAAGGAAACAGCAGGCATTCCATGAGATAATCCTGCTGTTAATGTGTGGTCCATACACTGAGAAAAATTGAGAACATGTGAGCCACAGGCACTTACTGGAAAGCAGAATACAGTCTAAAAGGTGGGGTATTTAAATTCAGTTTCCTATTTTATTTTATAAATGGCTTTTACAGTATGCATGCTTAAAGGAGATACAACCTAATTGGAGGGCAGTAGATGCAGTACAATGAATAAAGAGATTCTGTCGGATCCAGAACTTCCTTCAGGGAATTTTGGATGGTATAAATTTCACAGTGAAATAACCCTTATTCCCTAAAGATTGGTATTAGCTATGGCTCTACATTCCTGGTGTACAAGGTAATGATGGAGCAAATTCATTGCTTCATGGTTAGTAAAATTTTTCCTTGAGGCATGCCTTTGTGTAATGTCTGTATAGTATATATGTTAAAGGATATAAATGTTGCAGAACCACTAGTTCCTTTTCTTATTTCATTGGTTAAGTATCACATTTTCAAGTCAGAAATGTTTAGGCCATCAAAGACTGCAACTTGAAGGGCATGTGAAAGATAATTTAATCAGAGCTTGTAGACAAACTCAAGCTGATCTGAACAGATGAGATATTTGTAAAATAGAAGTATGGAATTCTTCACTGAAAATCTGCAGAAGCAATTCAATATGGGAGTTTCTTGTTCTGCTTTAAAAGTCCCACATACATCTAAACGAAGTTAACTAATATGATTCCATGTGTCCACTAATCTTGGATATTAAACTACTATCTTGAAGTTACCATATAAAAAATATGTGGCCCTAACTGCCTTCAGCTCTTCTCTTTTGACCTTTAACTATGGGTCACCACTGTTAATAGACTTAAAATAATTGCTGTAAATAGCTTTAAACTTGTTACTAGTTAAGGTAATTATAGTTTAGTCCATATTATGCAGATTTTCTGCTGTTTTTTCTCTTTTTGTATCTATTATCCCAAGATGATGGGTCCAGAGAAAAGGTCATGAATCAAATGTTACACATCTTGTAATGACAAGATATCTATGACTCATTAGCATATTGGATACTTGAAAATGCCTGGGGAAGGGCATAAGTCATCCCAATGTTAGATTCTCAGTAACTATGGTAATGCAAGCTCAGATAGTGATGGGGCCCATATAATAGGAAAAAACATGACAGAAGGTCAATCTGATTTCACATTCTTTACCCACTTTGGGTCTAAAACAGGGGTGGGCAAACTACAGCCCAGGGGCCACATCCGGCCCTCCAGACATTTTAATCTGGCCTTCGAGCTCCAGCCAAGGAACAGGGTTGTGGGTTGCCCTACGCCGCACGGCTCTGAGAAGCAGTGGCATATCCCCCCTCTGGCTCCTATGGGTAGGGGCAGCCAAGGGGCTCTGCATGCTGACCCTGCCCCAAGCACCGCCCCCGCAGCTCCCATTGGCCAGGAACTGTGGCCAATGGGAGCTGCAGGGGCAGCGCCTGCAGACAGGGCAGAGCGCAGAGCCGCCTGGCCACGCCTCCTCATAGCAGCCAGGGGGAGGCATATTGCTGCTTCTCAAAGCTGCTTGAGGTAAGCGCCGCCCGGAGCCTGCACCCCTGACCCTCTCCTGCACCCTAACCCCCTGCCCCAGTGCTGATCCCCCTCCCACCCTCTGAACCCCTTGGTCCCAGCCCGGAGCACCCCCATGCACCCTCCAACCCCTCATTTCCAGCCCCACCCCAGAGCCCTCACCCCCAGCCAGAGTCCTCCCACTCAACCCCCCCCAGCCAGGAGCCCCTCCCGCACCCTGAACTCTTCATTTCTGGCCCCACCCCAGAGCTCAAACCCCCAGCTGGAGCCCTCACCTCCTCCCGCACCGCAACCCCCAATTTTGTGAGCATTCATGGCCTGCCATGCAGTTTCCATACCCAGATGTGGCCCTCAGGCCAAAAAGTTTGCCCACCCCTGGTCTAAAAGGAAGTCTTCTTACCCAGACTCCACTGATTAGTTTTGAGTGCCCTGAGACTTCAGTTCTCTTCTTTAAAGAAGAAACAGCATTCAGGACAACTGAGACACTTGTGACTATGAAGTCTTAAGGATCTGTGCCTCACACGTTAGTCATGCTGAACCAAGACCATCTTTATACAAGAATGGTTGAGATTGAAATATGCCCTAACATAGACAAATCCTTTTAGAATGAGGGGGGGCATCCTTTTTATGGGCAATAATGGATTCCAGAGTTCTCCAAAAAGAAAGGGTTTTTCTCCTGAATCTACTTTCTCCTCAGAACAAAAGAAGGTCTTTGAGTCTTCAAGGTTAAGAATCAGACAGATTGATCAGAAGAATGAAATTTCCAGTGGCGACAGACGCCATAATTCAGAATTGGTTCACAGTTCTTGAATTTTGAAATTGTACTTACCTTGATAACACAGTAGCTCTATACGAAGTATCATAGGTGACTGATACACTTTTTAATTGAAGTATTTTTATGCCAATATTTTTTTGGTAATATTTAATTTTCATCTTGTATTGTACTAGACATCTCTCTTCTTTCTCCAGGAGTGTAGATCATTAAATAATGCTTATCTTTACAGAAAAAGAGAGTTAATTACTGGCAGATAACTACCCCCATTGCAGTCTTATAAAATTGTTATAAAATCTTCAGCCTTGACACACAATACGTTCCACCTTTAAGATGATAGGAAAAGGCCTAATGATATTTTAGGTGCCAGTCAAAACAATTACCCTAGTTCAGTAGAATTTTCAAGACTGGCTAGCAGAATAGTTCCCTCCTTTACTGCTGCTCTGAGCAGTAAGAATGGAAATTGTGGCTTTGTGTGGTTTAATGTATCGTTCCAATGTTATCTCATTACTTCTTATGTTGTGGATTATGTATGTGTTTGGTAGAAGTTTAGGGCGGAGTAGCACTTTCTTTAAACTTAAATTAAACTTTTATTTTTGCCAAATAATGCAAAATGGATTATTTTTTTACATAATATTTTGCTACATGGCTCTGAAACTGTGTATTTGTTCATAAAAACCAGCATTGCAGACTGCAGTGTTCTCCCGAGGATGTAGCAAAGAATACTATTAAATCAAAGCTGTACAGCAAGACAGTATTGACAGAATTTTTGCGGGTGGGAAAGGGAAAGCCATCCCTTGAAAGAGAACTAATATTGAATTAGTCTAATTGCATAAGGTGCGGGAAAGAAACTGAATGATAAGAATTAACTAAAAGCAAACTGGGGAGGAAGAGGGCTTTAAAAGCCTGCTATACTTCAGACTGTAAAAGAATGCTGGACTTGCTGTACTCTGTGGCAAAGGAGAGATTCTTCTCACTTCTGTGACAGCTTCAGTACCTATCTTCTGCTAAGAAGGGAAGAGAAAAAGAGTTCTGTCTTAATCCTTGTGGTATGCATGTGAACAGGAGCATGCTCTGTCAAAGAGAATTAACACTTTTTTTCCCCTTGTGTCCTTTGCATATGCAGCTTCAACAATAATCATCCATGCACCATAGGAAATAGAGGAACTAACCTAATCTTTTGCTTTATCTTAACATGTTTCTTACCTTGCACTATAATAGTGAGCTATCTGTAGCATGGCTTTTTCCTCTGAATAACTTGTGGGGGCAACACTATATTTTAAGTATTATCATCCAACTAGCTTCAGGAATTTTGTAATATGAATGCAATTTTGTTGCACTCTAGTACTTTTAAGTGAAACAGGCAGTGTGTAAACCTGAAAAATGTGAGACCAAGTTAGTACTTTGCTGAGAATGAAAAATGGCAACATTTGCATTCCAGCTAGAAACAGATGGACCAGTGAACGTTTCAGGCTATTTTTCTGAATCGCTTCACTATTTTTGAACCAGGTGGTGCTACTAATTAGATCAGTGGCATTTACCTTTGGAAAAATTGTCTGATTCATGTTTGAACCTACAAGTGAAAATGTGTTTAGGGATCTCAGACTAGTACTATTGTCCATATCATAAAACAAGCAAGTCCTCTACTGAGGACTGGAATAGCAGGAGGTGCTAAAGACCCAGGATTGAGGTGTGTGCACAGAACTGCAAATGGAAACTTGTACACAAGCAACAAAATTATTAACAAAATCTAGGGGTGAAATTAACCTAGATAACAATATGAAAAGAAGCTTGCATTTAATTGACAGAATCAACTGTTACATTTTATGCATAGAAGTAGTTATGTTCTGTTGCCTTTGGAGTGACAACATACAATTTTTCTGTTTAAGATGAGGTGATGTAATCCATGTAATGTTAACACATTTTTAAAATTCTTAGTTAGTTGCTCTCCTTTTCTCGTTCTTTCTGTCTTTTTGATATCTTGGTTTTAAACTCTTCCTCCTTATTTTGTAGACACTGCTCTCCTGTTCACTACTTCTTCTCTGTCTTTACGTCTCACCACTGGGCCTCTCTCAGTGTCTGTTTTCCCAACCTCCATCCCAAATTCCAGCTGTATATCTACAACCAATTGGTCAGGTAACTGCACCTTTTTCAGTGGTGTACTCTTTGATGGAGCATGCTCTGTTCATTCCTAAACAGCCAGGAGGGGAGGCTCCTCATCAGAGTAGAATTCCAACACACTTTCCTCACTGTTTCCAAATTAATCTGCTATTGCTGATATATTTTCCTGAGCGGTAGGTAAGAACATGAAATGGACTGCTTATTATCGAGCTGCTGCAATGGAGCAGTAATTGAAAACTTTATCTAGCTCTGGGCTTCAAGTCTGTACACCTCAGCTTCTATTTAGTTATTGCATCAGTGTTTGGAGAGAGCCCCACATTTAACCTTTTAAACTGCACAAATAAGTTTTCCTTATTCAATGGTTTCTATTAACCTTTCAGAACTGATGGGTTAAAAAATACAGCATTAGCACAGTTAGTCTTTGAAAATAGTAATGGTGTGGTGTGAATGCCTTTCTCTCCCCCGCTTCCCACTGACAAAAAACAAAAAAAAACCCTCTTGCCCAGTATGTATTAGAGTTTTCATTGGATTATTTTCTCTAGAGATCCCTGCTCTATAGGATGCATGTGCACACCTGGTGTTACATTGGAACACTTTAGAATATAGCAAATATTGAGGTTGTATGCATATTCTCTTGTGGTTCAGACCATTGAATCCCCTAGGTTGTAAAAGGAACTACAGTTCCCACCCATCCCTTTCTTTTTTCTTACCACTGTAGATTGAAGGTCAAATCCCTTGTTCTCTCTAGGCTTCTTTTGGCTTGTTCAGCTAGTGTCATCATAGTTAATGTTTGTGTAGCTGTTAATTTTTATGGCAGGTTAATTGGTTCTCCATGTCATTCTTTGGATCCATGGGTTGATACAGTAGGCATGGTTTTGTCAGCTCCTGCTCTTTTGATTCCGTTTATTTCCATTGTCATAGTGGCTGAGTCTGAAAAGAATCTGAGGTTGAAGTAAAGATTTTTGTATTCAGAACAGTGTATCCAGTTCCTGGGTGAGTGATACTCCCCACAGAGGTATATGCTTTATGCAGATTTCCTCCACTTCCCCTCCCAAAATACTCAGAGTGGGAGTTCCACCTATGTATGTTGAAGAAAGTCCGACAGGCTAATCTGATTTTAGCTTAAATGTATTAATGAATAAGAGTCTGGAATATCTTCAGAGTCTAAAGATGCCTAGAAGTCCAACTTGAGAAATCACTGGGTTCAAGAATGCCTCAAGGACAAGAGTGCTCACTAGGCTGAGATACCACTATTCCGTCTCTTGGAAGGAAGAGGAGAAGACACATGATGTTTCTCTTGGTCCTTTATAGATTCCTGAAATAAGTTATGGAGGCTTTGGCCTCTCTGAAGATCAAGCTAGGATGCAGTTTAAGGTCTGCTCCAGGGTTCTCAAACCTATCAGGCATTTATGCAAAATCCTTCTGAAATAACCATAAGAGATCCACATGGCCTTGGACCTGTTAGCCCAACAATCTCAATCCTTTTCCCCTGAGTGGAGGAGAAAGAAGAAATAGAGAATAATCATTCAAGTAGCTGCTGCTTCATCCTCTTCAACTGATGAGTCTGTGCATACATACCATCCTTTTATGTCTCCATTTGATGACTTTAGGAAGTTTCAGGAGTTATTGAGTAGAATGGCAGAGGAGTTGTATATTTAAATTTGGATAATTCATGGAATGTCATTGCACCACTTGTTTACTATCATTCAGCTCTAGCAGAACACAGCAACTATCCCCTTATTCCTTCTGAGAACCTCTAACTATCATCCACCTCTATTCCACAGACATTTAACCCTGCTGATAATCACCAAATCCCAGAACTCTTCTTGTGGCAGTTAATAAGAAAACAAAGCAAAGAAGGGTTAACCCATCATGATCAGAATGTTGGGGAAGTAATTGTATTCCTCTGTTGTGCTTCAGAAGAGAATAAGGATTCATCAAGTGATATTGGAACAGTACAATTTCTTGCCTGGGACAGACTTCTCCTATTAATGGACCGGCTTCCAAAATAGTTGAAAAAAGAAGCCAGGGTAGGTTGTGCCTGAAGATCAAAAGGAGCCAAAGCATGTCTCTCATGTGGCTTGATTCCTTAGATTCAACTCACTTGGTAGTCATGGCAGTGACTTAGCAATGAATTATGTCTAAGGAGCCCAGACATTCCACAAGATGTTCTAGCAAGTAGAAATACCTTCCTTTTGAGGCCTCTCCACATATTTAATGAGAAGACAGATTATATAATGGAAGAGAGAAAGATTCTAGGTCGTCTTGGAAATTTTTGACTGGATTGATCCTCCTACAGGAAAAAGCTAACTTTCCAGTATCCAGGTGCAGCAGAGCAATCATCTGAACACTTCGAGAAACCACCATCAGAAACTGTCATTCTAGCAGAAACAACTTTAGTTAGCAGAGATAAAGGAACTTATCTACAGCTTGGTGGTCTGCGCCAGTGGCTCCCAAAGCTTATTGGTTCATGTACCACCAATTTAAAAAAAAAATGTATGAAGTGAATGGACGGAATATCAAGCTCATACTACCCATGGTACATGAGCCATATAGTTTGGCAACCCCTCATCTAGGTACGGGTTTTGAGGCAGCAAATTTAAAATGCATACAAGAGCCTTAAGATAATAAATGTGACAGGTTATTTTCCTTTCTGCTTAGGGAACCAACTTCTTTCTTTATTTTTCATGAATCATAGAGTTGGAATTACCTCAGACAGATGGGTGGTTGAGGTTGGTTTCAAAAAGATTACGCCATCTTATTACACTCTATGCTTCTTACCAATCTTTTCTGACCAGTTACTAAAATATACTGAAAAGTAACTGTCTTATTTAATTGGAAAAAGATAGCATATGTCACCTCTGTGGCCTACTTAAACAGATTAGGGTGGGCTGAAGGAGTTGAGCTTCATCCTGTTCCATGGGGGTCAGAGGAACTTTTTGCAATCTAGTAACCAGCTGGCTGTCCAGTTTAGCTGATCATTTATGTGATTTGGCTTTAAATCTGAAGACCTTGTACCAGGAAAATTATCTCTGAATCCTGCTGTGTTCCAATCGATAATATGCTCATTGACTCTTAACACATCGGTCTGTTTTGTAGCAGCAGCAAGGTAACACTTTTTTTTTTTTTTTTTTTTTTTTTAATAAAAAGAGTCCAGTGGCACCTTAAAGACTAACAGATTTATTTGGGCATAAGCTTTCATGGGTAAAAAACCACTTCTTCAGATGCATGGAGTGAAAATTACAGATGCAGGCATTGTATAATGACACATGAAGAGAAGGGAGTTACCTCACAAATGGAGAACCAATGTTGACAGGGCCAATTCGATCAGGGTGGATGTAATCCACTCCCAATGATAGATGAGGAGGTGTCAATTCCAGGAGAGGCAAAGCTGCTTTTATAATGAGCCAGCCACTCCCAGTCCCTATTCAAGCCCAAATTAATTGTGTTAAATTTGCAAATGAATTTTAGTTCTGCTGTTTCTCTTTGAAGTCTGTTTTTGAAGTTTTCTTGTTCAAGTACAGCTACTTTTAAATCTGTTATAGAATGTCCAGGAAGATTGAAGTGTTCTCCTACTGGCTTTTGTATGTTACCATTCCTGATGTCCGATTTGTGTCCATTTATTCTTTTACGTAGGGACTGTCCTGTTTGGCCAATGTAATCAAAGGGACTGACAAAGGAGGTGCTGTAGTCATAAAGAACTGGTTGGATTATGAACAGGAGGCTGCCAGGCAACTCTCCAACACCACATTTTACAGACCACTCTCCTCTGATCCCACTGAGGAGTACCAAAAGAAAATATACCATCTGCTCAAGAAACTCCCTGCTACAGCACGGGAACAAATCTACACGGACACCCCCAGACCCCCGACCAGGGGTATTCTATCTACTACCCAAGAGCCATAAACCTGGAAACCCTGGATGCCCCAGCATCTCAGGCATCAGCACTCTTACAGCAGGATTATCTAGCTATTTGGACTCTCTCCTCAGACCCTACGCTACCAGCACTCCTAGCTTTCTTCGAGACACCACCGACTTCCTGAGGAAACTACAATGCATCGGTGATCTTCCTGAAAACACTATCCTGGTCACCATGGATGTAGAAGCTCTTTACGCCAGTATTCCACATGAGGATGGACTACAAGCTGTCAGGAACAGTATCCTTCATGAGGCTACAACACACCTGGTGGATGAGCTTTGTGACTTTGTCCTCACCCACAACCATTTCAGATTTGGGGACAACTTATACCTTCAAGTCAGTGGCACTGCTATGGGTACCCGCATGGCCCCACAGTATGTCAACATTTTTATGGCTGACTTAGAACAACTCTTCCTCAGCACTCGTCCCCTAGTGCCCCTCCTCTGCTTGCGCTACATTGATGACATCTTCATCATATGGACCCACGGGAAGGAGGCTCTTGAAGAATTTCACCTGGATTTCAATGATTTCCACACCACCATCAACCTCAACTTGGACCAGTCAACACAAGAGATTCACTTCCTGGACACTACAGTGCTAATAAGTGATGGTCACATAAACGCCACCCTATACCGGAAACCTACTGACCGCTATACTTACCTACATGTCTCCAGTTTCCATCCAGGACACATCACACGATCCATTGTCTACAGCCAGGCCCTAAGATACAACCGAATTTGCTCCAATCCCTCAGACAGAGACAAATACCTACAAGATCTTTATCAAGCATTCTTAAAACTACAGTACCCACTTGGGGAAGTGAGGAAACAGATTGACAGAGCAAGACGGGTATCCAGAAATCACCTACTACAGGACAGCCCCAACAAGGAAAATAACAGAACACCACTGGCCATCACGTACAGCCCCCAACTAAAACCTCTCCAGCACATTATCAACGATCTACAACCTATCCTGGAAAACGATCCCTCACTCTCACAGACCTTGGGAGGCAGGACAGTCCTCACTTGCAGACAGCCCCCCCAACTTGAAGCAAATACTCATCAACTACACACCACACCACAGAAACACTAACCCAGGAACCAATCCCTGTAGCAAACCTCGTTACCTACTCTGTCCCTATATCTACTCAGGCGACACCATCAGAGAACCCAACCACATCAGCCACACCATCAGAGGCTCATTCACCTGCACGTCTACTAATGTTATATATGCCATCATGTGCCAGCAATGCCCCTCTGCCATGTACATTGGCCAAATCGGACAGTCCCTATGTAAAAGAATAAATGGACACAAATCGGACATCGGGAATGATAACATACAAAAGCCAGTAGGAGAACACTTCGATCTTCCTGGACATTCTATAACAGATTTAAAAGTAGCTGTACTTGAACAAAAAAACTTCAAAAACAGACTTCAAAGAGAAACAGCAGAACTAAAATTCATTTGCAAATTTAACATCATTAATTTGAATAGGGACTGGGAGTGGCTGGCTCATTATAAAAGCAGCTTTGCCTCTCCTGGAATTGACACCTCCTCATCTATTATTGAGAGTGGATTACATCCACCCTGATTGAATTGGCCCTGTCAACACTGGTTCTCCACTTGTGAGGTAACTCCCTTCTCTTCATGTGTCATTATATAATGTCTGCAGCTGTAATTTTCACTCCATGCATCTGAAGAAGTGGTTTTTTAACCCATGAAAGCTTATGCCCAAATAAATCTTAGTCTTCAAGGTGCCACTGGACTCCTTGTTGTTTTTGTGGACATAGACTAACACGGCCACTCCCTGATACTTGACTTTATTCAAAGGCGATTGCCACAGATGCCTGTCACAGCAGTGCCCAAAGGGTCTGTTTTTATACACTTTCCCTTCTGTGCCCCTTCTAATAAAAATGATTCAGAAAATAGAGAGCCAGAGAACATAATCTTAGTGGCACCCCATTGTTTGCAGTGGTCTTGTAGCCTTATTGGTCCCAGAATATGAGACAACATACGTGATATAATATCTTTTATTCGACCAACTTCTGTTCGTGGAAGATATAAGCTCTTGAGCTAAACAGAACTCTACCTCAGGTCTGAGGGATGGAAGCAGAATGTCTTAGCTAAATACAAGTTAAGCAGAAGGGATAAGTGTGTTGGAGGTCATCGCTTGAAATGAAGTGGGTTATTGAGGGTTAGATTGTTATGCATAAAGGGTTTGAAATGGGCAATTAAGGATAGCAAACAGTGCAGTGTTCTAAATAGTTGTAATGAGTCATAAAACCAGTGTCCCTGTTAAGTGCATGTTTTTTGGTAGCTAGCAGAGTTATGAATGTAAGTTTCCAGGCTTGCCTTTTGGAGGTATTGTGCAGGTTTCCCTTGAGGACAAGTACTGAAAAATCACCTTAGGAGTGATCGCTGTGTGAAAAATGTTCCCCCATGGATGATAAGATATTTTTGTCGTCTTCTGTCATTTTTCTATCTGAGCTCATTCAAGAGTGCAGTGATTGTCTGGTTTCACCCACTTAGTTGTTAATGAGGCATTAGATGCACTGGATAAAGTACACCTCATGTGACAAACATACGTAGGACCCATGAATCTTGAATATGTGTTGTGAGGGATATTAATCATCATAACAGTGGAGATATGTCTGGAGGTTTTGCATCTTGTTCTGGCAGGGTCTGGTGCCGCTTTGAGTTGGCGTGTACTGGTCTATGGGGCGCATGTTTCTGATGATGAGCTGGGCAAGGTTGGTGGGTTGTTTGAAGGCCAGAAGAAGGGGGTTCAGGAAGGATTTCTTTCAGGATGTGTCCCTATCAAATATGGGTTGTGACTGTTTGATGATACCCCATAAGAGTTTCAGTGTGGGGTAGTAAGTAACAACTAGGGGTGTGCGGACAGGGTTTTTTTCTTTTCTGTATTGAAATAGGTTCTCCCAGTGTTTTTGGGTGGCCCTTTCCATGATGTGATCTACTTCTCTGGTGGAGTGTCCTTGTTTAGTGAAGGCACACTTTCAATGTGTTTAGGTGTGCATCTTGGACTTTCTCTTTGGAGCAAATTATGTGATATCTGAGTGCCTAGTAAATAACACATTATTTGGTGTGTCTGGAATGGTTGCTGGATCTGTGGAGGTAAGTGTGGTGATCAGTGGGTTTCTTGTGTATAGTTGTTTGTAGGGTTCCATTATTTAAGCTAATCATGGTGTCCAGGAAATGGATGCTGGTATGGAAGTGTTCTAGCACCCCACTGGAAGATGAGACTCTGGTTTTCACTGCTCATGCATTTACCTAACTACCTTTTGACTGTTATGACAACTGGACTTGTACTTCTGGAATCCAGTCAGCCACAAAGAACTGGGAATTTGAAACGCATCAGCCTGGCTGCTGAATGAAGCAAGACAGAGGTAGTTATCGTAATGAGGTCATTGTCACCTAATTGGTCAAAGTTTCTGGGTCAAGGACCTACTTGACTAACTGGAATGGCTATGACATGCATAATTGAAAACAGGGAATAAAACGTTAAACAGTCTTGGTGAAGAAACAAATGTGGACTCCATGGTGATCCAAGTATTGTCAATTACAGTTCCCTCAAGATGCCCTATCCAGCGGTTTTGTACTAGGACCTTAAAGGTATATACATAGGCCCTAAATTCAGTTATTTGCTGCCAGGTAGAGGGATCACTTGTAGGTCAGCAACATGTATCATATCATATTTTTTCCAAAGTACTGAAGAAACTCAGACCTCCAAAGAGGTTAATATGTCCAACATGGAGTCTCAATTTAATCTTAAAACCCCTCATTTCACATCCCTTTGCACAATTAAACTAAGTTTCTCTATACTGATTTAGTCTTAGTGTGTTTAATGATACCAATCACATCTCCATGCCAAGTATAAGAGATTCTGAGTACTTTACATGTGAATTATAAATATGTCCCCAAGGACAAAATAATACTGAGAATCGAGGAGAAATTCATCCCCTTCAAAGGTGGTCAGTGTTCCACAGAGCCCAAGATCTAGTTCTACCTTCCTTCTACCTCCATTTCACAATGCAGGAAAGAGAAGCTGTGGCACACCCTGGATGTCTGATGGCTTCTGAAAATATATCTTCATATAATTATTCAGAAAATCTAATTTTTTATTTTGGAGCTTCCGTGTAGTTAACTGAAGGAAGAAAGCATGCGAAGACACCATTTCCAAGAGCAGGGATCCAGACAGACAATATTAAAAGAAGGGTTACTTATCAGTACCTATAATTCTTCAAGTGGATTGTCAGTATGGAACCATATGCTCTCTTCTTGTGGTTGCTTGTGTATTTGGAAAGAACTTGAGACATTTAGGATTGCAGTATCTTCTATACCAGTGAGGACAGTTGGGAGAATGTTGGGATCCTTGAAAAAGAATGCTCAAGATCCCAATGGTCACTATTTTCTAGAGGGTTCTTTCTGATTTAATGTCAACAGCCTTTTTGCATGCCCAGGAGTGGGGACCACTACAGACAATCTGTTCAAATTGGTTACTGGTGAGTAACCCTTCTATGTATAACTACAGTATTTAAAATCCTCAAAATGTATAGGTGATTAGCTCCCTCCAGATTAGTGATCTGCTTATCATACTGTATTATAAAAGCTGGGCCTCAGAGTTATCCTAAGTGACCAGAACTTAATTATGTCTTTGTTGGCTTTCTGCTTAGTGGGCCTGGTACTAGGTCAAGCTTGAAACCTCTTTGAAGGGAACAAGCATTTAAAGAATTCAAAACGGCGGTGGGCCTCTTAATACATTAAGAATTTGCCATCATAGTTTTTACATTAAAGACTTGCCCACTTCTTATAGAAAGGAAATGTGCGGAAAGATGTGAATTGGAAGACACCTGTTACGCTTCTGATTTTTTTCTGTGCTGTTCTAAATAATTTGTCAATGAACAGCAATAAGTCCTACAGGGTAGTAACAATAAGTCACTTGCCTCCTTTTATTATATAGTTTTTTGGAGATCTATGGAACGTCACAACATTGATATTGTCTTAGAAAATTACTTCTATTTATACACGTCTATACATTGTGATGATAGAGCATCTTGCCATTGGGTCTTTTGGCTGTGGTAGACTGTTTTCCCATTGTCTTCTGATATGTTTATCAGGTTCCTGACTAAGCGAGAACAGAAGCTGATGCAGCGGCGACAACATGCTGAAGAACTGCTGGAGTGGAAGCGCCGTCTAGATGCAGAGGAAGCAGAGATACGTCGGATGGAGAAACAAGCCTTAGCTGCTTGGGACAAAGAAAGACTCAAAACAAAAACAGCCAAGAAGGAACTGGGGGACCAGAGAGCTGAGCCCAAAGGTAAAACCATGTCCTGCTCAAAGAGTGACCCAGTGCAAATAATGACTGGGGCAAAACATAGCATATCAAACTATTAGCCTCTGGTAAGCTCATATTTTTGTATTTTATTGATGTGTGGTGGTGATTGTTCCTCTCTGGACACAGAATTGTGTTCTGTCCTCTGCTCTTTATTATCTTCTACCTCTTATCACCTTTAACCTTAGCTACCACTTTTACGTTGATATTCAACACATATCTTTAATGACTTTGTTCACCCTCACTTCTTGCATTGACCAAGTAAATGTGTTGCTTTGTTTCAACTTTCCAGAGCTAAATACCTCTGATAGAATTGCTTCTCTTATACAAGATGAGCTTTCTCAAGCGCCACTCCATCTTCTCCTCAACTCAAAGCTTTTGGCCTCCAATAGCCTTATCTTGGTGACATCTTTGACGCTGTACCCTTCTTCATATTCTACATGTTATATCTTGAAATACACCTGAAACCGCCTCTGCAATTTTATCCATGTGTCTCGGTGCCTCTCTTTGTCTCTGTTGTTCTAATCCAGACCTTTATCTTTTTGCCTTAACTGCTGCAACTCTATTGGCTCCAGGTACCAGCTCTCCAAACTTTAGTATTTGTACAATGCCACTGTCTACTGCCTGTCATCTCGTGTGTACAGAGAAGCGTGGACACATCATTCATATATTTCAGGATCCAGTTTAAATTTTATTTTTTTCTTTTTAAAACACAAATACCATGGTCTTTCACCCAGCCTGCTTCACAAACATTCACTCTTAAATCCCCTTTCCACTTCAGTACTGTTCTCTTCCATCTCCCTACCAGCCATCTTACTACCACTGCGATTCCTGCCATCAGAGGGAGCCTTCTCCTGCCTCACAGTTTGTATTTCAGATCAGTGAAAAGCTGTTTATCTTCCCTGCCTTTGACTTTTATTTTCTCTTGCTATTTTATTAACTCTGCAACTATACATGACTAAAGTATTTTTGGATGCAGTTTGTATGAAAGGTTCTTCTGTATGCAAAATAAACTTGCTTCGATGCAGCTCCCAAAACGAGTCTCATTCAGTCTTCCTATGGCAGTTTGTCGCTTCAGCATGAGGTATAGAGGGCAGGGAGTCTAAGTGAAGAAAATACTGGTATCTTCAAGGATTGTCCCAGAGGATCTTAATTTTCCTTTCTCCCCTCACCAAATAAAGCACATCTTTCGAATCTATGAGGCAGTTAAGTGTTATGGTCATTTTCACCCGTCATTGCAAACTCCCACTTGAACGTCACTCAGCTCTATGACAATTAAAAAAGAATGGTGAAATATAAAGTTTTAGTGAACAAAAACTCCAATGTGTTGAATGTAAAAAGTAAATGTATTTGTATTCCCTCCACTAATTTTATCTACCTACCAGGGTTGGAGCACAGTCAGCCTGGAGAATGGACTAAGGTGATTCCTTTCCCCAGCCTCTGCCCCAATATTGAGTAATTTTCTAAGGCTTTTTTCAATAGTACTCTATATCCTATAAAAGTTAGAAAACAGGAATTTTATAACTCAGTCCTGATTTCTGGATTCTGTCTGTCATCTGCCAAGAGTTGATGAAATCATAACATCTAAAATAGTGCAAGAAGCATTTTCCCATTGTTTCCCCTGTTTTAGGTTTGTCCACAACTGTTTCAGGGGAAGCACAGAATTTAATTTTGAACTCAGGATTTGGTTTTCAACCAAGCACAGCTAACCATGCAATATTGTTGAGGGGTGAGGAATTATTTCCATAGGCAGATTCCATGCTCCAGCATTGGTTTCTGGCAGTTGACTTCACTACCTCCATGACTGCTGAAGGTTGTAATTGAATAGTTTGGGGGATGTTGGAAGATGTTCAAGAACCACAGAGTTTTTGGAAAATGTTAATTTAGAATATGCTGAAATCCCTTTGTTTTAGGCATCCAGCAGCCACTACTAACATTTGGCATTTTGTTTTATTGAAATTCCTTAATTAAATATCTCCTTGTTAAACAATTCAATACCATATAATGTGAAGTAACACTATGCAATCAGAATGGTGTAAACTTGAAAGCTTGTCTTTCACCCACAGAAATTGGTGCAAATATTACCTCACCCACCTTGTTTCTTTACTGTACAATCTGGCATTTAAACACAGCTTGTGACTGATTTTGTTTGATCAAATGCAGTAATCAAAACTACCTTAGATGCATGTAAATAGTGCAAGTTCTTGCTTGGCTGACTATACTGTGTGCTCTCTTTTACCTCCACTGTCTCATTTCAGAAACAGCCAGTGAAGAGGAGTCTCCATTGCTTTCCTATACTCGTGTAAACAGTGAAAGCTCTGTCCCAGAAGAACTAGGCAGTCCAGCTGGTGAACCTGTCCAATCAGAGGCTGTGGACCAAGGGAAGCCAGTAAGCCCAGATCATAGTACACTTACTGAAGAAATGGTTTACTCACAGGATCTAGAGTCTGCTACCTCGCCAGGCAAGCTTGTGAGTGAACTTTATCCTTTACCCTTACGTGTTCTAGTACTAGTAAAGAATCATCAGAAGAGAAGTAGAAAATAAACTTTCTAGTAGACATTTAAAGCTTTCTACACAGAGATTAAACTGTTTTCATAGCTGTAATGCTATATCTGAGGCTGTCAATAAATATTGCACTCACATACTTTCTTTAAAATCTTTAGGGGAAAAAATTATTTGGGAATGGGGTCAGTTAAGCATTTTTAACTTGTGTGCAGACTTACAACAGATTTTGAATGTGCCAGTGGGGCTACGCAGCATAATCAGTGGAATGCTAGCCCAGCATACCAGTATGGTTTGGATGGATGATAGTTTCTCACGATTATATCAGGCACAGGAAGCTAATACTATGATTTTGATTTGAGTAATGCATTATGAAGTGTTTGTAGATATTCCATAGCATCAGGAATACAGCTGTGCCTCACACATAGTCTTGCAGGTTACAACATATAATGCCAGCTTGCTAGATAATTCTGGCTTTCTGCTCTGTTCAAAGTATTATGTCTGCTTGGCTTTGTAAATTGCATCATGGTAATTCTTGTTATCTGGGCTTTATACCTGGATGAAGCTGTGAGGCTAAATAGGCTGTGTCAGCCACTGTCTGTGGAGACACTGCTCATCTCGACTTGCATTGAGTTTTACAAACACTTTTTCCTCTGGGAAAGTCCATTTAGAATGTGCAGCTGAAGACCTAGTGCAGTATAACATCTAATGTGCCAAAGGTTGTATTCTCTGTGGGTAAAAGGGCCGTGACAAGCATACTGTTAGTGCTGTAAATAGATATCTGGAAGAGAATCTGCCCTTAAGAGAAGTTTTGCCTGGCTGGAAGTTGAGCCTGTGTTGTGGTGGTTGATGTAGGGTAATGCCTTGCACTTCCTTGTATTGAGAGATGTCCTTTCAGTTTAGCAGGTATAGTTGGCAGCAGTTTTTACAAAAGTGTGGTTGCATCAACAAATATTCTAATCTGAAGCATACAAGTTTTCTTGTATAGCAATAAACTAGACCATGTAAGGCAGAATTACTGAGGTCCAGGCTCAAGATAAATGTCAGCTTTTGCTACTTTAGGTAGTTTTGTTCTGATACATAATACATTAACAAAAGCTTTATCTTTCTCAGTGTATCTGGATAGGTAGTTAGCTATTTGTTGTTGCTAAAGATTTATGACTAGAGAATACTTTCTTTCCTTGTAATTAACTCTTGTTGACAGTGATCTCATACTTTTAAATTAAGCTTCACAAGTAGTTACTTATTTTTTCTTTCGTCTTTGAACAGTCTCCTTCCAAAAGCAGTACATCTATGTCAAAGCAGGATTCCATCAAAGGAAGCCACAGAACTGGAGGGCAGCTGCATTTACCTGTGAAATCCCATCAAGTATCCCACAGTTGGTCTGATGAGTCTTTATCCATGACACAGTCAGGTAAGATTGAAGATATCAAGAATACATTGTCTTGTGTTTAAATTCATTTCTCATATTCTTTGTTTTTGCAACCCAGTAAATTAACTCATAAATCTAATTAAGTAAACTGAAAATATTTGAAATTGCAGTGACTTCAGGATTCTGTGGGAAGGTTTTTATATTAAAGTTGATCACTTCAGTATACAGCAATGAACAAAGTTTCCTAAATTGTGATGTCATTAACTGTTCTAGAAGCAATACAGAGCCTGAAAATCTGGTCTTAGAAGTTGGAGGAAATGATCTTTCAGATTCTTTGTTTTAAACCATATTGAGTTTGTGTACTTAAACACGCACGCCCACTGATATGAATGAGATCTTAAACATGTTGTTTTATTCATCAGTTCACTTTTATTGAAGCCGATGTTACTGACTTGGGGAACCCCGTTCAGAATACTTTGACTTAGTTATTCATACCTAGGGATATTCTGCAGTTTGTGAGCATCAGAATGCCACCTTCATTGTAGGGAAGCTTGCACTGGGGTTGTATGTCTGTGCTTCATCTGCTCTGTAGGATGTAGTTTATCATCCTCTTAGTTGCTCTACCTGACAACCTTTACCAGTAAGGAATTGTTTTTAAAAAATGGAAAAGGAGGAAATTGAAGCAAAATTCCTCTAACAGCAAATGACTTGCATTAAAATTAATCCTGAATTTAGAATGTGTGCACTTCTATACAAACAGCAGAAAGTGTCGGCCACCGTCAATGCAAAAAAGTTAACACCTGGCATAGTATATTACAGGTGGAGCTGGTAATACCAACCTATTAAGGTTGCCTGATATTTCCATTATAAGACCGTGTGTTTGGTTGTTTGCAGTTTTGACAAACTTTAACCGTTCGGGCTGCAATTTTCCATGCTGGATATTTGCTTCAGACTGAATTTTCTTAGAAAATTTAAGCCAAAATGGTTCTGGTGTTTCTGAAATCAAGGCTAGGGAAAAATACATTGTTTTGCCCATGTAGAAAAATTCTGGCGCACTTTTTTGAGAAGCTGTAGAGCAAGGACTTTGGAGCAAAGACTTGAAATTTGACAGAGGGGTTGCCTTTGTGTTAAGAATATGCCTTTTTGCCTTCCCTATGGAAATCCACCCAAATTTGGCCAAGTTATAAGCATTGGAAAAATCAATACACACATGCTCAATAGAGACTTCCTAGAGTTTAGCACAAGGATCTCAAACTCAAATCACCACGAGGGTCACATAAGGACTAGTACATTGGCCCGAGGGCTACATCACTGAAACCTTTTCATACAACAATACAAAAGTATAGTCAAAAATGAAAAAAAATGAAGAGTAATATAGTACGCTATTAAAAGTCAATGTGTTAACTTTTTTTAAACTGTAATGCCGCGCCTCTTCCCGCCCCCTCCCTGCCCCTATTCCAACCCCTTCCCCAAATCCCCACCCCGGCCCCGCCTCTTCTCTGCCTCCTCCCCTGAGTGCACTGGGTCCCCGCTCCTCCCCTCTCCCTCCTGGAAAGTCCTAAGCGCTGCCAAACAGCTGTTTGGCAACAGGAGGACCTGGGAAGTAGGTGGAGGAGCAGGGACGTGGCGCCCGGGGGGAGAGGGAGAGCTTGGCTGCTGGTGGAGTCGGCGCCTATGGCAGGCCACAATGCGGCCCGCGGCCCACGTGTTTGAGACCCCTAGTTTAGCAGCTAGGATCTCCAAAAGTTCTGAGGCAAGAGAACTGGGAGTGGCTGGGTAAAACAACTGCTATAAGGAGCTAGAAGGTTGTAGAGAGACACTGAGATAGGCCAAAGAGCCCAGGGAGGAAGACTGGGATTGAAAGCTAATGGGGATACAGAGGGAGGAAGAGAGACAGGGCGGGGGGGACTGGGACTGGTGATAAAATGGGACTGGGAGTAAGGTGCTTGTGGGGGAAGACTTGGACAAGGAGTCTGGAGGGGGAGAATTGGGATGAAGAGTCCAGAAGGGATTCTAGGACTGACTGGGCAAGGCCACTGGGACTGGGAGGAGAAGCCTGAGGGTTGAAGACTTCGACTGGCTAAGTGAAGAGAATGGGACTGGGACAAGGTGCTAGGGGGGAAAGAGATGGGACTGAGACAAGTTTGAAGGGACAGAAGAATCTGTGCCCACTAGACATGCTCCCTTCCAGAGCTTGGACTAGAACCCAAGATCCCTAAGTTTCACTTTTCCTCTGCTGTCAGTCGTACCTGTGGAACCCACTGGCAAAGTGTCTCATCTCCCTTTAGTGCTGGTCCATATAGAGGATGACAACCTACTGATGCTATCAGTTACTCTGTTAGCTCAAAGGGAAGAGGTTTCTGTGGTGTATCAACAGTTCCAGCCCTGCTGATGACCTATGCGAGTGGCAGTCTGATGCCACATGATGGAATTTGCGGTTTTTCAGCTTGCCTTTTAAAAATCTAGGAGATCACACACAAAAAAGCTACACACAAGAACATTAAAGTTTAATAAAGACAAATGCAAAGTGCTCCACTTAGGAAGGAACAATCAGTTTCACACATACAGAATGGGAAGAGACTGTCTAGGAAGGAGTATGGCAGAAAGGGATCTAGGGGTTATAGTGGACCACAAGCTAAATATGAGTCAACAGTGTGATGCTGTTGCAAAAAAGCAAATGTGATTCTGGGATGCATTAACAGGTGTGTTGTGAGCAAGACACGAGAAGTCATTCTTCCGCTCTACTCTGCGCTGGTTAGGCCTCAACTGGAGTATTGTGTCCAGTTCTGGGCACCGCATTTCAAGAAAGATGTGGAGAAATTGGAGAGGGTCCAGAGAAGAGCAACAAGAATGATTAAAGGTCTAGAGAACACAATCTATGAAGGAAGGCTGAAAGAATTGGGTTTATTTAGTTTGGAAAAGAGACGACTGATAGGGGACATGCTAGCAGTTTTCAGGTATCTAAAAGGGGGTCATAAGTAGGTGGGAGAAAACTTGTTCATCTTAGCCTCTAAGGATAGAACAAGAAGCAGTGGGCTTAAACTGCAGCAAGGGAGGTTTAGGTTGGACATTAGGAAAAAGTTCCTAACTGTCAGGGTGGTTAAACACTGGAATAGACTGTCTAGGGAGGTTGTGAATCTCCATCTCTGGAGATATTTAAGAGTAGGTTAGATAAATGTCTATTTGGTCCTGCCATGAGGGCAGGGGACTGGACTCGATGACCTCTCGAGGTCCCTTCCAGTCCTAGTCTATGAATCTATGAATTAAGGTTGCACAATGAAGCAGTCAGAAGCTAGGAAAAGCCAGAATTAATGTAGCCTGTGCACCCTTAATTTGTCTTCCTCGTGTGTATGCATTATGATACAGTCTTTAATTACATGATCATGTACTATTTTTTCCACATGACTCCTGCCTCCACAAGTGAACAGGATGGAAGGTGCTCATGTAATGAGCAGCTATTCAATATTTTATTTTATTTTCATTGTGCATTGTGTGGCCTTAAGCCTCATTTGCTGGACACTATTCAAACCCTGCTCTGAAGACAGAATTATTAATTCATTCATGGACTGTACTGTAGTGCTCATCACATAGTATCAGAATACTTCACAAACGTCATTTTTACAACTTCCCTGTGCGAAGAGAAGGTGGTATTATCCCCCATTTTACAGATGGGGAAGTGAGGCACAGACAGTAAGGTCAAAGGTGTCCACTAATTTTGGGTGCCCAGTTTGAGGCATCTAGGACCTGTTTTTCAGAGTACTTTTCATTACATAGCACTTTCTATGCTCAAAGCACAGCTCTCATTGACTTCAGTTGCAGCTGTGAGCACTCAGCACTTCTGCAAATCAAACCTCCAGGGTCTCAAATTAGGCACCCAGAAAATGAGGAATATCTAATTAGTGACCACCTATGAGAAGTTTGGTTTAAGTGACCTGCCTGAAGTGACAGGAACTCTGTGGGAGAGGCAGGGATAGAATTCAGTTCTCTGGGCCAGCATTTCATTGCCTTTAACCATGAGATCATCCCTTCTTTTTCTGCAATCCCCTGCCTCATTCACTGCAGACCTTCCAACTTCTGCAACAAATGAAGCAGGGGTCCTCTACATATCCCCACAGCAGGTCCCTCTCCACAGCAGGTCCATCCTGTACACTGAATGAGGTGGGGGTTACATGGAAAAAAATAGTGTGTAATCATGTAAGTTAAACATGTATCATAAAGAATAAGCAAAATGGACCAAATTGAGGCTGCATAGGCAACCTTAATTCTGAAATTTCCTAGCTTTTCAGTGTTTGACTTTGCAACCTTAATAATGTTCTTATAACAGCTTTTGTGTGCACTAGAAAATATCAGGACTTGTCAGGACAAGTGTTTTCCATTTTGTTATAAAAATGAATACATAAAATAAACACATTCACACTGATTAATTTTTAATAGCGTGCAACCTTCAGGGCACTGCAACATAATTAAAACATGCAATAACTTGATAAAATTCTCTTAAAGTTGAAACAGAGAAAACCAAATAAACATATCAGTATGAATAGATTAAAATAATGAATATGGGGGGCCAACAGTGAGCATAATGAGCTCTTTTGAAATAAATAGTCTTTCAAGTATTTGGTATTTTAAAATATGACAGAGAGACTAAGACCAGTGTCAGCTGGAGGAGGGATTTGGGGATGTATCACTGCATTCTAATGTTGGCTTTCATTGTTGCCCTTTTTCCCGCAACATGTGACATATGTAAAATCATCTTGGTTCATTAAAAAGACATTGTCGAGTTAAAAATAGATATTGCAGATTTATTTGCATGTGTAACTGATGCCTGAGATAGATAAAGACTTTTTAAAAATTAATTTACTTCTCACCATTTGTTTCCACTTCTGCATTTTTTTGTCAGCTTGAACCATGAAAATAGAATAGTCAATTTCGTGTTTGTTTATAATCTATTTCTGGTTCATATGTGCTATCAATACTTGAAAACACTATAGAGGAAAGCTATTCCTTTAAAAAAAATTCATTAAAATTTTTCAAATGTCATGGCAACAGATTCCTTTGTTAGGCTTTGTAGAAACTTGCTTTATACAAAACCTGAATTTGGGCCTTAATTAACATGATGTTACTTTTACTTAAGCAGGAGGAATTAATTGTAATCAAGACACTTGCCGGAAAATAGGTACACTACCTCGGACTATGAGGAGAGATCACATTCTTCCTGTCAAACACCTTTATCTATTTTGTGCACTGCTTGTTTAAAAACGCTTTCATAAATATTTAACTACAAAACTTTACTGAAAAAGGAATGCATTTACTAGCTGCTTGTAGTGAAATACCTTCTTCTTCGAGTGATTGTTCATGTGCATTCCAAGCAGGTATGTGCGCGCCGCGTGCATGCCAGCAGGAAGATTTTCCCATAGCAGTGTCCATAGGGTCGGCTCCGGCACCCCCTGGAGTGGCGCCTTTATGGCGCTGTATATAGGGGCCAGCCGACCCCCCACCACCTCAGTTCCTTCTTACCGCCGGTGACGGCTAGCTGGAACTTCTCTTGCTCTTTAGCAGTCGTGGCAGTGTTCTGTAGTTCTTGTACATAGTTTATTAGTTAGTGGGGACCAGGCCTAACAGTAACACTAAGTCCCCACTTCGGACTAAGGTACGCAAATACAGCTACGTTAATAACGTAGCTGAATTCGAAGTACCTTAGTCCGAACTTACCGCGGGTCCAGACGCAGCAGGGAGGCTCCCCCGTCGATGCCACGTACTCCTCTCGCCAAGCTGGAGTACCGGCGTCGACAGCGAGCACTTCCGGGATCAATTTATCGCGTCTTAACCAGACGCGATAAATCGATCCCAGAACATCGATTGCCTGCCACCGGACCCTCTGGTAAGTGTAGACGTACCCTTAGATAGTTAGGTCAGTTGGGGAGGAGGTTTCCCCAACTTTTCGTCGCCCCGCTGGGGCATGCCCAGGTCCCCAGGGTTTAAACTCTGTTGGGACTGCGGGAAGTTTATGCCAAAAAGTGATCCGCACTCTTCCTGCTTGCGGTGCCTCGGGGAGACCCATCAAAGGGACAGGTGTCCTATTTGCTTTTCGCCCCAGGACTCTCAAGGATAGAGAGCAGAGACTTAAAGTCCTCCTAATGGAGGTGGCACTGCAGCCGCAATCGGATCCCGGACCTTCAGAGCCGGCACCCAGCACTTCATCCTCCGTGCGCAGTGCCCCGGCACCAGAGATAGATCGTGAGGCCCGGCACCAGAGATAGATCGTGAGGCCAGGGCCCCAAGACCCTGGCACCGCAGAGAGTCAGCGCATAAGAAATCGTCTTCGACAAGACGCCGCTCTCCTTCGCCGGTGCCGGCTAAAAAGAACAGGCCGCGGACCGAACGATCTCCCCACGGGGTCTCTAAAGGTCAGGCGCAGTCCACGATTGTTACGGGGCAACCCGTGCCGCAGACCCATCCGGCCATCCCTTTGACTCCCGCCCCGGAGAGGGCAAGGTCGAGTCCGGAACGCCATAGATCCCCGGACATTATGAAGGAGGTCCGCCTCCCATCGACGCCTGAGGCGTTCGAGGCCGCCTCAGACCTCTTGAACCTTCCGGTGCCAGCATCGCCGCACCGGTGCAGACAATCTCCGGCTGCCGCTGGGCCCCAGTATCACTCTAAGGGTAAACCGGCGATGCACTCACCGCACTCTCCACGCGGCGCCACAGTAGGGGCACCCGGCGCGAGCACCCCAGCCGGCGACTGTGGGTACCACTCCTCCGATGTCCTCCTATTCAGAGATTTCTGACTTGGAGGCGGACTCCTACTGTTCTAACAGATCGAGGAGCAGATCGTCCTCGCGTAGGAGTGCCCAACCATACCTGCCACAGTGGCATCAGCAGCGAGAGTGGCAACCACCTCCACAGTGGCCATTCTGGACGCCATGGGCCTACCATCAGTCGGTGGGTCAGGCGTACGAGCCCCACTCACGAACTGCTTTCGTCTCCTCAGCGTCTGGGGCACCGCCGCTAATGCCACCGCCACCGACGTTTGCCAGGAGTGTGCCACAAGGCATTACGGCACCCCCAGGTCAAACAGCGGCACCGACGGGCTTTGCTTCCTTCAGTGCAGGCACCACTCACCACTCCTCGGCGTTCGGTGGCGACCCCGGTACCGGCCGCGGTGCCGCATCTTGAGCCCGCACCAGCCGCGCAGCCAGAGTACCGTGTGTCGCAGGCCCTTACACAGGGAGACGTGCTAGATGAAGGGCAGCTACATGGAACATCTTCCTCTTCATCTCCGGATGAGGCAGTAGCGGGAACTTCTGCTGCTCCGGCTTTAGAGGATAATAGACTCCTCCAACAGCTCCTTACTCAAGCGGCCCAGAGCCTCTTGATACAGACGGAACAGATCGAGGTGGACACTGATCCTGTAATTGATATCCTGGCCCCGTTGGGCCCATCTAGGGTGGCCCTACCCCTCATAAAAACCATTGTGGACACAACCCGCACTTTGTGGCAAACTCCAGCCTCATTGGCCCCTACAGCCAAAAAGACTGAGAGGCGGTATTTTGTCCCAACCAAGGGCTATGAACATCTTTACACGCACCCCCCGCCGGACTCCCTGGTGGTGGATGCGGCCAACCAGAGGGAGCGACAAGGTTTTCAGGGATCCACTCCTAAAAATAGAGAGGCTAAAAAGTTGGACCTCTTCGGACGTAAGGCCTATTCAACAGGGGGCCTACAGTTGCGTATTGCCAATCAGCAGGCCATAGTGAGCCGGTATGGACACAACACGTGCTCGGCTTTGTCTAGGTTTACGGACCTCCTCCCGCAGGATTCACGAACCGAGTTCTCGGTCCTTGTCAAAGAGGGCAGATTAATTACTCGAGCTTCCCTTCAGGCAGCCTTGGACGCAGCCGATTCGGCCTCGCGCACGTTGGCTACTGGTCTCGTCATGAGGCGTGGAGCCTGGCTTCAAGTTTCCGGCCTTCCTCATGAAGTCCAACAGACTATACAGGACTTACCTTTCGAAGAGCCCACGCTTTTCTCGGAAAAGACGGACAAACGGCTCCATAGCCTAAAGGACTCGCGGACCACCCTCCGTTCTTTAGGCCTACACACCCCTGTTACTCAGCGTAGGCAGTTTAGGCCACCACAGGCCCCGCATCCATATCAACCTCAAAATCGAGGTGATGCTGTGCGCAGGAGATCACGGACTGGCAGGAGGAGGTAACAACAGCAGCCCTTCGGACAGTCTTCTGCCCAACCAAGGCCTCCGCAGGGGCCTAGGCCACCATTTTGAGGGTTCGGTCGGGGACGGCCTACCGGACAGATCTCTGGATCCTCCCAACCTTATCTTTTCATCACGTCTGTCCCCCTTCTATCGTGTGTGGGCCCGGATCACGTCAGACGCTTGGGTGCTTCGCACGGTAGAGGAGGGATATTCTATCCAGTTTTCCTCCCTCCTGCCCCACCAGCCCCCCTCCCTGTCCCTCTTCAGGAACCCCTCTCACGAGCAACTTCTCCTTCAAGAAGGCCAGAGGCCAGATTCCGAACTTTGTCAATCATTATTCTCGGCCTCCAAAGTTACCCTACCACCACAGTAAGAAGCTGCCTCAAATTACTAGGGCACATGGCAGCATGTACCTATGTCATCAGACACGCCAGGCTCAGACTGCGCCCTCTCCAATCTTGGTTGGCAGGGGTTTATCAGCCAGTCAGGGACTCCCTAGACTCAGTGGTGACGTTACCTCATCCGGTGTTGGACTCCCTCCAATGGTGGCTCGACCCACGGGTGGTCTGCGTGGGGGGTCCCTTTCCTTGAACCAGAGCCCTCTCTGACCCTGGTAACGGACTCATCGGATGGGGTGCACATCTGGGCCACCTCCGGACCCAAGGTCTTTGGTCAAGGGAGGACCTTTCATCGCACATCAATGTCAGGGAATTGCAAGCAGTACGCCTCGCATGCATGGCATTCAAGTCCCAGCTCGCGGGCAAGTGCGTTTCTGTCCTCACAGACAATACTCCAACGATGTTTTATATCAACAAACAGGGTGGTGCTCGCTCCTCTCCCCTTTGCCAGGAGGCCCAAGCATTATGGGACTTTTGCGTACAGAACGTAATTCACCTGATAGCATCCTACCTCCCCGGCACGCACAACGCGCTTGCGGACACTCTCAGCCGCTCGTTCCAGGGTCACGAGTGGTCTATCCGCTGGGATGTAGTTCTCTCAATTTTCCAACTCTGGGGTCATCCCAGAGAACAGGAAGTGTCATCAATTCTGCTCCCTCATGGGACACAGTCAGGGATCCCTATCAGACGCGTTCCTCCTCTCTTGGGCAGACAGGCTTCTTTATGCCTTCCCCCTGATTCCCTTGATTCACAGGGTGATCCTCAAGGCCCGCAGAGATCACGCTCGACTCATCCTCATAGCTCCTGCGTGGCCACACCAGCATTGGTACGCATCTCTCCTACACATGTCTACGAGGGTTCCGCTCAGGTTGCCCCTACTACCGGACTTGATCACGCAGGATCGCGGTCGCCTCCTTCACCCGAACCTGGAGTCGCTCCACCTCACAGCTTGGATGCTCCATGGCTAAACCCACTGGAGTTACAATGCTCCCATCAGGTCAGACAGGTCCTGTTGGGCAGCAGGAAGCCGTCGACAAGGTCTACGTATTTGGCCAAGTGGAAGCGCTTCTTCCTCTGGGTTACACAGCATGGTCAGGGCCCCTTGCTCGCCCCAATCCCTCTCATCTTGGACTATTTGCTACATCTGAGACACCTGGGACTAGCTCTCTCATCGATTCGAGTCCACCTTGCTGCAATCTCCGCATTCCACCCTGGAGAGGGGGGACCTCAGTGTGTGCAAACCCACTTGTTGGACGGTTCCTTAAGGGTCTTGACAGATTGTTCCCACATATCCGTCAACCTGTCCCTGCTTGGGACCTCAACTTGGTCCTGTCTGTCCTCACGGGGGACCCATTCGAGCCGCTGGCTTCATGCTCGCTGTTATACCTCTCATATAAGGTCGTGTTCTTGGTGGCTATCACATCAGCACGGAGGGTATCGGAACTCAGAGCTCTGACATCTGAGCCTCCATACACCGTCTTCCACAAGGACAAGGTCCAACTCAGGCCGCATCCTGCATTCCTACCTAAGGTGGTTTTCCCGTTTCACATGGGTCAAGACATTTTTCTCCCTGTGTTTTATCCAAAGCCGCACTCCTTGGCTAAGGAGCACAGGCTGCATTCTCTGGATGTTCGCAGGGCTCTCGCGTTTTATATAGAAAGGACGAGACCCTTCAGGAAGTCGACCCAACTTTTCGTAGCTGTGGCTGACAGTAGGAAGGGGCTTCCGGTCACAACACAGAGGCTCTCGGCTTGGATCAGAACCTGCATCCAGGTGTGCTACAGTCGGGCCAATGTACCAGCCCCGCCTATCACGGCCCACTCCACAAGAGCACAGGCCTCTTCAGCTGCGTTCCTGGCCCACATCCCAACACAGGAAATTTGTAGAATGGCCACCTGGTTCTCGGTCCACACCTTTACGGCTCACTACGCCATTACGCACCACGCTAGGGAGGATGCTGCATTTGGCCGAGCAGTCCTCCAGTCTGCAGTGACCTCCGACCCCACCACCTAGACTTGGGCTTGTGAGTCACCTGCTTGGAATGCACATGAACAATCACTCGAAGAAGAAGAAACGGTTACTCACCTTCTCGTAACTGTTGTTCTTCGAGATGTGTTGTTCATGTCCATTCCAATACCCACACTCCTACCCCTCTGTCAGAGTATCGGCGAAAAGGAACTGAGGCGGTGGAGGGGGTCGGCTGGTCCCTATATACAGCGCCATAAAGGCGCCACTCCAGGGGGCGCCGGAGCCGACCCTATGGACGCTGCTATAGGAAAATCTTCCGGCTGGCGTGCACGCAGCGCGCACACACCTGCTTGGAATGGACATTGAACAACACATCTCGAAAAACAACAGTTACGAGAAGGTGAGTAACCGTTTCTTACTGCTACTTACTGTTGCTGTCTTTTGGTGAAATGAGGCACTGGTTATTTAACTGAAGTGTAAATTGCTATTGGGTCATGAAGAACTAGCTGGTCACCTGGTGCTGCTGACTTTTCTTCTTAATTTCATCTGGTTTTATAGTCTCTATGCCAATGGGACTGTAAATTAGACTGAAAACTATTAATAATATTTATTATTTGTATTTTGGTAGTGCCAGTCATGGACTAGGACCCCATTGTGCTAGGTTCTTTACAGACACAGAACCAGTGGTTTCCCCAGGAATTGAAATTGGGGGGTGTTCGAATTTACGGGGGGGGAGGGGGTGTCAGGGCCGATGAGTCATATAAAAGAGATATGAATAAAGTAAATGTTTTGTTAGGATAATGCAAATTTAACATAAGGATAATGCAAGTTACACCAAAACACATAACAGGTCTAGAGTTCTAAAAAAATATATATTTTTTTTAAATGTATTTAATTTAAATTGACTTTTGAAAAGTAAGCCAGCATGGGGTAAGAGGGAAGTCCTCTCATGGATCAGTAACTGGTTAAAAGATGGGAAACAAAGGGTAGGAATAAATTATCAGTTTTCAGAATGGAGAGAGATAAATAGTGGTATCCCTGAGCGGCAGGTACTGGGACCATTACTGTTCAACATATTCATAAATGAGCTGGAAAAATGGGTAAACAATGAGGTGGCAAAATTGGCAGATGATACAAAACTGTTCAAGATAGTTAAGTCCCAGGCAGACTGCGAAGAGTTACAAAACTGGGTAACTGGGCAATAAAATGGCAGATGAAATTCAATGTTGATAAATGCAAAGTAATGCACACTGGAAAACAATCTCAACTATACATACAAAATGAAGGAGTCTGAATTAGATGTTAACACTCAAGAAAGAGAACTTGGAGTCATTGTGGATAGTTCTCTGAAAACATCTACTCAATGTGCAGCGGCAGTCAAAAAAGCGAACAGAATGTTGGGAATCATTAAGAAAGGGATAGATAATAAGACAGAAAATATTATATTGCCTCTGTATAAATCCAGGGTACGTGTACACCTTGAATACTGTGTGCAGATCTGGTCACCCCATCCCAAAAAAGATATATTAGAAATGGAAAAGGTACAGAGATGGGCAACTAAAATGATTAGGGGTATGAAACAGGAGGAGAAATTAAAATGACTGGGAATTTTCAGCTTAGAAAAGAGACTACTAAGGGGGATATGATAGAGGTCTATTAAAATCTTGACTGATGTGAAGAAAGTGAATAAGGAAATGTTATTTAATCCTTCACATAACACAAGAACTAGCAGTCGCCCAATGAAATTAATAGGCAGCAGGTTTTAAAAAAACAAAAGGAAGTACTTCTTCACACAACATAAAGTCAACCCCGTGGAACTCCTTTCCTTGCCAGGGGATGCTGTGAAGACCAAAACTATAACAGGATTAAAAAAAGAACTAGATAAATTCCTGGAGAATAGGTCTATCAGTGGCTATTAGCCAGGATGGGAAGGGATGCAACACCATGCTCTGAGGGTCCCTAGCCTGTTTGCCAGAAGCTGGGAATGGGCACTTGATGATTACCTGTTCTGTTCATTCCCTCTGAAGCACCTGGCCTTGACCACTGTTGGAAGACAGGATACTGGGCTATATAGACCATTGGTCTGTCCCAGTATGACCATTCTTATGTAAAAATTAATTATAATAATAAAAATGTTTAGTACAGAAACGCCCCAACATAATGACCTCTCAAGATAGCAACTATGTGAGATAACAATCTTGGCAAATAATGCATTTTAAAAATCTTGGCCTACTAGGAAACATATTTATATAAGTTTCCATTCCCAGTCACAAATCTAGCATTCTGGAGCAAAGTCACTAAAATATAGTCCAACAAACAAATGTTTATTTAACATGCCCCTCACTTTTCCCTCCACCGCACCCCACTCACCAGTGTTGTCCTTGGTCAGTGGAGACTCCGAGTTCAGAGGTGCTTTCACGTGAGTACACCCAGGGCCGGTGCTACCATTTAGGCCAACTAGGCAGTTGCCTAGGGCATCAAGTTTTGGGGGTGCCAAAAAGCGGCGCCCCCAATTTTTTTTTTTTTTTTTTACAGCGGCCGCTGGGAGGGAGAGGGAGTCTGAGCTGCCAGCAGGCAGCCCAGGGGAACCCCTGGGTCAGCGCGCCGCCGGCAGCCCAGGGGAACCCCTGGGTCAGAGCTGCCGCACGGATCCCCGGGCCAGGGGGTGGGGAGCTGCCATGGGGGGGGGGCATTTCGGGAGGGGGGAGCTGCCACAGGGCTGGGGTGGGGCGCGAAGTGGAAGTTGCGCCTAGGGCACGAAACTTCCTTGCACCGGCCCTGAGTACACCCCTCAGGTGGGGGGCAAGAAGGCACCTTGCTCATTCCTCCAGCTGCTCACCGTTCGCTTTGGTCACTGCTGTTCGTTGTGCCACCATTCACTCCACCACTCTGTTGCCAATGGCCCTGCGCAGTCACCTTCTGCTGCCAACTGCCACTGTGACCTCTGCGAGTTGGTCTCTTGAGGTTCCACCAGCTCTCAGTGATTTCAGCTGAGCTCTCAGTGGGGGAACCTCGCTGCTAGTGCAGTCTGGGCTATCTCTTGCACAAAAAGAAGAACAGGAGTACTTGTGGCACCTTAGAGACTAACAAAAACACTGTACCCACAGGAACACTGTCCCCACAGCAGGACTAAGCACTTAGACCTGATTATCAGTGATTTCAGCTGCAGTGGTCACTTAACAGAACAAAAGACTATCTATGGAGCCTAATCAGCTCTGTCTTTAAACAGTGGAGAGGGACAGGTCCCCACCCTTCCTCTTGATGCCCTTAATCAGCACAGGCTAAGTACAGTTCTACTGCCCTTTACTCATACAATAAGAACAACAACATTTCATTCTCTTCCCCGCCCCCACTCGCATACAAGTGATTTGTAACCCAACCCCAGCCAAAATCTATCACTTGGGCAATACAGCTCTGTTTGCTGGATACCTAGGTAGATTAGGTGTGAGCGTAAATACAATCTGGTCCTGAAGCCTTTCCCTCCAGCCCCAGCCCATCACTAGCTGTCAGGGAGAGCTCATTTAGACTTTGCTTACAAATCATCATTTGAAATTATTAGGTTGGCCAACATCACCGAAATGAATGCACTGACATTGTCATAAAAACAACAGCTGTATAAGGAAGCTAGTCTATATTCATACTTTTCAAATCTATTCTACTTTTTCAGATACACATATTTTATCATGCACTGTGTATGCTTTTAAAGTGTGTATTAATATTTCAATTTCAATTCAAATTTCCAAACAGTCACTAAATTGGCATGTTTCAGAGTAGCAGCTGTGTTAGTCTATATCCGCAAAAAGACCAGGAGTATTTGTGACACCTTAGAGACTAACAAATTTATTTGAGCATAAGCTTTCGTGGGCTACAGCCCACTTCATCGGATGCATAGAATGGAACATATAGTGAGGAGATCTATATACATACAGAGAACATGAAAAGGTGGGAGTTGTCCAACCAATTCTAAGAGGCTAATTAATTAAGATGAGCTATTGTCAGCAGGAGAAATAAAACTTTTGTAGTGATAATCAAGATAGCCCATTTAAGACAGTTTGACAGGAAGGTGTGAGGATACTTAACATGGGGAAATAGATTCAATGCTCAGCCATTCCCAATCTCTATTTAAGCCTAAATTGATTGTATCTAGTTTGCATATTAATTCAAGTTCAACAGTTTCTCGTTGGAGTCTGTTTTTGAAGCTTTTCTGTTGCAAAATTGCCACCTTTAAATCTGTTACTGAATGGCCAGAGAGGTTGAAGTGTTCTCCTACTGGTTTTTGAATGTTATGATTCCTGATGTCAGATTTGTGTCCATTTATTCTTTTGCATAGAGACTGTCCGGTTTGGCCAGTGTACGTGATAGAGCGGCATTGCTGGCACATGATGGTAGATATCACTTTGGAAGATGTGCAAGTGAATGAGCCCCTGATGGCGTGGCTGATGTGATTAGGTCCTATGATGGTGTCACTTGAATAGATATGTGGACAGAGTTGGCATCGGGCTTTGTTGCAAGGATAGGTTCCTGGGTTAGTGGTTTTGTTCTGTGGTGTGTGGTTGCTGGTGAGTATTTGCTTCAGGTTGGGGGCGCTGTCTGTAAGCGAGGACAGGTCTGTCTCCCAAGATCTGTGAGAGTGAGGGATCATCATTCAGGATAGGTTGTAGATCTTTGATGATGCGCTGGAGAGGTTTTAGTTGGGGGCTGAAGGTAATGGCTAGTGACGTTTTGTTATTTTCTATGTTGGGCCTGTCTTGTTGTAGGTGACTTCTGGGTACTCTTCTGGCTCTGTCAATCTGTTTTTTCACTTCACCAGGTGGGTATTGTAGTTTTAAGAATGCTTGATAGAGATCTTGTAGGTGTTTGTCTCTTCTGAGGGATTGGAGCAAATGTGGTTGTATCTTAGAGCTTGGCTGTAGACAATGGATCGTGTGTTGTTTCCTGGATGGAAGCTGGAGGCATGTAGGTAAGTATAGCGGTCAGTAGGTTTCCGGTATAGGGTGGTGTTTATGTGAACCATTGCTTATTAGCACAGTAGTGTCAAGGAAATGGACTGCTTGTGTGGATCGGTCTAGGCTGAGGTTGATGGTGGGATGGAAATTGTTGAAATCATGGTGGAATTCCTCAAGGGCTTCTTTTCCATGGGTCCAGATGATGAAGATGTCATCAATGTAGTGCAAGTAGAGTAGGGGCCAGTAGCGTAGCTAGGGGTGGTGCAGGGGAAGCAGCCGCTTCCCCTCAGCACATTTTCCAAAAGTGGCGCCTTAGTTAGGGGTTACCATGGCGCCAGCGGGCGGGGCCTACGCCCTGTTCTGAAGCTTGGACTGCCGGACCAGCGCTGGGCTCCTGCAGACAAGGGGGGGCAGCACGGCTGGAGGAGCCAATGGGGGGGGGGCGGCGCAGCCGGAGGAGCGAGGGGGGGCGCAGCATGGCAGCCTGCAGCGTGGCCGGAGGAGCCATGGGGGGGGGGTCGCGGGGGCAGCACGACACGGCTGGAGGAGCCACGGGGGGCTGCGGGGGTGGCACGGCTGGAGGAGCCATGGGGGGGGCGTGGCGCGCCTGGAGGAGCCAGCCAAGGGGGGGGCGCAGAGCGGCCGGAGGAGGAGCCAAGGGAATCAATCAGCTGAGCACGACTTCCAATGGAATAGAGGGAGAGGACCACCAGGAGGATTGGAAGACCAGACAGTAGGGAATCTTGCGGGAGGGGAAGAGGAACAGAACGGATGGTAATGAAATTGCAAAAGGAAACCATGTGATTTCCTTTTTAAAGGAAAAGGAAAATATTGTTCAAGTGCGCAGTGGCTACATTCACCACAGGGATATTGTTGTTATGAATGACATAATAGGTCATCTGCAAAATTGAGACTAGGAGCATAAATGATCCATGCATTTGTGAATGGAATGTAAGGTGGCCCATGAGACAATCGCTCTAAAGATGTGGTTCTCTGTACGCTTAAGTGTGAGAACTCCAGAAATAAGTTGTCAAACAGGAGGGTTTAACAGTCAAACTGCTTCTCTTTCTAACTGAACTTAACTAGTCATCCTCCAGTCCTAGTGAATTTGTTTAGTCCAGGAGATTTAAAACCTGGTAGTCTTACTGTACTCCATCTATAGTTTGCAAGAGACCTAGCTTACTTCTGGACCATACTATTACAAATTAAATACTCGCCATTAAAATAATACGTCATGTAGCATAAGGGTGTTTAAGGTGAATTTAAAAGCTTTTAAACACAAATTTAAAAAATATATGCATTCTTAAACCATTAAAAAGAAGTGTTACACTGAAAAACATAAGATTAAAATACTGATTTCTCTGTAGCAGTTGACACCACAAGCAGTTAATGACAAATCTTTAACTCTTTATCCAGACTAGTGCTCATTGAATTGAATTAATGAGAACTGAGTAAAGGTTACTGGATGCTTGTGCTATGTGTGTCTGTGATGTCCTTAACAAAACACAGAAGCCTGAACTTACATACTGCTAAGTAGGGAGAGGAAGCAATGACTTTCAGATACTTATTATATCTAAAATATATATTTGAAACACATTTCTCTTATCTATAAATTAACCATTTGCATTCTAGACACACAGCATCGTTCTGAATGTTGAGCTAATTTTCAATCCTGATATTCTTCTGTAGATCAGATTCAGTCCATTCTGTGCCACCTTCCTAGCATAAGGGTATGTCTACACTTGGAGCTGGGGGTGTGATTCCCATTTTCAGGAGACAAATTCACACTAGCTTTCATCAAGCTAGCACACCAAAACTAGAATGAAACTGCAGCAGCATGAGCCGCAGGACAGGCTAGTCATTCTGAATATGTGCCCCTGAAAAACCCTACGCACATCCTTGGGCAGCTAACCTGTCCTGCCTTCTGATAGTAGCTTGCTAGCTCAATGAAAGCTAGTGTGAGTTTGTCTCCTGAAGATGAGAATCACGCCCCCAGCCCCAAGTGAAGACATGCCCTAAGTTTGTTATTGAGTAGGCTAATATGCATTAGTTAAATGGAGAAAATACCTATGTATTGTTTTTGTTTATTTAACAGTGCCTGCACTTTCAACATCTCAATTCTGTGTGGTCTAGACTATAGGTTAGACTATGGGACAGGGAATTAAGAGGCCTAAAATCTACTTCCTGATCTGCCACTGACATGCTGACCTGGGGCAATTCACTTACCTGCCCTGTGCCTCAGTTTTTCTATCTCAAAATGGGTACAAGAATATCCATCTTTGTAAAGCAGTTTGGGATTCTCAGATTACATGTGCTATATGATGGCAGAAAGTGTTCATTCACTTTACACTTTTTATCTTTTATATTTTTTTAAACTATTTTTAAACGCGTTTGCAAATATCAGCTTGTGTAGATTTTCTGAAATATACCTGTAGGATAAGCACAGAGCCCACTCAAGACATGCGTTTGTTTAATTGTGTGCCTTTTGTATCATAGAATTGCTGCTGTGTTTGAAAGTTATCTATCTTGGTTATTCAGCAATGTCTCTAATGCCTTCTTTCAGTGTAGGAATCAGAAAGCTAAGTGACTTTGGCTTTTTAAGGATGTACAAGATAACTAGGAACATAACCATTTTATACATCATGTCTTTGCCAAACTCAGTACGGTCTGGTGTAGCATTTTTCTTCCTTACCATATGTGATGTGATATTGTTAAAATAAGAGATGCTTACTTAGGAAGTCTTTATTTTGATGAGATGAGCATGTTAAAAATAAATTATTTTACTAATATGTTATGTGATGTAATTCATTAACTGAAGATTCTGTACTTTGGATAGCAATACTTGTAATGTGTGAGGTTATTTAAGGGTTAAAACTAAACTATCTTTTTCAGAAACCACATCTGACCAGAGTGACATTGAAGGCCGGATCAGGGCCCTAAAGGATGAGCTACGGAAGAGGAAGTCTGTTGTTTATCAGCTGAAAAAGGAACAAAAGAAGAGGCAGAAGGAGAGGCTGAAAGCCCAGGAGGCCAGTTTGATCAAACAGCTAGAGGTTAGGAACAGTTAGAAGGGCTAAGTAACAAGTCAAACTGCTAGCATAGTGTGAATTGGTATATTACAGTCAGTTGTTGAAGAAATCCTTTCTCTTGTGCTTATTGATGCACCTTGTTATGACAGCAGCACCACCATTCTGGTACTCGTTTAAATATTTCCAATAATTCTGCAGTAGCCCATGTGGTACTGATATGATGGACAATCCTCTTCAGGATAAAAGGCTAATCCACCAGTAAAATGATGTAGGGGGGTTGGGTTTTTTCGGGGGGGGAGGGGAGTTTTGTTTTTTTTTTAAGTAGTATATTGACTTAGACTTGACAGACACTGTTGGAGTCTATAATAATAAAATATTAAAACTCCAGCCACTCGCGACTGAAGAGCTGTTACTTGTGCAAATAAGCTACACCTCTACCCCGATATAACACGGTCCTCGGGAGCCAAAAATCCCTACCGCATTATAGGTGAAACCCCGTTATATCGGGGTCGCGGTGGCAGGGCTCCAGCAGTGATTTAAAGAGCCCGGAGCTCCAGCCGCGGGGAGCCCCGGGCCCTTTAAATCGCCACCCAAGCCCCGCTGCCAGAGGCCCGGGGTAGGGGTAGCGGCAGCAGGGCTCCAACAGTGATTTAAAGGCCCTGGGGCTCCCCACAATGGCCGGAACTCCGAGCCCTTTAAAGCGCTGCCGGAGACCCGCTGCCGGAGCCCCAGGGTAGCGGCAGCAGGGCTCCAGTGCTGATTTAAAGGGCTCCGGCCGCTACGGGGAGCCCGGGCCCTTTAAATCGCCGGCCGAGCCCCGCTGCCGCAGCTCCGGGGTTACCGCGCTATACGCAAACCTGTGTTATATCGGATCGCGTTATATCGGGGTAGAGGTATATTTGTCCATACGCACATGAAAACTTCTTGCTTTGAGAGCAGTCTTCTAAAAGGAAAGGATGTGCTTTATTCATTTGATAACTTCTGTTTGCTGATTGATTCTTCCAAGAAGTTATGATTTGGAAAATTAACAATCTTAACTTTTTCACACTCAGTCTTATGATGAGTTCATAAAGAAGACTGAAGCAGAGCTGAGCCAAGACCTGGAGGCATCACCCACAGCTAAGCCTCAGATTAAAACTCCATCCTCATCTACTGAAAAACCTAAAATCAAGCCACCTCCACTCCATAGGTAACTTGGAACTCTCTTTGTAATTTATTTTTCTAGGTCAACTGTACAAATGCCTTTTCCAGAGTGTGCTACAGTTGTAATATAAAGTAGTTGTGTGAAGATACTTTTCTTCCATGCTCATTCAGAAGTATGTGTGCAAGCTTCTCTGTTCCTCAAGAGAATAGATCTCAATTATCTACTTGGAGAACTTTAATCTATCTGAAACTAAACAAAACATGTATTAGAATGTAGGGTTTGTGTGTGTGTGAACACTCAATAGCATTTGGGGGGGAGAGGGAAAGTTGATGCTATCTCAGAAAGTGCAGCAATCATTGGTATAGGGGAAAATCACAGGGAGGAAACCTGAAGACCACAGCTCCCTAGGCCATTGGAGAATGGCAGTGTGTTGATGCCTTATGCTAGCCCAGTCAGCAAACACATCGTCATTCAGACAAGCATTGTATAAAGTTCCCATGCACAGTGTCAGGGTATTCTATTTTTGTCCTACCTCATCCCGGTGTCCTAATCTAGGTTTTTCTGAGCAGCAGCAGCTCCTGGCTATATGGAATTGTGACAAATATTATGGATGGCTTTCTGACCTGAACAGTTCTCTTCCTGGTCCCCTGTGCAGGTGCCTCCCCCCCCCCCCCCCCCCCCCCCCGTAGAAACCATTCATACTTATAACTTAAACCTAGTTTACAACCCAGGGTTTCAGAGGTAAACAGTGCATTAACCCACTACACCTCTTGGTGCATCTCCTTGTGGTTCTGTTTCCCACCCCAAGAGATGGTGCTAAAAATCCCAGTGGCCTCTCAGAAGTAGGTTTACATGCTCTCAACCGGAAAGGGTAATATTTCTTACTAAGCTAATCTTTATTAGAAAGAAACCTTCCCCAGAATGTATCGTATCCTACGCATACATACACCACCTTTATAATTACTTTCTATAGTCATCTCACCTTTAATGCACTCTTGCATTGGGGTACATGATTCTGTAATTATTGCTGTTTGCACTTACACTATGACTAGTGATTCTAACATCTGGAACATTGGTGGGTCACTTTATTGACTTTTTAACCTTAGGCCTGAGACAACCAAGAATTGGAAATCACTGACTGAGTCAGAGCGGTCCAGAATATCTTTGGAATCCATTGCAGAGCATGTTGGTATGTAACTGGAAAATAAATGCTGCAGATGGAGGCGTCCTTTCATAAATCTTGAAGAATTCTATTCACTGTGTTTTGAACAATACCCATTCTTTCATAATCTCTCACTGTTTGCTGCAAGGTGAGAAGAGATTTAGAGAGAGTGGTTAAGTCAAAATTGAATGCATAATACACACTTTTTCTTTATAGTTGTATTTTTTTTCACATTTACATTTGTTTTGATTCTAACATTAATCTTCTGAAGAACAAATTTCACTATTCTTCCCCTTAGCTGTAAAGCATCTTATTTGGGTCTCTTCTTTTAAGAGACTTTAATAATAAACAGCCAAAACATAGTGGAAAGAAAATGGTAAATTTTAGAAGAATATTTTAACTAAGAAGAAATGATAGCATCTTGGCTTTTTCTTCTTGCTGTATCACTTCAACTTAGGAGACAGCAAAAGCAAACAATGCGCTGAACCACAAAGATTTGGTTCTATCCTTGCTGAGACTTATGTGAAACATCAAGAGTATGACAACTGTTTTTCTTTTTGCCTTTTGTGTTTCCCAGCATCATATAATTTGAGAACACTGCCCTTCAAGAAGCCAAAAACAATTAAAGATTTCCTTCTTTTGTTCAGATATTTTTCAGTGGTTTACTATTAATATTTATCTCTCCACATACATTTATAACTTTGTTTACCTTTGTGACTTCCAGACAAATACCTGAGCTTTTACCTCCTATAACAAAGTCCCATTTCACAATAATAAACTTTTCACAGAAAAGCAGAGGTAGGAGGTTAGAAAGAAATCTATGGAGACATAATACATACGGAATACAGAGGATGCTGTTATTATTTACAGGACAGTCCAGGAGCCTGTGAAACTTTCACAGATCCCTGTTAATATCCTTTTGTCTCAAATCTTTTGACTGAACAGCTGTTTAACTTTGGCTGCAGTTTCCCAATAAAATAACAGGCATTCTTGACCACACCTTGCTCTGATAGGATTAAAAGATATCAAAAGATTATTCTGGATGATTTAGTATTGTGATGATTAATTTTTTTTTATTTAAGATGCTGTATCATCAAGTTCTGAGAGGTCTGTGTCTCTACACATCAAGAGACTCATTGACTCAGAGGTTCATACAGAAGAACCTTCCCGAACCCTATCCCCAGTCTTCAAGTCACCAGGGAGATCCAGAGCTGAATCTGGTGATTCTTTGGACAGTGTGCCCATATCAGCTCTTCTCCAAGATCTAAGAGATAGTGGCAGAGTATCCCATGTGTTAGTGAGCAAATCAGAAGATGTATCCAGTGATGATATTGTGTCTAATCACAAATCTGATATACAAGAGGAGATGGAGTACATAAAATCAGAAGAATCCGAGGTTGAAGATGCTAATAATAAACGTTCAGAGAGTTCTGGTGCCTTGTTGATGCTGGATATACACCAGGAAAGCTTACCAGAAGGCCTTCCAAAGAGAGACCTCCACTCTGACACTGAACAGTCTCAGAAGGAACTATTTAGCTTGACTGCTGAAAATATTCAGAGTAGAGAAGAGATCTCAAAACAGAGACAGACAATCAAAGATGATGTAGGGAGTGATCAAAGTGACAGATCAGAAAAGTCCTTTCTCAGTTTGACCAAGTGGGCACAGGAAAAAGACTCCTCTCTTCCAGAACAAGTTTTTACTCAAAAAGAGCCATCATACTCTGAAGATTTTGTGGGGTCCTCCCCCAGAAAAGAGACATCAGTTGAAGAAACTCCTTCTGCTGAATGTTACAAAGATGATTTTGAGATGCCTACATCGTCACACAGAAAAGATTTTCAGTCACTTAGAGAGAAATCACAGCATACAAAACCCCCTAGAAGCAGATCCACCAGCCTTGGCAGTGAAGATGAAATCAGTGAATATCTCAGTGACAAGTCTCTCTCTGTCTCTGGCAGTGTGCATTCAGAGAGATTATTAGAACTCAAGTCACCAACAGAGCTCATAAAAAATAAAGAACGCAGTGATGTGGAGAAAGAACAAGCGCCCATTGAATCACCACTTTGGGTCTCAGTTTCCATCACAGAAGAAGCAAACACACTGGTAAATTTCAGTATTGGTGACCGGATACTTGTGAGTAACGTCCAGCCTGGAACACTGCGATTCAAAGGTCTGACCAGTTTTGCCAAAGGGTTTTGGGCTGGTGTGGAACTGGATAAACCTGAAGGAAACAACAATGGGACTTATGATGGTATTAAATATTTTAATTGTAAGGAAAAGCATGGTATTTTTGCTCCTCCTGAAAAGATCTCTCACATTTTAGAAAGTTTTGATACCTATATAGACACAAATGAAGATGAAGACTCGTTCTTTGATGACAGATTGGGTCAGCACCACAAATCCGAGCAGAAAGACAAAGAAAGATCCAAACCTGGCAAAGATGAAGAAAGCACGGGAAGAGATGCAACTGAGAAATCGTCCCAAGATAAAGTTCCACCAGGTATGACTGCTTTAGAAGCCTCTGTTGGGCAAAACGTTGATGATTACACCAGTTCTGAAGTAAACCATATAAAGGAGGTTTTCACAGCTGTTAGACCACTTGCCAAAGAGCAGTCTGTGGTGGACTGCCTGAAAGATGCTGTAAAAGATGAGATTGTCCATGCACTGTCTGTTTCTACTATAGAAAATGTTACCACCATTCTATTGGAAGGTACCTCAGATGGTATATTGTCTGAAAAGCTGGGGAGGCAGCAGTCCTCAAGGGAGGAATGTACTGAAAAGTCAGATAAGTTTTCTTCTGGAGTTTTGGAAAAGCCTGCAACTCCACTTCTGGACCTATTGACCAAGGAAAAGAATCAATTAGAAGCCCAACTTAGACTGCCTCTTAGAGAGGAAGAGAAGTCAAAAGACCAGCTAAAAAAGGTCTGCTTGTTGACAGACAGTCTACTTAAGGATTTTGTTAAGGACACTGTCAATCAGCTACAGCAAATCAAGAAGGTCAGGAATGAGAAGATTAATCTTAGCAATCAGGAGCTCTGTGATGTCCAAGAGGAATTATCATCCAGAACCCCAGCCCAGCATGCGGAGGAGCAGGTAGCAAAGGGCCTGCAGAACTTTTTTTTAAGTTCTGAATTGGAAGATGAAAGAGAAGAAGTTTCCTCTCCAGATATGTGTCCCAGACCAGTGAGTATATAGCTTGCATTGATTTCAGAAGCTAATATATTAATTGTTTGTTTGATGGATAATTATTGAATCTGAGGATTTTGTTTTCTACCAATTTTGTTCCTCCCAAGTGTTGTCAGGGGACCTCCAGTGTCTCACTTTATGGTATATTCTGAAACATTTTGGAGATTTACAAAGATGTATGAAACACCTACTCATATCACATGAAAAACTGAAAAACATTCTACTTAGAGAGCATTCTGCTTACATATATCATCTTTCCTGTAGTAGCCTACCCTATTTTTCATAATCCTAATTGAATCTGCATGAACGCCGACTCTTGTATTTGAAGAGTAAGTTTGCTTCTGCTTACTCTCCATATGAAATAATCATCCTCTGACCTTATAATTAGTTGCTATAGAGATCATTAAGATGTCAAGCTGCTAAAGGTGCTGGGTTAACAGCTCTCTGATAAGTGAAGTTTTATATCCACTGGACAGATAGATCATGAACAGTGGAAGTTCAAGCTTCCCCAGAACCACCTCTAAGGGTAAGAAGATGAGACATGGCCTCTTTGCTGAAGCTCCTAACAAAGCTGATAACTGTGGTGGTATTCTCAATATGTTACTATCACAAAAAGCACCAGCTCATTTTCACATACGCCACCAAACAGCCGTCAGTTTGTAATGGCTTTTAGTCTACTGATTTAAGTTAGATTGATACTGGTGGTAAGTGAAGTGAAAAGTTACATATTCCATTACCAAACTGTTGAGCCACCCAGCCCCTCACAAACAAATTGGTTTCAGGGCAGAATGAGCAACAAGAACAGATGATCTATTTTTAAAAATGCTTCTCTCTGTTGTAAACTCCCTAGTAACTTTTCAAAAACATTGGGGAAGAAATGATGAAAGTGCAGGTATATGAGTAGAATCAAATGTTTCCACTGGTTTGGGGTTTTTGAGATAATTATTCAAAAGTGCTTTATAAACACCGACAATCATATCAGAAGTACGTTTCAAAATCGAATTATAAGACGTGTTTGATGCGCAATAGAGTACATTACTGCTTTGAATAGTAACTCTAATTCTGTTTCTTATTCCACAGGAGAGTCCAGTGTTTGGTGCCAGTGGACAGGAAGAGCTTGCTAAGAGGCTGGCAGAACTGGAGCTCAGCCGGGAATTCCTGAGTGTGTTAGGAGATGATCAAGACTGGTTTGATGAGGACTTTGGCTTGAGCTCCCACAAGGTTCCGCAGAAGCAAACTGAAGAATCAGCGGTGCTGCCCAAGACAGAGCCACAAAAAGTGCCACCTAAGCCATGTGAGGAGCCTTTGGCTGTTCCACATACTGCAGTGGAAGTAGAAGACATGGTGCACGCAGCAGCTGAGGAGCTGTGGAAGTTGAAAGAGCTGGGTCATGATCTTCAGAATATCAGCCTTCCCATAGACCTTAGTAATACCACCAAAGAGCAGGACATCGAGACTATAAGCAAACAGGTCTATAAACAGGTACAACCCTGGGGAACATTGATCTCATCCCCTGGATACTTGCCCTCAGAAGCTGAAGTTTTAATTTTGACCTTTTTCTTTTTGTCAAGGCGGTATTTGACTTGACGAGAGAGATTTTTCGGGAAATCTTTGCTGAGGATCCTAATCTGAATCAACCTATTTGGATGAAACCATGTAGAATTACCTCCACTTACTTCCGGCGAGTAAAAGATCCAAATGATCTTGATGAGATCAAGGTAGGAAAGATGCTATTAAATTGAGACTGTTCTCATATCATATAATGCTTATATAGCATTTTTTCATTTGTAGCCCACAAAATGCTGTATGTAGGTAGGCAAGCATTACCTGGAGTTTAACAGATGAAGCATTTGAGCACCAAGAGGTTTCAAGAGTGGTTATTTGCTGAAAAGCAATTGTGTAAAGATGGTACTTTTTTGTTGTTGTTGTTTTACCACCCTCTCTTTCCTTTCATAAACTGAATTAGTTTTAGTCTCCAGTTTACTGTATCGTTTAAATGAAAGTTGTGCTCTCCGGTTAGTCAAAGCTCTAAGGGCTAAAAAATTTTTCAGCCCTTTTTTAAATATAGTATACATACTGCATAATGTTACCTCTAAGATAGGGTTATAGCTCAGTGCTTCCATTGTAAATCTCTTGCACTGCAATGTACATCTCACCGTTAAACAGAAATCCACCCTGTATTTTAAGATCAGATTTTGAAGGGCAGGTGCTCTGTACGGGATTCACTTCTTCCCTCAAATACAATATTAACTCTTTTCTTTCCCCTAGAGTTTCATTGCAGCTGAAGTATTGAAATTGTTCAGCTTGAGGAAGGAATCTAATCACAAAACAGATTGGCAGAAAATGATGAAGTTTGGACGCAAGAAACGGGACAGAGTGGATCATATACTGGTCAGTGGATAAAAGCATTCAGTCGTTTGATTGTATTCTATCCCCTGAATACAAAGTGTTTTAGTTATATCTCAAAAGAAGGCATGAACCTTTTGACAAAAGATAGTTAATCCTAGGTGAACAATAACTATATTTAAGTTCCAATTACATTTTTGTCTTTTTAGGGTACTTGAAATTAACAAAATAACTTTTAAACAGATCATTATGTGTGGGTAGAGAGGGTAAGAAGAGGAGAAAGTTGAGAAGCATCAAAAGTTAAAACCATTAATTTAAACAGTGAATTTGTTACAATGTAAAAGGCATAACTGAAAGGGTAGCCTTTTTCCTTTGGACCAAAAATGGTATTCCTACCCGTCACAAATTCTAGGAGAAGGACTGGCTTTCTGCCTTGATGAACCAAATTATTTATTCTTTAGTAATGTTGTTTCCACTGTGACAAGTGATACTGAAATCCAAATAGATTAAGCTCCTTCCTGTGACAGAATTCTGATACAGCATTTCTTGGCTTTTTCAAGAGTTCTGTAGTTAAGACCAGTACAGAGTTTGAAATAGGATTGTAATTTCAAAGTGACTATATCTTCTTCATAGTACTGTGGTAGCAACTATGCCACATGGTACCCTCAGCATGTTCGCTAAGCTAGCATTGAGCAGCATTGCTGCTCCTATAATACCTCTGCATGTAAGCTCTTTTGAACAATATATGCTGCCAACGCTGGTGCAGGGATGGAGGATAACTCTTGGCGGCAAGCTTTTTAAAATTGATCTTTGGATGGTTTTACTGAATGGTTGGGGTCTCGCTCATCTGTGATGAGTCCACTTGGCAACATAAGAGTTTCCAACGCATTGCTTTTATCTTAACTATATCCTAAATTGGTATATAAAATTACCAGTTAATTCAAACCATGGATATCCTTGGTCTTTTGTTCGCTCACCTGTGGAAGATTTCCAGCAAAGCATTAGGAAGATTCTTCCGCCAGAGAAACAGTTGCACCTTAGCTAGGTAAAGGATTTAAAGTTAGGGTCAAGTATCCTGGGATATCTGGGCTTTATTAGTATATGTGTTGTAACTAATATAATTTATAATAAGCTAAAGTACAGCCACATTAGATATGGAACATGCAGCTATTGTGTGTCTTGACCAGCTCACTCTACCAGCTTTCGGTTATTATGAATTAGTCTCAATTGGAAACGTTCAAAAAAGTGAATCAGGTTGAATGAGGTTAAAAATTCAGGCACTAATGTACAATAGTCTGAGACCTTCCAGATTTCATACAAGAATCCAGGAGTCAAAAGTTAAAACACTTTAATCCATATATTTTAATAAATACAGTCTGACAAGCCTGTGTTTCATCCCACCTCGCTCACAACAAGAAACAGAGGTAAAACAACCACCATTTTAGCTGAAGCCTGGGAAAAATACGGAAAAACAAACTCTATGATATACTGTTTGCTTTAGGATTTGGCATTGCTCAGTGACATTATTGCTAAGCTTATCACTGCAACGTAAGCAACCAAGAGAGAAAGTTCTAGCTTAGAAAAAGTAGCCAAACCCTGGAAAACTTCTATAAACATATTTGTTAAAACCTCTTTAAACTGTTAAGCAGCTGGTTAGCTTTTTCTGTTTCCTAATCCGCCTCCAGCTTCTGCCACTTTTGTTTCTGTGGTCATGAATTGTGAGAATACAAATACTGGATCATGGCAGCATTACTGACTGAATCAGGGGCTTTGCTAAATAGCAGTGTTCAAAAAGAAATAGAACATGATGATTTAATTGCAATTTCGAAAACCCAGTTTCATGTTTTCCTGAGCATGGCAATAGTCCATTAAAGGAACAAATCAAATTTGGTTCCAAATTTAGATTTTGTAGACATTGTCTTCAGAAACCCAAGAGCAACAGAAATATTTCCATTCGTTTTCATCTGTGTTCTTATGTATAGGTTTATTTAACAAATATATCTTTGCAACTCAAATACTGTCTGTCAAGCTCTGGAGTGGCTCACAACTGAGTGCCAGCCTCAGAGCAGACACACCAAGTTGGTAGTGTGTTCTATAATTAGAATTCACCAAGCCAATAACAAGTGTGAACTCCTAGATCACTACCAGTCTTACCATGGAGTCACAGACAGTCCCCTTGGATTCTCCAGGGGGCCTTGCCTCCCAGACAAACTGGACTTTGTGGTAAAAGGTCACTCAAACCAAAAATCACGTCACATAAGGTTGCCCCCAGTCCCAAGAGACCTCCAGGTCAGTTGGTATTCTACATCTTACACCAAAGACTACACTGGCAGCCAATTCTATTGTAAATGAACTAGAAGTTTATTATCTAAGAAAAGGCAATGAGAGTTATTGGGAGGTTGAAGCAGGTAAAATATATGCACAAGTGAGTCACTCTTTGTAATTCCAAATGATGGCAGTCATGTAATAAACTGCCAGTTTCCCAAAAGTCTTTTCAGGGTACCCAAATTCTCTGGGATCTCCGCTTTGCATCTGGTACACATCCCAAACAGTCCAGAGATGAATGCTCTTTCCTTGAATCCATTCTTAAAGCTTCTTCTCACAGAAATCAAGCTGACAGGGTCACTACTCACATGGGCTTTTCCTTTGATGACAGAGAGCGAGGAATGCATTTTGAGTCTTTGACCTCCAATCATCATGATGACCACTTGCTTTGAAATTAGCATTTTTCTGTTGAAGTTCTTCATTTGCATTTCAAAAGGCTTCTTTCTTGTCTGATGGATTATTTAGTTATAGGGGTATTTACAATATAAATGTTTGCTATTGCATTATAACAGGATACAGATAAGTGAAAACAATGCAAGTAACAACCCATTCGGTTTTCATTAAGTTTAAATACCAGATACACTCTTATACATTTAACAGTTACTTGGAGCTAATACACAAGTGAATTGACCTGTGGCTTCAGGATCAGCTGGCACCTGCTCTGCCAATGTTACACTGTCATCATACTAAAATAGGAGAATCTAGAAGTTAAACTGTAGCTAGTCTGTTTGTAATGGCTGATTTATTGTCCAAATTTGATTTGCTCTTTATAAAGAAAATAAACATAGTGAAAATTAAGTTATAATTATTTTTATTTTTAATAATGTGAGGCAGAGATTCTAAAACTTTCATTGTCTGAAATGAGACATTAGTAGAGTCTCTTGCAGGCTTCTTCCCTTCCCACTCATAATTGTGTAACATCCTGTGACAATTACAGCAATTGCTTACTTGGAAAAGTATTCTTAGTAAAGTGTGTACTTTTGGCTGTATTAAATATAATGTAGCAGCTGGAAACAAGGAGAGCCAGCAACATGTGACCATCCAGCATGCTCGGAATCACAATTTGGAAACCACCGGTGTAATGTGTTTGTAATATAGGCAAGGAAATTTGTTGTACATTCCTCTTCTCCCAGCCTACCAATGATGACAGTCAAGAACTTAGTGTTGTGACTTTGCCTACCAGGAAGCAAAGAGGTAATAATTCTGTCAGGCAAGCACTGCATGTAAGGCCCCATTCTTCTTCGAGTGCTTGCTCATATCCATTCCATTAGGTGTGCGCACGCCGCGTGCACGATCGTCGGAAGATTTTTACCCTAGCAACACCGGCGGGTCGGCTGTGGAGCCCCCTAGAGTGGCGCCTTCATGGCGCTGAATATATACCCCAGCCGACCCGGCGCCCCCTCAGTTCCTTCTTACCGCCCCTGACGGTCGTTGGAACTGTGGAGCGCGGCATAGCTGTCCTCCACTCTCCCTAGCTTACTTAGTCATTCGAAGTTATAGTTATAGTTGTAGTTCTAGTGTTTATAGTTAAAAAGTTGTTATAGTTGTTATTGTAGTTCAGGGGGTTAAGGGGGTCGTCTCCCCCTTTCTCCCCCGGCCGCGGGCCCGGGCTCATGCCCAACGCTCCCGGCTTCAAGCAGTGCGCCTCCTGCGCTAAGCCTATGCCCACGAGCGACCCGCACAACTCCTGTTTGAAGTGCCTGGGAGAGTCCCACCAAACAGATAAATGCAAGATCTGTAAGGCCTTCAAACCAAGAACCAAGAAGGAGCGGGACTTTCGGCTCAGGCAACTCCTAATGGAGGCGGCACTCAGCCCGGACACTCCTTCTACGGGCCAGACTCCGGCACCTAGCACCTCGGTGCGCAGTGCCCCGGCGGCACCGGCTATGATGACCACGCGAGTGGCGTCAGACAAGCCTCCCCGGCACCGGACCTCGTCGGCACCGCAAGCGCAGCAAGTGCCTCGGCGCCGGTCATTATCCCCAGGGCATAAAAAAGCCCATAAGACGGGGACATCCGTGCCGAAGACGCCGGCTCCCCCAGTGCCGGGGGTAGAGCCGCGTCCGCCGGTGGAGCAACGGAAGCAAGCGCCTCCAGCACCGTCGACTCCGGCGCCGAGGCCGTCGAGTCCGGTGCAAATAGCATCTCCACCGAGGCCGGCGGTGATACAGTGTCTCCCGTCGACTCCAGAGACCTTCGCGGCGGCGAGAGACTTAATAGCTCTCACGGAGCCCGCACCGCCTCAACCACCGGCACCGACTGCACCGTTGACTCGCCCGGTACAGTCAAGAGGGAAACCTGCCTTGATGCGCCCTCCATCACAAGGGCTGGAACCTCGGCGCCGATCCAGGTCCCGAAGCAGGTCCCCACGCCGCTCGCAGTCCCGGCACCGAATATCGTCTCGGCACCGGTCGTACTCGCGGCCAAGATCTTCTTCGCGGCACCGCTCTACGTCTCGGCACCGATATGATCGTCGGCACCGGTCAACGTCGAGACGTAGTTCTCGGCACCGCTACGGTCGACGCTCGACGTCGAGGGGCCGCTCCCGGCACCGAGCATACTCTAGGTCCTCGTCGAGGTCCAGATCTGACTCCCGGCACCGACGAGGTCATCGGCACCAGTCGCGGTCCCGGCACTGATCGCCGGCACCGCACAGAGATAGATCATCTCCGGACCGGCACCGTGCGGCACCGCAGACCACGGGGATCGTTTCATCTTTCGCGGCACCGCCATGGCCGTCAAGATCGGTGTCTCGCTCCTCGGAGGACCTGTCGAGATCGGCATACCCCCCTCAGGGGCAGGCCGAGGAACGAGACTTGGGCCATTGGCAGGAGAGGGCAGAGGACCACTCTCATGGACCATCTCACTGGTCGTTTTGGACCCCGTGGGCGTACCACCAGGAGCAAGGGGCTTCATTACCATCGACCTCTCGCTCGGGTCACTCGGTCAGAAGGGCCCCAGAATCCACCATCTCTCGGCCTCCGCCTGGAGGCGTGGAGGCTTCTGTGTCTACACCACCTGACACCATGGACCCAAGTGCAGGTGACGCTCCGACCCAAGAGCAGGGGGACCGGGACCCCCCCTTGGATCCAGTACCACCGGAGGCATCCTCCTCCTCCTCTCCGGACGAGGCAGTGGCAGGCACTTCATGCACGGGTCCCCCTCCGATAGATCTTCGGGCTCACCAGGATCTCCTGCGTAGGATGGCCCGTAATATGGACCTGCAGGCGGAGGAGATAGTGGAGGTGCACGACCCGATCGTGAATATCCTTGGATCGGATGCCCCATCGAGGGTGGCGTTACCCTTGATCCGCACGATCCAAACGAATGCGGATACGATATGGCAAACTCCTGCCTCCATTCCACCCACAGCGAGAGGGGTGGAAAGGAAATACTTTGTCCCATCTAAGGACTATGGGTACTTGTACACCCACCCCCAACCGTGTTCACTGGTGGTGGAATCAGTGAATGCACGAGAGCGCCACGGCCAGCAGGCTGCAGCGCCAAAATCAAAAGAGGCTAAGCGGCTTGATCTGTTTGGCCGTAAGGTTTACTCAGCCGGAGGGCTACAACTTAGAGCGGCGAATCAACAGGCGCTACTGAGCCGCTACAATTTCAACTCCTGGAACTCTATGGGGAAGTTTAAGGAGTTGATTCCCCAAGAGTCCAGGGAAGAGTTTGGAGCCATGGTTGAGGAGGGTAAGAAGGTGGCTCGGACCTCCTTACAGGCCTCCCTGGACATAGCAGACTCGGCCGCAAGAACCCTGGCCGCAGGTATCGCTATGCGCAGGACCTCCTGGCTCCAAGTTTCGGGTTTGCCCCCTGAATTACAGCAGACCCTACAGGATTTGCCCTTTGAAGGACAGGGGTTGTTCTCGGAGAAGACGGACTCTCGATTGCAGAGCCTCAAAGACTCCAGGACAATCATGCGCTCCTTGGGGATGCATGTTGCGGGTCCCCAGCGCAGACCATTTAGGCCCCAGCCTCAACGTTTTTACCCCCCTCCACCTCGTCAGAGACAGGACCCTGCCAGAAGGCGAGGGCGAGGTGGTAGGAGAAGATGGGCTGGCCCTCAACCCGGTCAGAACCAAGGGCCACCAAGACCACCTTCAGGTCCTAGACAGAACTTTTGAAGGTGCGGTCGAGGACGGCGCCTCAGTCATCCCCCAGGATCCAGCTCCCTCCTTTCGGGATCGCCTCTCCCACTTCCACCGTGCTTGGTCCCTTATAACTTCGGACCGTTGGGTCCTCCGCACGGTGGAGAGGGGATACGCTATCCAGTTTTCTTCCATCCCCCCCTCCTTCCCCCCTTCCCCGTCCCTCTTCAGGGACCCTTCTCACGAGCAACTTCTTATACAGGAGGTTTCTACGCTCCTGGCCATGGGGGCCATAGAGGAGGTTCCGATAGAGTTAAAGGACAGGGGATTTTATTCCCGTTACTTCCTGATCCCCAAGTCCAAAGGAGGTCTGCGACCCATCTTGGGCTTGCGCGGACTCAACAAATTCGTAATAAAGTTGAAGTTCCGCATGGTCTCTTTGGGGGCCATTATCCCTTCCCTCGATCCTGGAGACTGGTTCGCCGCCCTCGACATGAAAGACGCATACTTTCACATCTCAATTTACCCACCTCACAGACGCTTCCTGCGATTCGTGGTAAACACGGTGCACTACCAATTTACAGTCCTTCCCTTCGGCCTATCCTCGGCCCCAAGGGTGTTCACGAAATGTATGGCTGTCGTGGCAGCGTACCTTCGTCGGCAAGGGATACAGGTGTTCCCGTACCTAGACGACTGGCTGGTGCGCGGTCGCACCAAGGAGCAAGTTCAAGCTCACGTCCACAGAATAGTGCACACATTCAACGAGTTGGGCATCCTACTCAACAAGGACAAATCCACTCTAGAACCTACCCAGAGAATAGAATTCATCGGCGCAGTTCTAGACTCCAGACGTGCACAAGCCATCCTGCCAGACAACCGCTTTGGCACCATCACGAACCTCATTCAAGGGCTCAAGGCCTTCCCAACTACCACGGTGAGGTCGTGCCTTACCCTGCTGGGTCACATGGCTTCCTGCACGTACGTAACCAGGCATGCCAGACTTCGGCTTCGCCCGCTTCAAACCTGGGTGTCATCAATATACCGTCCACATCGGGACAGCCTGAACATGGTGGTCACGGTCCCGAACTCGGTCCTGGCCTCCCTCACCTGGTGGCTGGATCACAATGTGGTCTGCGAGGGGATGCCATTCCACGCCCCACAACCCTCTCTGCACCTGGTCACAGACGCGTCATCTCTGGGTTGGGGCGCCCATCTCAACGAACACCATACCCAGGGCCTGTGGACTGCATCCCAGTTAGCCCTACACATCAATGTTCGGGAACTGATGGCGGTACGCCTGGCGTGCCAGGCATTCCTCAATCTCCTACGTGGCCGCTGTGTGTTAGTTCTCATCGACAACACCACGGCCATGTTCTACATCAACAAGCAAGGAGGAGCACGTTCGTCAATTCTATGCCAAGAGGCCATTCGCCTGTGGGACTTCTGCATCGCCCACTCAATCCATCTCACGGCATCGTTCCTCCCTGGAGTCCAGAACACTCTAGCGGACCGACTCAGCAGGTCCTTCCAAACGCACGAGTGGTCTATCCGTCCGGACATTATACATTCCATCTTCCAGAGGTGGGGGTTTCCCCAGATAGACCTGTTTGCATCTCGAGACAACAGGAAGTGCCACGTGTTCTGCTCCCTACAAGGTCGAGCTCCGGGCTCCCTCTCGGATGCCTTTCTACTTCCCTGGAAAGACCACCTGTTTTATGCCTTCCCTCCGTTCCCTCTGGTCCACAAGGTACTGCTCAAACTGCGCAGAGACCAGGCACAGGTAATTCTGATCGCTCCTGCGTGGCCGAGACAACATTGGTACACCACACTGTTGGAGCTCTCGGTTCAGACACCGATCCCGCTTCCGTTGTGTCCGGATCTCATCTCTCAGGACCACGGCCGGTTGCGTCACCCCGACCTGCAATCACTCCACCTCACAGCGTGGCTGCTCCATGGTTCACCCAGGCAGAGCAGCAGTGCTCGCACTCTGTCCAACAGATTCTGCTGAGCAGTAGGAAGCCCTCAACACGGACCACGTACCTGGCCAAGTGGAAACGGTTCTCCTGTTGGTGCGAACAACGAGCCACATCCCCGTTGCAGGCACCCATTCCTCTCATTTTGGACTATCTCCTCTCCCTAAAACAACAGGGGTTGGCGATATCTTCAATTAGAGTTCACCTGGCCGCTATATCGGCCTTTCACCCAGGGGAACTCGCGTCCTCGGTATTCTCTAACCCGATGGTCGTTAGATTCCTCAAGGGCTTAGACCGGACGTACCCTCAACAACGTCAGCCAGTCCCGACGTGGGACCTCAACCTGGTTCTCTCCAAGCTCACAGGTCCTCCATTCGAGCCACTGGCCACCTGTTCACTTCTGTACCTATCCTGGAAGACAGCCTTCCTCGTAGCCATCACCTCAGCAAGGCGCGTTTCTGAACTCAGGGCGCTTACATCTGAGCCCCCTTACACAGTTTTTCATAAGGATAAAGTGCAGCTTCGTCCACATCCGGCCTTTCTCCCTAAGGTGGTTTCTCCTTTTCATATCAACCAGGACATATTTCTCCCGGTCTTTTATCCCAAACCACATGCCACTCGCCAGGATCAACGTTTGCATTCCCTGGACGTACGCAGGGCCCTGGCCTTCTATATTGACCGCACAAAGCACTTTAGAAAGACGACGCAACTCTTCGTTGCAGTGGCCGACCGAATGAAAGGCTCACCGGTCTCCTCACAACGCCTATCCTCCTGGATTACGTCTTGCATCCGGACTTGCTATGACCTGGCAGGTGTCTCAGCACCGCACCTCACCGCTCACTCCACGAGGGCCCAAGCTTCCTCGACTGCTTTCCTGGCGCAAGTTCCGATCCAGGACATTTGTAGAGCGGCGGTTTGGTCATCAGTCCACACATTTACAGCTCACTATGCACTAGTGCAGCAGTCCAGGGACGATGCTGCATTCGGATCAGCGGTTTTGCACACAGCAATGTCTCACTCCGACCCCACCACCTAAGTTGGGCTTGGGAGTCACCTAATGGAATGGATATGAGCAAGCACTCGAAGAAGAAAAGACGGTTACTCACCGTTGTAACTGTTGTTCTTCGAGATGTGTTGCTCATATCCATTCCAAACCCGCCCCCCGTCCCCACTGTCGGAGTAGCCGGCAAGAAGGAACTGAGGGGGCGCCGGGTCGGCTGGGGTATATATTCAGCGCCATGAAGGCACCACTCTAGGGGGCTCCACAGCCGACCCGCCGGTGTTGCTAGGGTAAAAATCTTCCGACGATCGTGCACGCGGCGCGCGCACACCTAATGGAATGGATATGAGCAACACATCTCGAAGAACAACAGTTACAACGGTGAGTAACCGTCTTTTTCAGAGATTTCTCTTTACTTTTGTTTTTCCCTCTGTTCCTGTTTCCTCTTTCCCAGCTTTGTCTTTCCCCTTTTCCTAATTTCTAAGCCCAGAACTGAAGAAAAGGACAAGTACAGATGTTGGGTTTAGTGCTGGGTGGTGTTGGTGGCTTATGATATACAGGAGATCAAACTAGAGACCTGGTGGTCCCTTCTGGCCTTAAACTTCATGACTCTGCACAGAGAGGGGCACAAAATAGACCTCAAAAAGAGAGCAGAAAAAACGAGGGAGAAGGATGATCGGCAGAGGCAACCTTTACTGAGGATTCCTCTACCTCCAGCAGAGAGACAACCTTGTGGCGGAGTGTCAGTAACACACAAAGCAGCACAGCATTCCAAGAACTCTCCCATCAATCAGGTTTCCATTGATATCGGAGCTGGTCAAAATGGGGTGGGGGAAGGGGATTTTGCAAAAAATTTTGGAAGTTTTCATTTTGCAGGGCTCAAAGCATCCTTCACCTAAGGAGGCATAAAGGAACCGAGCACTTTGAACTCTGTGAAGGGGCTGACCACAGTCTGGTCAGCCATGCTGGAAAAAGACTTTAGGTGAAATACATCTTTTAACAAACTAGAGTCTCTTGTACAAGCAGGTTTAGCTTTAGAAGCATATTTTTACTTTTGTTTGCTTGAGACTCGTTCTATCTTTATTCCTTATACTTGGTATCACTTCAACCTGTGACTTCTTGTTTAACAAAGATGTTTAACTTTTACTATAAACCATTCAGTGCTTTGATTAAAATAGTGTTCCTTAATACAGTTATTGTAATAAGCTGCTAGGTATTTTCTCTTTAAGGGGCCAGTGAAATGGATCACTTCTGTAAATGATCAAGGCAAGAGCTGAAGACTGCAGGGCAGACCGTTTTAGGGAAAATTTGGGACTATGAGAGTGTTGGGGTCACCCTGAAAAAAGTAACTGGGTGGTAGAAGCCAGGGTGTGATCTGCATGCTTGTATGCTGGCTGTTGGTGTCAAGGCTGTTAGCCACATCAGCATTGCATTTAAGGCACTCCAAGTTTCAGGGCAGGCAGTGACACAACCCCTGACTGGTCTGGGTTGAACCCCAAAGTGTCACAGATGCCCAATTCCCAATTGGTTTTCACTGCAAATTTGGTACCTAATTGCCTTTGCACCTTTGAAAATTTCTCCTTCAGTCTTCAAGAAGATCCCTCCTCTTCTAAAGATCTTGATGCTTTATTATGTTCAGGCACAGATAGTAGATTGGCTTGCCTCTGCAACAATAGCCAGAGTACCCTGCTTTTTCACTTGGGCCGTTAGGCCTAAAGCCCTGTCCACAAGCATATTTATCATAGAATCATAGGACTGGAAGAGATCTCAAGAGGTAATCTAGTCCAGTCCACTGGACTCATAGCAGGACTAAGTATTATCTAGACCATCCCTGACAGGTTTGTCTAACCTGGAGATTCCACAGCCTCCCTAGGCAACTTATTCCAGTGCTTAACCACCCTGACAGCTAGGAAGTTTTTCCTAATGTCCACCCGAAACCTCCCTTGCTGCAATTTAAGCCCATCACATCTTGTCCTTTCCTCAGAGGTTAAGAAGAACAATTTTTCTCCCTCCTCCTTGTAACAACCTTTTCTGTACTTGAAAACTGTTATCATGTCCCCTCTGTCTTCTCTTGGGTTTATTTACTAGCATTTTGAGTTTTTCTTGCTTATTCCCTATATTTCTCGCATTAGTATACAGGCATCTAAGATACTGATTTGATTCCCTCCCACCTCCAGTTCTGTCTTGTCTCTCCCTTATCCCTGCTATAACAGCCCATGCTCCCCCCAAATTTCGACCCTTCTCCCTGGTTTTCATGTTTTTGACTTACCTGTGGGCTTTGGTCACCTGCCCACCTGTATGGGACTGGGGCAAGGAGCTATACCACTGCTTTCTTCCTCTATCCCTTTTCAGAGTTTTGAGGAAGGTGAAGCAAGACAAAGCAGAGGTAATGCTGTCAAGCCTCTTGAAGGCCCATGCCCTTAGTTTTTTGAGCTGATGAGCCTGTCATTGGCCATTGCTTGACCTGCTGGACCTGTTGATCCAAGGCCCACAATCTTCCTCTTTCAGTGTGATTTGGAGAGAGTGGAAATAAAGCAAAGGTGCTTCCAAGAAGAAGAAATCTGTTCTGAAATTGCAGTCTTTGTAACTAGCAACAGAGAGCCTACTCCTGTGAAATACGCATGAATTTGGAACCATTTTTTTGTTCAGTGGGGCAACAAGAATAATATCAATGCCTGCACAAAACATATTAATGCCCTCTTTGTAGGGTTTCAAAAAGAGCTCAGTGTCTATAACCTAAGCATCTGCTCTTCTGTCCTCTCTCTTATTGGAGTTCTTTCAGGAGCAGGGACACTAGTTCCCAGCTGATTTTTATTCAGTTTTGTTGGAGACGCCTGCATCATCCAGTGACTCCTCAGTGGGACCTGTCCTTCATTTTGCAGGTACTCATATGTTTGCATTTGAATCCCAGGAGGAAGTCTCCTTCCCCAGATGCTGCCCAAGCTATCCTTGTAAAGTGCTGCTTTTAATTCTCATAATACTTTGTCAGATGGCTGGGAGAATTTTAAGCTCCCTCATTTTCTCTCTCTCCTACACATATGTGCACACCTTCAGTATTTTCCAGGTAAGATGTATTCGTTCTCCTGCCATAATTCATCCTTGAGGGGGGACATGAATTCTGCTTCAGTTAACCTGTCCTGTTCACAACTTTATCCAAGCCCTGCTTCTCTCCAAAGTGGGAAACTTCAGTCCTGGTGTCAGAGGTGTGAAGTTCTACTGAATTCTTTCATAAGAGTTCAGAAAGTTTCAACAATTTTGTGTGCTTTTAAGACTGCTGCAAGGGTGTAAAAACTCACTTTAACCACCAGATAGGTAATGGCCAGTATCATTTGCTTATTAGCCAGCCAAGTGCTAGTGTACCAGTTTGGTCAAACATCACCTACTAAAGGTCTCACAGTAACTTCATGGGCTGAGGCCTCTTTGAAGAAATGTAAAGCCACATGGCAGTCTCCACACATGTTCATAAAGCACTATCACCTAGGGCTGGTCTACACTGGGGCGGGGGGGAGGATTGATCCAAGATACGCAACTTTGTGTAGCTGAAGTCGAAGTATCTTGGATCGAATTACCTGGGGTCCAGACAGCGAGGGATTGACAGCCACGGCTCCCCTGTCGACTGCGCTACCACCGCTTGCTCTGGTGGAGTTCTGGAGTCGACGGTGAGCGCATTCGGGGATCGATATATCACGTCTTAATTGATCCCGGATAAATCAATTGCTACCCATTGATACGGCGGGTAGTGAAGACATACCCTTAGACTGCCTGCACCTGAGTGTTCCTTCAGTTGTAGAGCTCTGCAATCAGCATGATAAGGTAGGCCCTCCTCAGAGCACCACTTGGTGCATGCAGTGTATGTCTTTGACTGAATCCCTTGGAAGGATAGGAGAAGAGTGGTGTAGAACAAAAGAAATTTAGTCTCTGTAATTCCTTTTCTTAATCTTCTCCCCTGTCATCCTTCATCCCACCCTCCTTTCCTCTGAGGAGAGGTGCCACCCTACATTCTTGTACCTTTTTCTAATTTCTTTAACTGTCTGTGACGTTCCCCTGGTGTTATCGACCGGTGATCTGCTAGGTCACTCCAATCCTCCAGTCTGGGAGCCAGCCTGACCCTGCTCTGCTGTGAGAACTCCCATTCCTGGGCTGTTCACGCACAGCTTTTGGCATGTAAGCTGCTTGGATTGTGCAACCGAATGACACTAGCCAACATCTCCGGTCCCAGACACAACCCTAGGAACCTCCGTCTTGCAGTTATGCCCGCTGGACACTGCAAGTTTATATGAGTTTGTCAGCTTAACAAAGAAATTGTTATGTACCAGGCTTGTTATCCCAAGGGGAGTCTTTGACACACTTCAAACCAAACACACTGCTTCAGGTAGAGTAAACGAACACATTTATAAAATCTATCTTTGTAGTTAAAGTGATTATAAGTCAAAGCACAAGAAGTCAGATTTGGTCAAATGAAGTAAAAGCAAAACACATTCTAAGCTGATCTTAACACTTTCAGTGCCCTTACAAACTTAGATGCTTCTCACCACAAGCTGGCTGGTTGCCCTTCAGCCAGGCTCTCCCCTTTGATCAGCGTTTAAGTTGTTTGGTGGTGGTGTCTGTAGATGGAGGTGGAAGAGAGAGCCAGCATGGCAAACGTCTCTCCCTTTTATCATGTTCTTTCTTCCCTCTTGGCTTTGTGCCCCCCACCCCCTTCAGAGTCAGGTGAGCATTATCTCATTATACTGATTCAGTGAAGGGGGGTGACTCACTCAAGAGACCAAGAGATCCTTTGTTGCTGCCTAGGCCAGTGTCCTTTGTTCCTGTGAGGCTGGGCTGGGTTTGTCCCATACATGCCCTGATGAGATGTGAACTGCCCCTCTTCTCTTGGAGAGTTTTGCCTGGGCCTCTGCTCCTGGAGAGTTTTTGCCTGGGCTTGTTTTAAGCCATGAGGACACATTTTCAGCACACACAATCCTATTATAAGGATGAACATGGGGGTGCAGGGTGTTCCCTTGAGGTACAGAGTGTCACATTGTCCTCCCTCTCAGAGCCTCTCCTTCTGGGGGGAAGTGAAAGGACTGACCTCTGATATACAGGGCTTGGTTGACAGAGTCTTTTGCAAATTTAACACCATTAATCTGGGCTTGAATAGGGACTGGGAGTGGCTGGCTCATTACAGAAACAGCTTTTCCTCTCCTGGAATTGACACCACCTCATCCATTATTGGGAGTGGACTACATCCACCCTGATTGAATTGGCCCTGTCAACACTGGTTCTCCACTTGCGAAGTAACTCCCTGCTCTCCATGTGTCAGTATATAATGCCTGCATCTGTAACTTTCACTCTATGCATCAGAAGAAGTGAGGTTTTTACCCACGAAAGCTTATGCCCAAATAAATCTGTTACTCTTTAAGGTGCCATCAGACTCCTTGTTGTTTTTGTAGATACAGACTAACACGGCTACCCCCTGATACTTTGCCATCTTGTTTCCTTGTAGTCAAAGCCATAGCACTTTGTCCTTAACTGTTGGTTCCCGTTAGCCCTATTTTTTTTCCCTCCTGCTGCTATGACAAAAAGGAATTATCAGGGAGTGATTTTCCTTTGTCTTATACATGTATGAATGACAGTTTATTTAACTACACTAGGGTGGATCTATGGAAGTGTGCAGAGCACTAATGAAAGTGCGGGACACCTAAAAATTGCCCTTTCACACTTGTTTGGTGAAGTGCATTTTTTTTCCAAACTCTTCAATAAGTATAAAAGGAGTTGTCAAACTGTGAAACCACGTGCATAACTGAGGGCTTGTAAAAATAGCGAGAACCTTGGAAGGTCTGTTCCTCTGTGGTCTCCATTGCAGCCTGTTGGGCCTTCACATTACTTTTGGATTATTAAATTGCAAAGAATTCTTGTACAGTAGCTTACCCTCTTTCACACTCTCAACAGATGAAGTCCCCTTGTGTAGACAACTCAAAGACTAAACAAAAAGGAAGAGGGTACTGGGTTTATTTCAGTTCTCCCTCTTTCCCTGCTCCCTTATTATATAAATTGAGTAAAATACCGTAGATGTTGAATTTTGAATAACAGTTAAGAATTGTGGGATCTGCTCATGGACAAGAAAAATCATCAAATTATTAGAAATTATTTAGCTGTATGTAGCATAAAATTCAGTTAGTACTAATGCTTTCAAGAGCAGTGAAGCATAAAATATGCTGTACAAAGAAACCGTTTAGCAGTATCATAGTATTGCACAACAGCATTGCCTGCCAGCATTTTTGCTTCTACTTTCAGGAGAATTAGTAGTGAAATGTAAATTTCTTTGATATTATGGGTTTCTGATGCTTATTAGCCATGTTCTAATCACCTACCTTCTTCCTCCTTCCGTTTTTCTTTGTACTTTCTTACAGATTTCAATCATATTTTCCTCTTTTGTGCAACACTAATCACATTGTAGACTTTTTATAAATAAAAAATTAATTTTTAAGAATATTTCAATTTGAATTCACACTATCAGTAGTGTTTTTCAAGCACAAAACTTATATAAAAATAGAATGAATTTCTTTAAAATAAACAGTAAACCAAAGAGGAAAAATTAAAAAAGTAAAAATATTCTGGTAAAAGTAATGTATCTGGTTAAGAGATCAGCTCTATAATATAATTCTTCATTTTACTGCTCTAAGAATTGTTGTGAAACAACTTATATATAAAAACAATTCTGTCATTGCCAGTTATTTCTTATTCTACATTTTCTGTGCTTGTTTTTTACTTGTCCTAGAAGGCCTGAAGAATAATATTCCAAGAAACAATGGAGTGTTAACATGTTGTTGTTTTCTCTCTAAAATCCAAGGTACAGGAACTCCATGAGGAAGAAGCTCAGTGGGTGAATTATGATGAGGATGAGCTCTGTGTGAAGATGCAATTGGCAGATGGGATCTTCGAGGCCTTAATCAGAGACACTATTAATGTTCTGAACCAGATAAATGAAAAACAAGGGAGACTGCTGCTTTTGTGACATCCGTGATAATAAACCAGAAACTACGAAACTTCTTGTCATGGGCTTTCTGACTCCTGACATATACTACATCTCCACCATAGCAATATTGCTGCTGGACTTACATACATGGTTTTAAAGGCAGTTCAGATGTGATAAAGGAACACAGTATTACATCCCGCTGCCTTTAGAGACCTTACACTGGATTTGTTGTTGTAAACAAGCATGGTCCTTCACTTGATGCTGGCTTGTGGTGTATTCACACCATCCTTTTGCTAATTCAGCACAGAGAATATATGTCAGCACCTCTCCATGGTCTCAGACTGGGACTATGAACTTCAGATTGTACTCTGAAAGTGGTTGGATGTGGTTGGGTTGAGATACTGGTCACTTGGCCCAAAAGTGCTGTCAGCAATCTAAACTGAAGTGATCTTTAGAAAGGTGTATTGGGTGATTTTGATAACTGCTTGTCAGTTTTTAGCCATAAATGGACATTACAGCAATTAATAGTGTTATATTATTAACCACTTTGTATCTGCAGTCCTAACAATATGCATCAATGTTTTCACTCAAGAGTCTATTTCATTTCCTTGAAGTCCATTCCCATCTTTCTTCATGCAATGTGGTACCAGACATGATCGGTGGGCTAACAAAGGGGGAAATGGATGAGCTTACTTTTTTGCATTCATCTGAAGAATTCTTTCTTGTTTCCTGTCTAATTTGCTTCAGTCAAGAGTAAGAGCAAAGTAAAGGCCACCAAAAACTGGGCATAATAGACTAGGTGTTTGTCAGCTTTACTCCTACCATGCAGCATTTCTTCATCTCCTGGATTACCAGCAGCTCTTAGATAAATGGATACTCAGGATTCTCTCAGGCAGTAGACATGCAGGAGTAGAAAATGTTTCTTCACAAAATTTTGGCCTTCAATAGCTCGGCTTCCTCCCTTGCTACCACCCAACCCTAATAAATCAGAGAAGCAGTTATTTGAACGATTAGGGAAATGAGTATTCGCCAAAGAAAGTGATGTCCAGTGCTTGACTGTGTACTTGTTCTGTGGTTGTGGGATTTTTAACTTATTTTAGGATAATTTATTAAATTGACGTTAAGGAAAGTGACCAGTGCAGCGCACTGTTTTAGGTTTTGAAACAGCAGAACCTGTGAAAGGTACCTTTGTAATACTGCATCTGTCCTGGAAACTTCTAGGGTCCATATTCTTTGCATAAAAATCCAGCTTCTTGAGATGGGGAGGTCAAAAAGAAACAAACCTCAGTGGTCAAATGTGGGAAGGAAAGGGGAAAACTATATGAAAAGAACCTCACCTGGACAAATTTCAGTGATTGTGGAGTGTTTAAGGGAGTAATCTGAAGACAAGATGTGAAAATATTTCCTGCTCCCTCATTACCTGGCTTCCTTCTCACAAATGTTCTTTTTCCAGAGCATTAGGCAGTAGGCAGCCACCCTGTTGTATTTTTGGAGCTGTGCTCTTCATCTTGAGTGCTTTCTTAATCTGTCCTCCCTGTTTGTGTTTCTTGGATGAACACCGACAATCTGGGGTAGAGTATTAATGCCTTAATAACGGAAGTCCTGTTCACTAACATGGGATGAGACCCAAAGCAGATTCATGTTCTCCAGACACGTTGAAGTGCATGCAAAAGCATGTTAGGAGGCACCCAAAGATGCTGCAGCCCATGATATGCATGTGGGGAGATTTCTGCTCTTTTCCTTCCATCTGTTTTTGTTTCTTGGGTTTCCTACTGTGCATATGTGTGCTACTGTTCTGTTATGTTTCTCTCTCTTTCCATCTTTATTTTTGGGAAACTGTCATTGGAATATTTGCATTTTGCACAATAACACACAACTGGTAATTCTTTAAATCAGGGACAGCACTGAGAAATGTTGGCTTTTCAATCCAATCAAATTATCAGATGTAGTAGTGCCAGCACCTCATGTGTGAGTTATTAATGGTGAGCCATATCCATGAGAGCTTAATGAGCAAAGAACAAACAGGAGCAAATAGTGTCTTGGAACACCTCAGATAGAGCACACGTATCCGTCTGCATGTGGAAGCGTTCTATCTAGCTGTCCAGAAGTCAGATGATTTTCATGGGTGGCATGCATCTTTTTCATGAGTGATTCACTTGTGTCTGCAAATTAGCATTCTGATGCTGAACCTCAACATTGTCTTAAGCATTTGACAAAAACCAACTACAGCTGCTGTTTAACCAGCATGGTGTCACTAATCAGGTCACTCTCTGATTCCTTTTCCTGGGCCTATCTTCTTTTCAACAGAGAATATTGTTATTTTTATAAATAGTTATAGAAGAGGGCAGAGTACCAGCAGAAGGAGAGAAACCTGCAAAGTAGGTCTGTGGCATGGGTATCATAGAAATAAGTTAATTTCCATCGCTAGGAACCATGGCCATTGCTGAGATAATAAGATGGCCTGCATCTCTGAGGCTTCCTGTTGGGATATAGAGTTTGTGCATGTGTGGTACATGCACCCACAGAGAGTGTATTGTACTGTCAATCTTTCAAGATGTGGAAGATTGGAGATTACTTGTGCCCTTGTTGGCTTGAGTAAGCAAATGTCTAGGTATCAGCTGCAGAAACAATTGCTACCTCTCCAGCACTTTGGGCAAAAAGAAACTGTAAAAGTAATGGTTTTGGAGAGAGCACCATTTATTTTTGGTACCATTTCATAATGGGAGCAGCCTAAACTAAAACAGCTATGGCTGTTAAATTACATTCTCAACACTTGATAATTGTTGAGGTATACTGGAGGCTAGGACTGATGATCATTGACACTTGGTGATGGTCCTTTCAGGTCAGGGTTTGTGATCAATTGTTGAAGCAGTATAGGGAAGCCTTGAGTTGAATAAAGAGAAGCTGAATTTTCTCTTCCACCTCCCCTCCCCCCTTTTATGTCAAGCCCAAGGTGTTCTGTCTGGGTCATGGTTGAATTATCTTGGTGCAACAGTGTTGGAAAATCCAAGCTTGAGGGAACATGGAAACTCCAGAATTTTTCTGAGCCCAAAAATAGGGTGAGCCCTCTATGGCAGAGTCAGAAAGCGCTGGATAGAGTCGATATGAAGACCTATGTCCCTTTTCAGTCTAGGAGAAGGACTATTAATGCACGGTAGAACAGCCCAGGATTGCGAGAGACCACTTCTCTCAGACTAGGATAATGCCTGAGCTACAGATCTGGTCTATTACTACTTTACCTTTCAAAAAAGGTTTTGTTGCTCATAAGGTTTTGTGGCCTGTTTGAAAAATCTATCTTGTTCACTTTCCTTTCTTGAAAAAGTGGCCTTAGCTTTTTGCAATACTTGAATAAATTGTGTATGTGCAACAGATTTTCAGTAGCACAGCATTAGAGAGCATTTAAATAACTCTTCTGCAAAGAACTGAGTGTAGTTCAGACTTTCAGATCCCATTGCTACCTTAAGAATACTAGGAGAGTAACAGTTGAAACTTACAAGGTATTTAGTTCAAATTGTAGGAATTTTGAAGTGTTTACAAATCAGCTAAAATGGAGAAAAGCAAAATATCCAGAACATATTTGAAATATAAAAATTAAAAATGCAAAAATATATACAGATGAAAAAGGAGTACTGTAATTAACCTGCATTTAATAGGTTTTTTTCCTTGACTTTGCAGAGCCTTTTTATATACATTTGCAAAGCCGCCTTGGGAGACCCTCTCTCCCTGTGTACTGTATTGTGCAGATATTAAAATAAATAAACCTGTTTACTGTGTTTGTGTAAATAACCCGTTAACCTGGTTTCCAGGCCAGTTTTCAGCCAATAATCGCATCCAGTGCAGCTTTGCACAGTAGAGTTAAGGATGTGAGGTTTTTTGTAATTATGAACTGTAAAATAACCAGGGTTGTCCCTGTGTACACCAATGTAAATATCTTTGTTAATTGAAATGTACTTTGAGGATAAAGCCTGTAAATAAACTGATTTATAAATTAATTCTTATTTCCTGCTTCTTTATAAAATGGAGTGTAATTACACAAATAGCTGATAATTCTGAAGGTGCCCGGTGGATTTGTTCTTGGTAACATATTCCACCTTATCTCTGATGCTGCACTTCGGCTCCCAATTACAATCTGCTAAATCCCATTATAATTGCCTTAATTGTAATAATACCTTATAGCATGTCCTTGCATGTTTGTTAAAGCTGGCTGTGTGCTGTGGCAAAAAAAATAGAAAAAATCGTTGCTTTGTTTTTCAAAAATACAAGTCACAATTTTTAGTTGGAAAGATTAAAAATGAGTCATGATAAAATTTTCAAAATGGACTTTAAAAATCTTCATTTTAAAATTATACTAAAAATGTGTTATTTCCTTTCAAATAGGAAATATCAATAATATATTTAAGAAGTGAATAAAATTTTCCTAGAAATGATCCTGGATCTCGTTATATATTCCTAAATGAGATGGTTTTATGGGTCTCCTCTTGTCTTCTCTGAACCCATCTTTATATAGTAAAAACGAGTGTTCTCCAGAAGGTTGCTAGGAAGGCAGCACTGCATCCATTACACTTGGTTCATATTTGGAAGATTACCTTCATAATTGTAAGGGTTAGAAATGTAGTGATTTTAAAAATGAAAGCTAATGGAGCTCTGCAGAAGGCTATTGAGCAGCCATGACTTTTACTGTAAATTGCAGAAATCACAGGATTCATGACAGCCAGTCCTAGTCATTATTAAATGCAAAAAAAGTAGCACTAATGCAATATTAAGGTTGCAAGATCAAGCACTTTGGTCAAGATGTTCCTACAACGAGGGTTGTTGTCTAGCTATTTTAACTCCTCCACATTACACATCCTGTTTTTTATGCTGTGCATTGACAGAGTAATAGGTTAGGGTTTCCATTTAATAAGGAAAATAGGCATCATGAATACTACCTATATGAATCATGGGAGAGTTGTTGTTGCCAGAGCAACCTTATCTTTTTGGAATTTCCTAGGAATTTGAGTGTTTGATTTCACAACTTTAATATTGCATTAATAGTAATAATACCTAGCTCTTATACAGTGCTTTTAGTAGATCTCAAAGCGCTTTACGAAGGTCAGCCTCTTTGTCCCCGTTTTACAGATGGGGAAACTGAGGCACGATGCATTTGTGCCATCTTCTTGGGCACAAAGTGTATGCGTGTCGCAAGTGGGATCTACACAGCCAACCTATCTGGAAGAACCACAGCTATTGTAAGGTTAGTAACCTTTTGTTCTTTTTACAAATCAAGGCATCCAGTCTTCTGTGAGGACTTGATCCATGTCAGATTTCAAATTGGTTCTTTGTTCATGTGTGGTTGAAATTGTTTAAATAGAAAGCGAGCAGAGAATTAAGCACTTCATTCCCAACGAGGAATGTTTTGGAAAATTCTCTTAGCATGTAGGAACCAAGTTAGAATCAAGTCTTACAGTGATCGATTCACTCAGGCTTTTGGATTTGAGTAAGCCAGAGCACTGAGGTGGGTTGCTGGTTGGACAAATGGGTGTAATACAGTAGTGTCTAAATTGGTGCTTCAAACAGGGAGAGCATGCATCGTTGTCCATCCCCACCCTTGAACTAATTTCCACTACATAACCTGTCCTTTAGGACACATTGCTACTTGTTGCTGTCATAATGCCTATGCTCACAATGGGAGCATATTCACTGGGAATCAGTTTTGGGTGCATTTCAGGTTAGAAACTTAATCTTTTGGATTTGTCTTCATTTTTGAAAACCTTGGCAAAGGACAACATTGCCACAGCTAATTGGAGAAGGGCGCAGAAAACTGCCGCATCACTGCTTTGGGCCCTTCCCAACACAGCCTGTAAACCAACTGATGCAGCCCCATATTATTCCCTGATTTGCGTATTCCTATTACTTCACCTTGGCATTGACGATCTATAGTATTAACACTTCTCTGCACCACTTAAAGTGTGCAATCACATTATAAATGCTTTCAAACAAGCTCTCCCAGCCCTAGAATTTTATTACCTAATGAAATTCTCTGAGTGAGCAATGCCAGGGCAGGTACTTCCTAAAGTCCACACCATTAATTCTGGTGGGCACTGTCTAGCATCTATTGTACACTCAGCTGCATCTTAATCTGGGGCTATACAGCCTACGATGTCTTGCTTGAAGAACATTGTTGGGCCTGAAATGTAACACTGCTTCAGATTTTGGAGCATCCTGCAAAGCAAAGCGTTTCTGGAAAGTTCAGTCCTTCATTTGAATGGACTGCAGAAAGAAAGGTGCTAGCCAGAAGACACTGCTCCAGGAGCCCACTTTAGAGCACAAGCATTGGAAGAGGACCGTTGCGGCTCACTGGCCTGATGTTACCATTCTGTGGGAGCCCAGCCAAAACGTGGGTAACTGGAAGGCAGGCTGGCTGGAAGAAATATGTCTGGGTTATAACAACGTTTACGGTAGATGGCATGATCAGGGTTGGAGATGCAAGCAAAACACAGGGCTGGGAAGTGCACTAGTTGGTGGAGAAGGAAGTGAGATACAGCAGAGTCTGAAGTAACAAATGAACAAATAGAGATGTACCAGTGACCATCCCACCCCCGAGTGTTATCTTCTTTCTTCCTGTGCCCTTCCTGCCCTTTCTAGGATATGGTGCTGTTTGAAATACATATGGGGAAATCTCCAGGAAAGGATGAAGAACAGACACTATGGGAAAACAAATGGTTACCAAGATAGGGGGCCAAAGGGTGTTTATAGGAGAGGGTACTTAAAGTAGGACCGAGGAAGAAAAGGGACATCTGAGGAAAGGTAGCCAGCCGCCTTTTCTGCAGCAGCTCAGAGGTAACCTTGTTAGAAGAGTGGGAAAAAAAGCCTATTTGGCTTCAAATCTAGTTTTTCATCTCAGCCTAGTTTTTCACCACTGGTGTCTAAATATTTGGGACCCCAATCATTTCTTCACTAGCAATCATCCCACTGAGATCAGTTGCAGGTAGCTTCCACCAACAGACAGATCAAGGGCCTAGATTTGAAGTCTGATTTGTCTGTCTCTCTAATCTCTTGGTGCTTGGTTTAGGTGGTATCTAGGGTGATTCTAAATAAAATACTGTACGTAAATCTGTTAGATGTGCAAGAAATTGGATTTAAAGGGGGGGAAATGAAGGCCCAGCTATAAACTCAATCAGGTTATGTATGGGTCTTGGTACTACCAGACCTGTCAACTGGAATTCAATGGCAACTGGACACTTTATTCCCTCTGGCTCCTTTGAAAATCCCAGGGTAAAGTGCTAGTCGACAGTGTTGCCAGCTCTCACAATTTCAGCAAAAGTCTCACACTGTTTAGTGTTTGTCTTAAAGTCCAAGCTCCTGGAGTCACGTGACTATGTGAGAATCTTGGCCTTAATTAAAAAAAAGAAAGAGAGAAAGAATGTTCTTAGGGCTCATAGTTGTGGAGAAAATCTTGACAACATGACCAGTTAGTCTCAAAAACTAGGGGGCAACTGAAAAGAGCCTCACATGAATTTTAAAATCACATTCTTTTTAAGTCGTTTATGACGATTTGAGGCCTTTTTGAACCCTTCTGTCTGACAGTGCTATACAGGTAAGGAATCTTGTAACGCTTGCATTCATGGAGTCCCTTCAGCTAAGCCAAGGAATGAATATAAGTAAATCAGTCTGGATTTTCTTAACCCCTCTCCAATCTAGTATGCTACCATCATAGAGGCTCTTATAGTCCATGAGAATGATCGATCTTTGGCAATATGGGCTTCGTCCAAAGCTCATTGAAGTCCATGGAAAACCGGTTTATTCAGTGAGCCCTAGAACAGGGGCTATATGAGATCTGACCTTGACATTGAGCTAAGGGACCAATTTTTCCTCTTCTTGATTTCATCTTAAAACAATTCACCAGGAGACTTTTAAAATACATATATTTTATAAAAGTTCTTCCAGAAGTAAAAGGTGTGAAAGAAACTGATCCCTCATTAATTCATCTAGTACAATGGCTGCTGTTGTGGTTTTACAATTACAGTTGAGCTCTTTCCAATTCCAGGGGAAGGAAACATCCAGTTTCCTCTTTAGGATAGGGTTTTAAAAAATGCTATTCAAGCACCATTACGCAATGAAAAGCATGCACTGTCAATTAATGAGGATGTGTGTGCCATCCTTCCTTCTGCTATCTTTGGGTAAGGAGCTACCTCTGGACTAATGAGGGGGTGGTCATAACAAGCTCCATGAATCTAACTCCTAGGGTATCAGGAAGCGTGGAAAATAACTTGCAACACGGGGGAGAGTCACTTTGTAAGGAGTTGAAACATTTGGGGTGTGGACTCTTTCCCTTCACTTTGCATAACTGATGCACGTACAAAGATGCTTTAGTTGCAGCTAGAATGAGTCAACAAATGTGGGCGAATTAGAGAAGACAATGTGGCTTTTTTAGCAAGATTGTCAGAGAATAAGTAATTGATTTTTAACACATTTGTAATTCATGATGCTAGAGTAACTTAATGAAATCAAGTTGCTGTCTCTTTAAAATGACATAAGCAGATGTGCCCTGGGGAAACAATCAACAGACCCAGCTGTCATTTCTATGGCAGAAAAGTGGAAGCCCCAAGTCAGGACTCGGTCTTCTAACTCACCCCTTAGAAGAGATGGGGCATTGCAAAGTATCTGTCAATGCCTTGCAAGCAAAGATGCAGTTCTTGTTTTTTCATAGCACTCTAATGCCAGGTGAGATGGACCCATCTGTTGCAATTGCTAGAGTGGAGGAGAGCTTAACCAATCAAATCAAAGTATTCCAAGCCTGAAAAGGCTGAGAGAACCTGAGTCACCTTCCACTTCATATGGTGGGACTGGAATGTCCTGTCTTGAAGAATGAGTAAGCATGGCGAGGAGCATCATGAGAATGTCTTGGGAAAAAGCTGAGCCTTCCTTGAAATGTTGAATCATTCCTACGGCATTAGAGAAGCAATAAACACCCATCACCATAATCCCCATGGTTCAATTATGTTATTTTTGTAATATAGGCGAGGGCCGTTGATGGCCTTAGCAGTGAAGAAAAGGAGACCACAAATTATATCTGCAATGGGGGGGTGAGTTCTGGGCGGGGAACACAGGGACTTGAGTAAGTCTCTCTGGGTACTCTAATCTGCCCCACCCCTCTGAGCACTGAACTGGGGCAGGGACTATCTCTTTATCTGTATTAGCACTGCACTTGGTACACTGGGAACCTGATGGTCACTAGGACTGCCATAAAATAAATTATATACCGGGGTGGCCAACCTGTGGCTCCAGAGCCATGTGCGGCTCTTCAGAAGTTAATATGTGGCTCCTTGTATAAGCACCAACTCCAGGGCTGGAGCTACAGGCACCAACTTTCCAATATGCTGGGGGGTGCTCACTGCTCAACACCTGGCTCTGCCCCAGGCCCTGCCCCCACTCCACTCCTTCCCGCCCCCTCTCCTGAACCTCTCCCCTTTCCCCCCCCCAGAGCCTCCTGCATGCTACAAAACAGCTGATAGGTGCGGAGACGGAGGGGGAGGCGCTGATCGGGGCTGCTGGTAGGTGGGGGAGCTGATGGGGGGCTGCTGACATATTACTGTGGCTCTTTGGCAATGTACATTGGTAAATTCTGGCTCCTTCTCAGGCTCAGGTTGGCCACCCCTGTGATATACCATCTGGAAATCTATCCATAGACACCACAGGGCAGTAATGTTTAGGAAGCCCCAAACCACAGCTGCCAAAGAATGGGGAGAGCTACATGCTAATCCCACTCCCTGGTGAAATGCAACCAAAACTGCTAGAATGCATTAGGATCTCTGTGCTAATCCCTGTGCATTGAAAGCACTGTCTCATAAATGCACTGGAATCTTCACATTAAACCAATCTCTAGTCTTACCCGTGGCAACCAAAGTGCCCACTGTCTTCCCACTAATCTCCCTGGGAACTAAAGCATTGTACAGTGAGATAGTCACTGAAGTTCCTCAGTATTTCATTTAGATGGAAGGTTTGTAATTTTGTATTTGTAATATTGATTATTATCATAGCACCTAAGGGCATGGGTCAGGACTGGGGCCTGGCTGGATTAGACACTGTAAAAACATCCCTCTTGCGTGAAGATGGTTTGCTCAGGAAAGCAGAGTAGTCATGTCACGTACAAATGCTCCATGCAAGAGCTTGCTGCATCTCTTGTCAAGTGCTGGAATGTTAATGGCCTCTCAGAATCCTGTTCTTCTAGCAGAGCAAGTTGCACTAAATATCTAGGTGTAGCTCTGGGAAGATGAGCTTTCTGAGACCTGAACCAATAAACAAAGCCATAAATAAAGGGGAGTGCCGTTAACAACCACGATTCCTGGGAGACCAGTGGATCTGAAACACAGGCTGTCAAAAGGCCAAGGTGTTAATTTCATCTCTGCTTTTATGTATTATTGTGTGTGACTTTATAGTGCCCTGAAATGTGCTTCTCTAATGGAGGAGGATGACTCGATTCCTGCCCCAGCGTGCTTGCAACGTCTGTTATAGTGTTGCAATGCAGGAGTGGGTGACCAGGAATAGGGAGGGTTTGAGGGGAAGCAGGATAAGAATGATAGCAATAAGATCACATGGATAACTAACCACAGACATGCTGTCCTGATGCTTCTGTTAAGTGTTCCCCCCCGTATTTATTTATATAAAATAAGGCAGATTAAAACAGAACAGTAAATACTAAGTATTTCATTGTTAAATTGCTTCCCAATGCACCCCACTGTAAAGATGGGGGAAGAGGAACAAATGAGCTTCAAAAAAGGAGGGGCTATGAGTTTAAATAAATGTGTATAAATAAGCAGGTTTCAGAGACTAAGGCCAGGCTTTCTTGTGGGTGATGGAGCATAGAGGTTAAAGGTGGTTCTGAATTCAGAAGTGTAACTACTCAATTCCGTTCGTCATTGGAGCCCTGATTTCTGTGATATTTTCCATGTGTTTTTTTTTTACTTATCCATTAATTTTTGCATGTGGGTGGGTAGATGTGATGGTAACATTAAATGATTTCACTGATGAGTTAGTGTTTTGCCAAGATAAAGCTGGGCTGCATGGGAGTCTAATGTAAAGAGCAAAAAGGTCAGCAACGTTATGCTGGCACAAGGGAATAGAGCAAGGAACCCTCAGTAAGATATTTCAACTCAAGACAAATTTTCTGCTGATGTAAACTGGCCCAGTTCCATTGCAGGTGACACCAGCAGAGAATTTTTCTCCAACAAGGTGAAAGAATAAACATGGAGCATGGAATTGGTTTGCAAAGGTTGGCTGGCTCTTGTGTGGTATCTATGTTCAGATCAATTTCCATATTGCAGCCCAAATACAGTTTTAGTGGTTTGTACCAAAATGGGAAAATAAAGATTATCTAGGATACAGAAAAATGCCTGTGATTTCTGACCTTATGTATATTTCCATGTCAAGGCTTTTCTTAAACAGTTAAAAAGGTCTGAACAAAAATACTGTCCTAGAATAACTAGGTAGGTCCTATCTAATCTCTTTTTTTTAAAAAAACAAGTTGAAGTCTCTTCTTGAGTGTGTGTGTTACCAGCTCATGGCAGGGCTCTGTGTAATATGATTAGTGTTTAAAATCCGTTTTACTTCTGGGTTTCCAAGGTAAAATTCCCTTCTATCTAGGCACGTCTCTCATATTCCCCTCATTTCAAGAGATGTCACACATTTGTCCCAAAGTTTCCTATCTGCAACAGTGATGGTGGTCTCTCACTTGGATTGCTGAATATTATTGGCTCCCATCACTGTAACAACTGAGCATCTTACAGTCTTTAATGTATTTATCCTCACAACACCCCTGCGAGGCAGGACAGTGCTGTAATTTACCCAAGGTCAGACAGGAAGCCTGTGGCGGAGCAGGATTTGACTGGGAGGTCTGCCCAGTCCTAGATGAGTGCCCTAACTACTGGACCATCCTTCCTCTCATGCACCTGAGGTTACAGAGTTATTTATATTAAAAGAATGAATCTCCCATTGTGATTTTATCATGGGTCTTGCATTGTCTGGTGTTTTCCTTAAAGCCCAACTCCTGGGGACAAAGGCTTACATGAGAATTTCCAGTTTCTTTTCTTTAAAGTATGTTTCTGGTGTCATGGTTACAGAGAAATGCTTGAAAAGATAACCTGAGCCAACCCTCAAGGCAAGTGTTGTTGTTTTTTTGGTTTTTTGGTTTTTAAATATCGATCTCAGGATTTTTGTTTCAGAGTAACAGCCGTGTTAGTCTGTATCCGCAAAAAGAAGAACAGGAGTACTTGTGGCACCTTAGAGACTAACAAATTTATTAGAGCATAAGCTTTCGTGGACTACAGCCCACTTCTTTGGATGCATATAGAATGGAACATATATTGAGGAGATATATATACACACATACAGAGAGCATAAACAGGTGGGAGTTGTCTTACCAACTCTGAGAGGCCAATTAATTAAGAGGAAAAAAAAAAAAACTTTTGAAGTGATAATCAAGCTAGGCCAGTACAGACAGTTTGATAATAGGTGTGAGAGTACTTACAAGGGGAGATAGAGTCAATGTCTGTAATGGCTCAGCCATTCCCAGTCCTTATTCAATCCTGAGTTGATTGTGTCTAGTTTGCATATCAATTCTAGCTCTGCAGTCTCTCTTTGGAGTCTGTTTTTGAAGTTTTTCTGTTGTAATATAGCCACCCGCAGGTCTGTCACTGAATGACCAGACAGGTTAAAGTGTTCTCCCACTGGTTTTTGAGTATTTTGATTCCTGATGTCAGATTTGTGTCCATTAATTGTTGCGGATGATTTTGGTGGCCTCTCTTGATTTTTGAATAGGTGCAGTTGGCTGATGTTTTGTGTCCTGACAGATAATTAAAATGCTGTGTCTTTGTTATGCATTGCGGGGCATGGCTGGCCCCTGGCAGGTCTGGATCTGAGTATTTATACTGTATGTCAGCATTGCATGTGAGCAATTACCTTCACACCTGTATTAAAATCTGTGGATGTAGAACAAGGGGCTCTGGCAGCTGCCTATGTAGTTAGACATCTCGTTGCATTAGAGGGGGCATATGGTCCCATTCTAGTCACACTGTTTATCTCTTTCACTGCCCGGGCCTATATCCAGGGCATTTCAGTAGCGTGAAACACATCTCCCCAATGTCCTAGGATGGGGAGAGGCAGCTGTGCTGGACGTTTGTTTCAGATAAAGGAGGTCTCCTTTGCTGCACGGTGGGGACCAACCCCTGCCTTTGCCCAGTGGATATATGTCTGGAGGTTTTGCATCTTGTTCTGGCAGGGTCTGGTGCAGCTTTGAGTTGGCGTGTCCTGGTCTATGGCTCAGCAGAGCCTGGGTAACGATCACGGCTGGCGGGAGGGGCGCGCCAGGTACCGGGCGTGCCCATACCTGAAGGCAGCGCTGCCTAGGTCACCCCCACGGCTGCCGCCCAGCCAGCCACGGACCCCCTGGCTCTGGAGCAGAGGCTGGACGGGAGGGGATCTGAGCCACCGCCCACCCCCGAGGCTGAGCGCGCGCCTCCTGTCCCCGGGCCCAGGCCACTGCGGTCGCTGAAAACAAGGGGCGGGGACGGGAGGGGCCCGCCCAGCCCAGCCCAGCTCCTCCTGCAGCTCCTCCCCCGCCGGCCGGGGACAGGCAGCTGCAGCTACGGCAGCAAAGTTCTTCCCCCCCGGCCCGGCCCTGCCAGCAGCCACTGTGCGGCGGGCTGCCGGCGGAAGATGGCGAGGCGACGCTGTCACCCGCACGCGGCGCTGCTGCTGCTCCTGGCGGCCACCCTGGCCGGGGCGCCGCCCGGCGGCCTCTACTCGCCCGGCGACCCGCTGGTGCTGCTGCAGGTGGACACGCTGGAGAGCAGCGTCCTCAACTCCAGCAGCGCCTGGCTGGTGGAGTTCTACGCCTCCTGGTGCGGCCACTGCGTCCACTTCGCCCCCACCTGGCGGGCGCTGGCCGCCGACATCCAGGGTGAGTGGCCAGGCCACGGCAGCCCCGCTTCCCTCGGCCCTAGCCCTCTGCTTGGCCCCCCCGGCAAGGACACATGGCCACCTGCCCCTGTTCCGGGGCCAGCCTTCCCAGCCCTGTGCCATCCTCAGGCCCCTCCTTCGTGTCACTGCCCGTGTCAGCCCCTCCCCATAGAAAGGGCCCACACTGTCCTGGGGCCGCCCTATGCCCTTTCTGCCAGCCCCCTTTCCGTTCACTGCCCCAGCTCGCTGGAGTCCTCGCTTCTCTCCTCTACATCCTCGGCCCCCTTTTCGGCTATCTCTGTGCCTTCTCCCTGCCCCCCGGCATCTTCATTCACCCCCACTCCTTTCCCCTCTCAATTCCTTGTGTATCCCTCCCCCCTCACTGCTCCCGCTGTCGGTGCCTCTCCGAGACCCTCGGCGGTGGCATCCCTGCTCCAGGTCATTTGCAAACCGCAGAAAGGAGCCCGCCTGGCCTTCCCTTGCTGCATCCGTGCCTTGTGTGTGGCTGACGGGTCCCAGCTGCACTCTGCGCTGTAGCTTTAGTGCCCGTTGCTGAACAGTTAGGAGAGCAACTTCCCTAAAGTTGGTCTAAAGAAACACATGCAAACGAAACCTCTTCCTGCTTCGCTTCTGCGTTGTAGCTACTTCACTTTTGGGGGAGGGTTTCCTTCTCCAGCTGTGATTTTAGGTTAACTTTAACGCTGTGGCTCCTTTCTCATCCCCCTGGGGCTCAGGCACTGTCTAATTGGCTGTGGAGGAGGCCAGAAGTGTTGATCTGATCAACTGACGCTCTAATACAGACTGGGCTTGGGAGCTACTGGAGAAAGTGTGTGTGTGTGTGTGTTTGGGGGAAGGGGGTGGAATTGGAGGATTTTTTGCCCTGAGCAATGGGCTTGTGTTTGAAGGTGGAGTCTCTGTAGATCAAAGGCTGAGTTGTGCCCTGTAGCATGGGCTGGGACAGCTCCTGTCACCACAGGTGGCTCCATCAATGAGTAGTAGTTGAATTGGTGCTTAGTAGTTGACCAGTTGGTCCCTCCTCTGATGTTTGGGGCCTGCACCCCAGGGAGATGACATGACAATGTGTTTTGAGCACTTTTCATCCTGAGGGATCTCAAGGCATGTTTACAATTTTGTTAATTGATTGCCCAATTAGAGGCATGTGAATCACTCGACCAGCCACTGAAATGCAGCCGCCCTGCAGGTGGAATGTGACAGCTGTTCAGAAATGCGCAGTGGCACTGAATGACAGTTGTGGGATGGAAGTGAAGTGGCCAGATTCCAATGTAAGAAACACCCCTATTCTTCCCCAAAGTGACATGAGCTCAGACAATCTGTTTTGTGTCTCATCCGAGAGGCAGAAGGAAACGTGCCAATGGGAAAGCCACCCACATCACTTCCTACAGCGCCTTCGTTTCCTTAGAGGACTTATCTGCTTGGCATGGCTATGCTTAACATGCAGTATAGAAGGAGGATTTACATTTGTGCCTTCAAAGGGCTTTCCCAGCACTGAATCTTTGCAGCTGCTGTGGGGTAGGTAAGTAACTATAATTATCCCCGTTGCACAGATCAAGGAACTGAGGCAGAGTGGCTAAGGGTCTTGCCCAAGGATACCCAATGAATCAGTGGCAGAGCTGTGAGTAGAACTCCCATGCCTATGTACTAGACCATGCAGCCTTGGTGATGAGATTACAGCCTGAGGTTTGTGTTACTGGATGACAGAGTGTTGGTTCATGCTCACAGGTGTTTTCTGGTGGTGTGCCCTGATTCTAGACGCTGGTGGAACAGTGCTGATGTGACTGTGTGACTTAGTGGGAGGCCAGGAGGGATCTTAGAGATCCTTGTCATGCCCTTGAAGGCCTCTTCAGCACTTCCCATGTGCATCATCCTGAAGGGTCTGGGGAGAGCTTGCCATAATGGGGTGGCCAGGACCAGCCTTAGGATCAAATGAACCTTCTCTTCCTCTGTGCTTCCTAAACAGTCAGGGATTCAACTTCCAACCCTCCTTATTCACAGGAGGGAAGCGTTATTCCCAGCTTGCAGAAGGGAGAACCTGTCAGAGGCTATGCAATGCTCAGGGTCACCCATCAAGTCACTGGCACAGCTAACTTGTGCCAGGCCTCTGATCCATGGGTTCCCATTCCTATGCCTTAACCACAATGACAGCGAGGTCCCCGGCTGCTAGAAGAGGAGAGGCACATTGTGACTTATTGCTGTCCTCTCCAGGTCTGCGACCAGGGAGAGCTAGGGTGGGCCATGCACTGCCGAGCTTGATTGGGGTCTGGGCTTACACGGAGCAGGGTCCCACATGCTATGGGCCAGCCTGTGGTGTGACGCTGTAAGCCAGGCTTGTCTCTCTGGTGACCTTACCACAGGGATTGAACTTCCAGCATCTGGTGCCCCTCAGAGCATCATTTAGGGACTCTTTGCTGTAATTGCCTGTACCTTCTGGACCCCCCATAGTGTGCTCCAGATAAGATTCCTGTACAGTGACATGCCCAGGACTGGGGACAGACAGACACGGGAGGGCCATGAACCTCGTACACACAGAGGCAATGTCCGAATGGACCCAGGGCCATTCTGAATCGCCAGGTCTGAATGGACCCTGTGAGCTGGGATGGAAGCAGTAGAGTCTCACACCCCAGGCTGCACATGCTGGTCTGATGCCTGGAGCTGAAAGGAGGGTGCTGCTGATTGCAGTTCTCTGGGGTGAATTGACAGCCCTTCAACCCTCTCTGGAAGAACATACTTAGTGATGATGGCTGTTAACTGGGGCTGGTGTCCTGTGCGCAGTGATGGCCTGTGTTACACAGGAGGCCTGACTAGATGATCACAGTTGTCCCTTCTGGCCTTGGAATTGATGACTCTATAGGTGCTGTAGGCACATGGCCTCCCATTGGCCCAGAAATCTGTATTTGGCTCTGTGCCAGCAGGGTGTCGCACATGCACTCTGCAGAGCTCTCCTGCTGACATAACACGGAAGAGTCTTCACTATGAACCCACGTTTGCCTCCCTCTGACGTGTGTTGACAGAACCCAGCTTATGCAGCTGGAGGAAGTACACACACCCACACGCCAGGGCTGAAGAGGTACAAACGTGCCTTTAGTGCAGTGGTGTGCACTGATGCAATCTAAGCAGGGAGCTCCTCGCTCCTTGCAGCCCCTCACAACGGTCCCGGGCTGGATTTGCTTGTCGTTGCAATTTTTCCTCCCCCTTTTCAATTCTGGCAGGAGAGGCTGTGTTTAAACTCAGGACACTAGAGAATTTTGTCTCCGCTCGCTGATGGCTGCGGAAGCCCATAAATCAGACTTGGAAAAGCTCCATGAATCTAATTGGGCAAATGCTGATCTTTAAAGTGAAACCTCCTGGAGCGGGGAAGAGCCTGGCCTGCCAAATCCCTCTTGGGTTGTCATATGAAAACGTGATGGAGAGTTTGTACGAAGAGACCTTGCCTGGGTGGGTGGGGAGAGTTGTTTCTCCCACCCAAATCCTTTTCTCAGCAGATCAGTGCAATTCATACACTCCCCTTTCCCTGCACTCGAGAAGCCCTGAGCTCCAATCCGGCTTAGGGGGAGATTTTCAAAAGGGCTGTTGGGTGCCTGCATCCCATTTGTGCCTTGGAAAATGTCCCCTTAAGTCACACATGGGGAAGAGTTTTGCTTCCTTGTAATCCCCACATCACAAAGTCATTATGCAGCAGGTTACAATTGGCAGCCTTTCCTCAGGAGAATTAAGGATGTAGAGCTGCAAGATCAGGAGCCCATCTAGCCCAGTACCCTGTCCCTGACAGTGGCCAGCAGGAATCCCCTTAATGGACACTACGGAATATCCTGTGGGGAACTTAATTTCTAGCAGCCATCAGGCAATGTCTGACTTACGTCCTGAGGCCTGAGAGTTTAGAGCCCTTCTAATTTTTCCTGTCTAATGTAACTGAATGTTCACAGCCATATGTCCGCTTGCCCAGGCCTTTTCTAAATCCTGCTAAATTCTCGGCCTCAGTGAGCTCTGTGGCAGAGATCACGGGTTAATTGTGTTTTTAACATGATTTCCTCTGATCAGTTTCATTTTTGCTGCCTTTCAATGTTACTGATTGTCCCCATGTTCTTGGGTTAGATGAGCAGGCCCCTGATTACCTGCTCTGTGTCAGTTATGCTTTTATATACCTCCATCACGTCCCCCTTACATGTCTCCTTCCCACAGCCCTGCCTATGCCTGCTCATGTGGAAGTCTTTCCATGCCTCTTGCCCTAAGCCCTGCTCAGAACATAAGAGCCCTGACGGATCTGCATCCCAGCAGGGGAATAGGAGCAAGTGCTGCAGGTCAGGATCAAGGTGCCGTGTGCGAAGCTGGGATGAGAGCCTGGCACTGGAATAACCGGAATAGCAGGGGTGTTGCAGGTCAGAGTTGAGCTGCCTTGGCAGAGACGGCTCAGAACTCGGGGGTGTTGCAGGATGAGGGCAGCTTGCACAGCGCTGGTCTGCGTTAGCCTGGCTCTCGCCAGCGCTGCTTTTTCCTGGCTTTCTCCACCCAAAAAGTGCGTTAAACGACCCGCCGCCTTAATGTGAGCTGAGCCTTTTATGTCCACTGGAGGGGAGCATGAAACCCGCCTGGAAGGAAAGCCCTGTGCTTTCAAATGGATCATCCCCAGGGCAGCGCCCAGTAAGAGAGAGGCAAACACCCCTCAGTCTGATTGTGAGCCCAGCTTCCACGGCCAGTGTGTGGGCCCCAGGATGGTTTCTAGGGAGCCTCAACACAGTCCTTGTGTAGCAGCTGTGGCATGGCTACAGAGGAGCTGAATAGAAGGCAGATTGTGGGGACAGGAGGGAAGCGCTCAGTGGCTGGGACCTGTTCAGTGCTGTGTGAAAAGGATGTTGCATTATGGATCTTGGGGATTCTGCAGAGAAAGGCTAGAGTAAAGGATGTGAACGTTCCCAGCACCCCGGCACTGCCTGGGAGTGCAACTAAATGGCAACCTACCCCAAACACTGGCTCTGGCTCCCCCTTGCCCTGTGGAACTGTCTGCATGCGCTTGACACCTGCCCTGCTCCTTCAAGCGCAGGGAGCAGCAGCATTGCCAGTGTGCTCCCCCCTCTTTGCTGGGAGCGGGCACCTTTTGGAGCACTGCATTTGTCCTCAAATGGCCAGCAGGGGTTGCTCAGACAATAAAAGCACAGAACTCCCTCTCAAATTGAGAGCTGCAAATGGCGCTTGTGCGGTGATTTGAGGGCTGGAGTATATTGGAGGGGCTGGTATTTCCCTTGGACTCGAAACACCCCCCCCCCCCCCCCGTGTGCTGCTGCACAATGTTCTCTTATGAGGCTGGCACAAGTAATGGTATCGTGTGACCTGTGCTAATGGCTACCTGTCCTGCACTGCAGTAACACCTCTGTCCCTGCCAAAGCTCCTGCATATCAACCACACTAGGTTATGTAGCCACCTGGTTGCAATGGCCAGAAGAATAGCTAATCAATGCCACTGTATTCCATCCCTGCTGTGGCCACCACTTCCGAGCTCTTGGCTCCTGTTCCCGTCCTTTTGAGCATGTTCCATGGACCGGACCCCAGAGCAAACGGAGGAAGTTGCTATATCAGTCGGATATGCTCCCCTCTGAGGAGTGGGCTGTCCCATTCAGACGTGCTTGGAAGGCGCCTGCAAGGATCTGGGGGTTGCTGCTCACAGCTCAGAAGAGCTGAGTCATGAGTTTTCAGGGGGGTGGATTTTTCTAGCCAAGCATAATTTTAGAATGAATCCCCAGGGGCACCCGGAGGCGAATGCAGGGTCTAGTTCCCTAGGCAAGATGCTCTGTTCAAACAAACGCATGGGGGCGGCTTGCCGTGATGTCAGGAGGAGCCAGAGGCATGGATGGAGCAGCCGTGCACTCACTGACTGTGTGGGATGGACCCTGGAGCTGGCCTGTCGGAGTGAGGACAGCATTGCTGTGCGTTGGGGAGTAGGGACCGGCCTGTGCCCACATATGGAGAGAGGGAGAGAGTGTTCTGGGCTCACAACTGCTGCCAGAGAGGCCTCTGAGCCACAGTGTTTATGGAAGAGGGATTAACAGCTCTGCATTGGATCTCTGCCCCTGGCACCAGGCTGAAGCTGCTCTCCCATACGTTCCCCCGGTCTCCCAGGAGTGTCTGCTTAGCCTGCCACTGCGAAGGGCCGGGAGGACGTTCTCCTTGTTGTGCCTGGCCTGGAGGAGGCGAGGTCCCTGGAACAAAAGGGCTCAGTTCTCCCTCTCTGGCACCTTGCCCACAGATGAGACTTGTGAGTTTACTGCGCTGACCCATGACTACTGTGGGATTCCTGCCTCTGCAAAGTCTAGGGAGCTTCTCTTTTGGGATGGGGAGAAACTGTGAGCTCAGCTGAGCTGTATATTGGGGCTGGGGTCCCTACCCTCACCCAGTGACTGCAGCCCAGAGAGAAGAGGTTGGTGGCCAGAGTGAGGATGCCAGTTTGCGGGGGAGGGGGGCAGAGATGCGGCACGCAGCATGAGTTTCTCAGGTCTCAGCCCCCAAGTGAACTCACGTGCAATGTGATATTATCCACCACTTTGCAAGGCTTGCATGTTTCACTCCCTGCAACCTCAAACTGTGGCTGCCAAGCCAAGGGGGCCTGGATTGTCCTTGGAGATGAGCCCTACTAGGAAAAGGCCGGGTGCTGCAGATGACTGTTCCTAGGTGAGCATCCCAACACAGCCTCAGCGTGGTGCCTGGGTCACTGGACAGCTAGAAGGGCTGTAGGGTGGTAGAGATGGAAAACTGAGTTCCTGAAACCCCTCTCCCCTCACATGAACACGTTTTGTAAGAAAAGAGGTTTGAGCCCCAGTTTCCTGACCGGATTCCAGCTCTGAGCATTACGCTCAGTCAGTCCTAAAATACCCCCATAGTATCTGCTGGTGAAGTGGCCTGCGCATTCCTGGTGCTTTATAAATCAAGTGGTTTGACTTGTGTAAAGCATGCTGCTCTGCTTCCTGTCTTAAGCTGCTGTGCTTACTCTGCACTGGTAAACGGCTGCCGTGCCGTACCCCAGAGCCAGCTGAATTTCATTGGTGGCTATAAGGCTCCTGTTGCATGAGTATCGAAAGTGCTTTGGGATGAGCAGTGCTCTAGCAATGGAGGAGGATAGAATTCAGCTTCCGGCCATGGAACTGTAGGAAAGATTTGGGGGGAGGGTACCCATAATGCATTTCTTCCCAGAAATATAATAGAGGCTTCCTCCAACTTAGCCCTCGTCCAGCATGTCCTAGTGGCTCCTGCCCCATTTCCTGGGGCTGGCATGGCTGGGGGTCTCCCCATGAGCAGTGAAGCTGTGACAGGCTCTCGGGGAAGAGAGCCACTGGAATTCGGAGTGAGCTTCTGCCCCAGCGGCTGCTCCTGTTCTCAACGCAGAATGGCCGGGACTAGAGAGGGGGTTCAGATCCACTAATGTTTGTCTGTGTGTCCTTTCAGAATGGAGTCCCGCGGTGAACGTTGGCGTCGTCGACTGTGCAGACATAGCCAATCAGAAAACGTGCGGGAAGTTTGGGATAACTGGGTTCCCTACGTTGAAGGTAAAGTGAGCACAGGCTGGGGTGGGTGGCAGGAAAGCAGAGCTGGTGCAGCTTCAATCTGTAGGGGTGTGTGTACTCTGCATTCTGTAGCGGGGCTCACACCAGTGCTCTAAAAATAGCTGCACCGGCAGTGCTTTGAACGGTGGCTCTGCCTCTGAAGCCTAGCAGGGGGTTGGGAGGACCTGGGCAGGGTGGCTCGCTCCAAAATGCTGTGTAGACACACCCTGTGACATTCCATGGGGCTGGTACCCCAGGAGGCCCCTGATCAGTTCTGCTGTGGTCCTGGTCTCCAGCCTGTGTTTTGGTTTTGGGTCTGAACAGCAGCATTGGCCATAAGCAATCTGAAACCACCCCCCTCCTGTTTATCTCAGCGCTTCACCAGGCAGACTGTGTTTGTTTGGGATATGGGTTGTTGCTTACCACCGGTTGGTCGGGGAGAAGAGCCCTTTGTTTGTGACGTCTTCTGTCCCTGTAAGACCGTGGCAGTGGCATTACCAGGGAAACCTGACTGGGGTGTTTCTAGGAATCGGCAACCTTTTGAACTTGAAGCCCAGCTGGCTTTTGTCCCTGATGTGCAGCTCGCTATCCCTGAGGAAGGAGTGAGCCTTGAATTCAACCCAGGGCTCTAGGACCAACTCCTGTATGAGATGGGTTCTGTGCCTCCTAGAGCACTTTATTCTTGTGGCTTCTTCTGGCCTGTTTCTTTTAACTGTTTCCTCTCCCTGTCAGTTCAGCTGAATGATGACCTTGCATCTGTTTATATAGCACCCCAAATGCATTCCTGGGCATACACGTAGGAATCGCTTCATCCCGCACTGAAATGCAGCCACCTCTGGAGTGAAACACAGTAGCTGTTCAACAGTACACAACATCCCTTCTCAGGCATCTAGAACAGGCAGTGAAGAATACCATATCCAAGTGAGATTGCTATGGGGATCTGGGGAGGCAGAATGTAGTGAGGCACAGAGGAATTTGGCCAGGAGGCTGGAGCTAACAGCTCAACTCTTGTAAAAAGTACCATGGAGGTCTGCCACAAGTGACTTTACTTTTGTGTCTATTCCCTAAGCCGCAAGGGTGCTGCACGATTTCATACCCATCTGTTAAGTGCTTTGAGGCTTCCCGTATTGGGTGGCTCTGTTGTTATTGGCAGTCGAATTGCGATTCCACCTCTTGGTCCCGTGCCCAGCAAAAATTGTGTAAATATATATAATTTAAATATTTCCTGATGCAAACAAACCCCAGTCCAACATAAGCAAGAATGCAAAAGCCTCAGAGATGCCTTGCTAACAGGCAATGAATTCCCATAACTTGGAGTTCAGATGCAGGGCTTCATTATTATTACTATGCACAGGGCAGGAAAATGGCACCAGAGTAGTAAAAGGTACCCTCCATTTTTCTTTCTTGCATTTCTGTTGGGGACTCCCTGTAATGAGCCCTCTCTGAGGTCGTAGTAAGGGAGAGCAAAACCAGAGTCTGGTATGTCCCTGTTCATCCTCCCTTCAGGTTCCCAGCACACCTCTTGTCCTGGCTGTGTTCCTTTCCTAAGGAACGCGGACTCTAAGTGCCTGAATCCATTCCAGCTGGGAGGACGGTGTGGTGCCTTTGATCTGGTGCAAAGGGGAATACAGAATATGACCGTTTCAAATGCCTCTGTCACAAACATTTCCTGAGGCAGACCTAGTGCAGTTCCCGCAAAGTCCTTTAAAGAGACGTGTCAGTGAGTCCTGAGCAAACGTCACCGTGTTTCCAGTGACCCTTTGGATTATTTGAAGCCGGGAGAATTCTGTGACTTGTTTTTTGCTGTTTACTTTCTGCACTAGCTGGTGAGCTTCCTTTGGCTGAGCTGTAACCCAAGCTAATTGATTGCCTGTTAAGTGACAGGATGCCAGACTCCAGGGTTGACATTCCCTAATGTCGGTTCCTGGTCAGATCTCCTGAAGCGAACACTTTATGACTGGCTACTCTAGAATTTACTCTCATGGTTGTTAACTTGAGTTAAGGAGCAGTCAGCTAGCTGCAGTTACAGCTGGACCGAAATCTCTGGCTGTGTCTTTGTGTGGGAGTTTTGACAGTGGGATAACTAAAGGCATGGGAGCGGCCCTGCTGGAGACAAGGGAGAGGTCGTTTTTAGCTTGATGTAGCTGGATGAGGTCAGCACTAAACCCTCCACCTGGGCTTGACCTTACCTAGATACATCCTGGTAAAATGAAAGAGCCTTGTTTCCACTAGGAGTTTGCAGCAGAATTGCTAATGCTCATTATCCCGCTGTAAAACCCCACCCTTTTTGGCAGTGAAAATAGCCTGTGTTTTTGTCTACACTGGGAAGATGAGTGGTGTATTCAAACGTGGTGTGTAAACACTACTCTACACCTAGTGTAGACAAAGACAATTATGTTTAAGAACATTAGCTGGTTGGGCTAACCCTAGGGCTTTCTACACTATAATGTGAATGTTAACACAGTGGGCGTGGCCCTGTACCAGGTGCTGAGTGGTGTTTAGAAACATGGTCATTCAAACGTGTTAGCTGACATGTTTTAAAACTCCGCTCGTTTCCCAGGTGCACATAAACCCTGTGGTGAAACCAGATGGGTGAGTTTCACTTCCCGGGCCTCGTGCACTAGCATGGAGCCATTGACAGGGTCAGGCTCCTCATGTCATCACCTACCATCCGCCCATCCACACTCACTCCCAGCTGGACAAAATTTGTCCAGCTCAATGCCCGCGCTAGCAATTCCCTCCAATCCCCGGCCATGTGGTGAGTCGTGTTTCAGTGTAATGTCTGCAGGATTGCCAACTTCAGGAGATCAGAGATCATGAGATTGGCCAAAAAATCATGAGATTTTTTTTTTTAAAGATGTTGTTTTCAGGTCAGTCTCTTGATTTTTGACTCCCTTCTCCCCCTGCCCAACCCCAGTTTGTGTGCATGTGACAATCAGTGTTGCCCGCTCTGCCACATGTACTGGATAAGGTGATTTTGGCCCCTGTTACAGGTGCGGTCACCCCTGCATCTGCCTGTCTTCTGCCCAGTAATTAATTCTGTCCGACAGGCCTCCATTGTTTCAGCAGCAGTTGACCCCCCCCCCCCCCCAAATCCTGAAATTTGAGAGTTAAGCTTAATTTTATTAAGAAATCGCATGTCTCGCAAGTTGGCATGTCTGGGTCTATAATCAGACTTAGTCCCAAAAGAGCTTATTTATTTAAATGCCTTGGTCTGTACCTTCAGAGACCTGCCTCTAAGGCCAGCAAAACTCCCCACTTGGGGCTTTCCTGCGTTGGGGAATCTCAAAATGTGAAGGAGAATTTCTGATCTCTTTCATTTTGTAAGTCAGTTTCCAGCCCTTTTCCTTTGATAAAGATAACAAAGTGAGGGTTTGTTCCAACTTCTGTTTGGGTCAATGGATTGGAGCCATCAGCAGCTCTAATCAAGGATCAGCAACTTGGGGATTTGCACGTCACCTGCTTTAGCTCAAGAAATATGGGCTGTATTTTTCTGAAACTCTCCCCCTTGTATAGCTGCACCTGTGGTAGTGGCTGTGGGAGCGCTAATATATGCCTCTTGCTGGTGGAGATCTGTGACCTTTAACCCACAGATATTATTACAAAAATAACTTTATTATAATAAATTATTCAATCATCGAATTCTAAGTTTGAAGGATTCAGGTGTGCCAGCTGTACACCTTACAACTGCTAAAGAATTCTGAATAGTTAAGCAACAATTAAAAGGACCTTAGAGAGAAACACCTCTCAAAAGAGACAAAGTCTAACAAGATAATGAGTCTGTTTGCTGAGCTTGTTTATTATTCAAATGAAGCATTTCAAAGGAATTCAGAGTGAGCAATCAAGTCTTGGAAGCAGTAAGCCATCTAGAGGTAGCCACTCAAGATTTCCATTTCAATAAAGAAAGGGGTGTCTGAAAAAAAAATGCTGACATTTGCGAGTTGGCATATCTGGGTCTGCAATGACAGGTCAAGTCCCTTTGGTTTGGTTTTTGTTCCCTCTGGGGCAGGGCGTGTTGGCAGATGCACAAGAGCCATCTCAGGTAATAATGGGCACTAACCCCAGCGTCTCACACACCTGGGCAGGCCAGCTCTGCCTCTCACCTGCCCTAGCTTTGACTCGGGGAGCCCTATGGCTGGGTTGGTTGCCAAGAAGAGGGTGATTGTAAAAATCCACCCAAAGTTCCTTTCTGTGGCTGGCTGGAAAAAGAAACTTGCCGGATTCCTGGGGTAATTACAGTCCTGGGATCAGCCTAAGAAGAGCTCCAAACCTGGGGGGAAATGAGTGGGTGTGGATTGGGATGCTCCCTGCTCCTGGGGGTCCTGTGAGACCCCTCAATCCGCTGGGTACTTTAATTGGCTGTTGATGGGGTAGAACCGAGTGCTGGAGCGATGACCCTCCCCTCAGATGCCACAGGAATGGGCCTGATGGGCTAAGCCCCTCGCCTGGCCCAAAATACAGCGCTTGAGCCTGTCTTTAACAAGGCTCCCAAAACCCAGAGGGGCCTGCTGATGTGGCAGTGGCAGTGCTACAAGGCCATTGGTTGGCGCGGGGTTGGTGTTGTGTCATCCTCCCTCCTCCCCGCCCTCCCCCAACCCAAGCACCTTCTGCAAACAGCTTTCGCTCCCAGCCCAGCCTGGTTAGCAAACATTTGCCATGAGATTTCACTGATCCTGCTGCCCTGCCTGCATAGAGGGAGGGCGGAGAGTGCACAGCTGGCATTAAACACAGAGGGCACATGACTGTTTGCAGCAGGTACTGTGGGGCGGCCTGTATCCTGAGCCCTGGATACATAGAGCAGGCCCCCCTCTGCTGGTGAGCCTTTAAAGGGACTGGCAAAGAGGTAGGATGAATGATCCCCAGGGCCCAGAGGTCACTGCAGCTGTATGAGGTTGGCTGTGTTCCTGGGCCCTGGCCAAAGGAGAGAGTGGGCATTCATCTCCCACGCAGCCCCCCTGTGCCAACCCTCCCGCCTGTCTTGTTGGCCCTTCGCTGTAACCACTGGCCTGCCACTGGGCAGGGGACTGAGTTCTCCAGGGGTGCTGCTGCATCAGATAAGCAGCCTGGGTGGCTGGCCCCTTTCCGCCATGCAGAGCTGCAGCCTTAGCACTGGCACAGCCCTCCTCTGGGCTGGAGGCATCGTCGCATTCTTGGCCATCTTGCTGCGTCCCTTGTCCCAGGGCAGGGCTTCACACACCTGCCGTTCCCAGAGCTGACAGGCAGCTGGTCAGTCAGCCCGGCTGGCTCCTCCAACAGCAGGACTCTCTCCCCGTCCAGGTCCAATGGGCTGCAGCCCTTACGCTGTTGAGCCTGGCAATTCTCCTGGCTGAACGCAGCCATTGGGGGGATGTTGCTGCAGTGCCTTGGCATGCGCAGGATGGCAGCCTCTCCCCCACCCGCAGCACGGCTGGGCTGTGAGGTCTGCTGCCCATGCTCCCCAACGCCATAACTGCAATGGGAACATTGGCAGCTTCCTCATCTCTGTCACGGTCAACTGCCGCGTCCCAGGCTCTGGTGCCGGTGCACGGCAACATGGCCACATATTGAACCCTCACAGAACTTCCTGGAAAGGGCAGGAGCCCTAGGCTGGGATGGGGCATCTTCCCCATGGAAGCATCCTCTTCTGCAGCCCGTATGGTACGCACACACTTGTGCCCCACGCCCCTGCAATAAGTGATTCTGTCTCATCACTTATCCCTCCCCCCAGGCCAGCGTGCACACCAGGCCCCGGGGGAGGCAGAACTGGCGTGCAATGCTGACAGTGGGCTGGGGACACTCAGCTCTGCCCCTTTAACTCATTGGATCCAGACAGGCTGTGATTTCTGCTTCCCCACTGTCTAACTGAGAGTGGGGCTCTGACAAGGGCTAGTTGGCAGAGGGTCAGCCTGGAGAAGCCAGTAGTCTAGGGAAAACAACCAGACTAGCCTGGCAACTGCTCCATCGATTGGGGTAGTCTGCCTGCCTTTAGTCTACGAGGATCATGGTCGAAGACTCCCATTGTTCCTGCTTGGTGGCAGCTGAGAGCGCTCGTAGTTTCCTTCTTTGGTGAGGCGCTTGCACTGAGTGCAGCGAGCCAAGCTCTTGTCCTGTCCAAACTGCACTGCTGCACTATGGCACTTCACCTGGGACAGAGGGTGGCCTCCCACTTCCAGAGCAGGCCTGGCCTTTGGGAGATGTCATGCCCACACTCCAAACAGCATGGATATCCAAGCCATTCCATTACGGGTGCCATTCATGGGGCTGGGTTTGATCTATAACCGAGATCCTATGTACCCTGTAGCCAGGTGACGTAAATTCTGCAGCACAATCTCTGCATTTCATAGTGCCCCAGGGCAGCCGGCTGGAAATTCTGTCTGCTTCAGCGGAATTAAAAAAGGTAGACTTTCCATGATTGAAATATGAAGATGAACGATGTGCTTTGGCACAGAACCCTGCCCGCCATTGACCTTGGTATTAAATGTCATTCATCTGACGTGCTTTTAACTTTCATTGTACTGCAGAATTGGCCAAGCAGGGCAAGCTTGAAGTTTTGGCATCTGGAGAGGGGAGATCGAGAAAAGTTTTGCACCTGTGCGCTGTCCCTGCAGGCCAGATCCACTGATAGACTTGTTGACAGCCCCCAGATAGGAATTCTGAGGGCTGATGGTGGGAAGGTTGCAAGATGTGTGTCTGGATGGTGATTGGAGAAGAGACCTTGACTCTCCAATGCCCGCTCCTCCTTCCCACCCCCAGAGCCAGCATGTGGGTTTGCGTTCAGGATTAGATGAAAGATCTGTTTGCTCCCTGAGGCATTTGCCAGGAGGTGGGGTAGGCTGCTGAGCAGATTTGTGTCTGGGGAGTTTCACTGAGTCTGAAGTGTGTTGATTGATTTATTGCACTTTGTGCCTGTTTTATTGATTGATCTGCAGGTGCTTAGAGACCTTTTATAAATTGGCAAGGCCTACTAGCTGGAGCATTAGACTGGGACCCCAGGAGGCCTAGGGTTCTATTCCTGGTTCTGTCACTGGCCTTCTGGATGACCGTGGGCAAGTGACTTCACTGCTTTGTGCTTCAGTTTCTCCATCTTTTAAATGGGGATAATGATATTGATCTCCTTTGTAAAATGCTTTGAGATCTACTGCTGAAAAAGCTATGTAAGAGCTAAGTAGTAGTATTAGGTATGATTAAACTCGCTTGGGAAAGTAATAAACTTTACCTTCTGTATAGCATTCTTCAGCTCTGCTTCTCAAAGCGCTTTACAAAGTAGGTAAATATTTTACAGATGAGGAAACCGAGGCAGGGAAAGGCAGCAATTGGCCCAAAATCACCCATCAAGTTGGTGGTAGAGCTGGGAATAGAACACAGATCTCCTGAATCCCAGTCTGATGCCTTAGCCATTGGACCATACTGCCTTACGAGTGCTCTGTGGGTTGCAATGAATGTTGTTAAATGTTCTCCAGATGCTCCTGCGGACACTCTTCTCTTGTGTTTCTTTTCAGTTTTTCAAGGCCTTCTCCAAGAGCCCTGAGGACGGGACAAAGATATTCCGTGAGTATCCACAACCTCCTGGCTCTTTAATCCTTGCTGGACTCCCCTGTTGGAATTCGCCCGGCTGTGGCAGTTTCCTTTCCATTGCCGCCTGCACGCCTGCTGTGTTCTAGACTAGGGGGTGGTCAGCGAGTGCTTTCCCCAGGGGAGGGTGGGAGGGCAGGAGGTGTTGGTGGGGGATGACTCATGAGAGGGAATCACCCTGCAGGGGATAAATGAATAAAGCATCTCAAGCTTTGCAAAAGAGATGTGTTCCTGCCATGCACCATTAATCAGCCACTGGAGGGGCTGCCAGGTTGGGTTGGGGATATATTATACAGTATGGTCCAGTAGCGCTCAGTCCCCATGTGACACTGCTATGGCTGCAGTATGGTTGGGATGGGTCATTGTTACCTTGGATACAGACCTTGGCTTTTTGTGCATGTTGCTTTGGTGGTGAGCTCTGTGTGTTTTGTTCCCCCTACAGATCCTGGGGACAGCATTCAGAACCTGAGGCAGAGCATCATCACCAACCTGGAGATGCACAAGGAGTCGTGGCCACCTGCCTGTCCACCACTGGAACCAGCCAGGTTATTGGAGGGGGACATAACAGCAGAGTGTGTGTGTGTATGCATGTGTGTGTGTTGAGGGGGCCTGGGGTGAGAGAAACAACAAGGAATGGACTCATGCTTAACCGGGCCACCAGTAGCAGTCCTTGAGACCTCTGCCGCATGTAGATGATGACTGTGTTCAAGGGTCTGCCCTTGGTTCAATCCCTGTTATCGTGTGGAATGGAATTCCTGCGGGTTGGGCTGGAGACCTGACCTAGGCAGTCCCGAGGAGGCTCCCGGTTACTCCCAGGACAGTGACACGCACTGCAGAGGTGTGAGCAGAACTGACGGCCTGGTGCCGGAGTGACTTCCTGGAGTGACTGTGATAATAGCACATGGACCAAATGAGGCAGGCAACTCTTTAGCCAGGAATAGGCACAGACATTTTTGAGTTGCCTCCTTGGTAACGTTCCAGACCTGCTACGTGTATCTCCCCATGTGATGCGCCCAGAGCTGTCAGTGTGGGGCGGGTTCCATTACCTACAAGGTTTTTTCCCATGATTCGTCTCTAACAAACCTGCCTGTAACTACAACCCCAAGCTGGAGAGTGGTGGCTGCTCGTATTCGTCACTGGGGGGGAGGGTATGTCCTGTATTGCTTGTGTGGGGGAAGTGTCAGTGCCCTCTGCTGTATCGAATGAGACTTGCTGACGGCCTGGGAAGGGCAGATGAGCCCTAGCGCTGCCCACAGCAAACAGATGCCCCTGGAATGGCAGTGGCTTGAATGTTTGGAGCAAGAGGCTGGGTTCTTTCCCCTGGGCTGCACATGTGCGGGGTAGTTGATGGTCCACATCGTGGCTGGGGGGAATTGCTGGTGGCACAGAGGTGCCGTGTCCTGTCCACTGCTGTCCCTGGTCTTCCTCCATGTCCTTAGATCCTAAAGTTTCCCTGCAAGCTGAAGTCACTGCTGCCCTCTGGCTCCTCCCTGGCTGAAAACCCTTGGTTGAGTCTTGCCTGTTCAGTGCAAGATCTGGGAGCATCTAACCTGACCGGCCAGACCTAGATAGCAGCCAGGACTCTGCTGTACAGAGGAATTCCTGGCTCCCAGCCCTGTGCTCGACCCACCAGACCAGGCTGTGCTGGCTACAGGAAAGCTCACCACTACTTGAGCCTGGAAAGCCCCTGTGGCTATAACCTGTTAATGCTGGGGGCATTGGGGAAAGGTATTAAGCCAAGAGGCAGAAATGGATCCGTGAAGCCAGCCAGGCAGCCTGAAAATCAGTGATGGAAAGAAAACTCCTCAGATCTGCATCTGGTGATTGCCAGGGGCGAGTGTGTGAGTCCCCGGGGGTAACCACATACTTGCGCTTTCCTCTGTGCCTGTGAAGCTGACCTGGCTCTTCCTGGGTATGAGTCACCTGGGTTGGGCCTGGCTGGGCCGGACAGAACAAAAGGGTTTGAGCTGCACTGCCCACCAGCCATCTCCGCCCACATTTCAGTGGAGGAGCAGGAGGATAGCCCCTGTCCAGGTGTTGAACACCACCCTGCAGGTGTCTGTCTACCCTCTCCTCCCCACTGTCTGAGCATTCCAGCCTGGGCCCCCAGCAGTGCCCCCTCCTTCCAAAGACACATCTCTGTACCCCTGCTCTCTCCTGGCTTCAGACGCTGCGCCGTGCACAGCACTGCTCCTCGGCAAAGGTGGATTTACTGCACCTCTCGATGCTCTGTAGGCACTTATCCTCTCCTGCCCCACCCTCCCCCCCCACGTAAAAAATGCAAAGAGACAGGCAGAGTTAATCAAATGCCACAGGTGTGGATGGGGGAATGAACCCCAGCCAAACTCCAGCATTCCAACCTCATGTTCAGGCTCCCCACTGTCTGATGCCCCACAGGGGAAATTGGGGGTTTCATTTACCCCCCCCTTCCACACACACACACTTCCCCAAGAGCAGGAGCATTTGGGCTCAGAGATAGGGTTCAGGTCATCTCTAATGTGACACTATCTGTGTCCTGATGAAACTGGTCTGGCTCTAATCTCACTCCTGGCTTTCACAGTAGACAGGGTCCTAACCTCAAGTCCTTCCATAATCAGTCTCCCATCTCCCGTTCCTTGGCTGACCCTGGCAGATTACCATATGGCCAGTGAACTGAAGCAGAAAACTAGGCTGGCAAGCTCCATGTGAATTGAACAGTGGATAAGCAGAGCTGATCTTGGCCACCTACCTGGGCGACAAATCCAGCTGGGTTCACCTCTGTGCGAGAGGAGCAAACACCCAACCCTTTGCCAAGCTGCTGTGTCCTGTGCTGGTAGGGAGCACGTTCTGCGCTGCTGGGGCTGGCGCGTTCACCCACTCGCTCCGTGTCACTGAGAACACCTCATTGTTTTCTCCTGCAGCGTGGAGGAGATCCGTGGGTTCTTTCAAACAAACAATGTCACGTACCTGGTGCTGATCTTCGAGACGAACGACTCCTTTCTGGGCAGAGAGGTGAGCATTGTTGTTTTGTTCATTATTTGTGTTGCTGTAGTACCAGGTTGGGTTGGGGCCTGTCACCGGGCCTCACTTGGTCACAGCTGAGGATGCCAGATTCAGGACAAACTGCTGAGAAATGGGGCAGACTCACTCCTAAACTGGTGATTATTCTTCCATAAGATATACCAAACCAGTATTAAAAGTAAACTTCTGTCTCACCACACTGATTAACCAGAAGTCAGAAATGCAGCCTCCTTAGGTATCCCAACCCTTGTTTCACCACCCAGACACTAGACTTTATGATGAGTGGTTATTTAAAACCAATTTAATCAACTAAAGGGTTCTTCTGATCCCAAAGGACCAGTCTCATACCCAGGTCAACATATAACTCAGATCTTACCCAATAATCATGCTGTAGCCAAACCTTTAGTATCTAATATCTAATAGTTTATCTATAAGAGAAAAGAAAGGGGTGAGAGTTAAAATGGTCAAAGGAATCAAATACATACACTCATTGGAAAGTTCTTGGATCAGGTTTGTAGCAGTGATGGAATAAACTTGCTGGCTTACAATGTCTCTGGTAACAGAGCGGGGGAGGGATAGCTCAGTAGTTTGAGCATTGGCCTGCTAAACCCAGGGTTGTGAGTTCAATCCTTGAGGGGGCCACTTGGGGATCTGGGGCAAAAATCAGTACTTGGTCCTGCTAGTGAAGGCAGGGGGCTGGACTCGATGACCTTTCAAGGTCCCTTCCAGTTCTAGGAGATAGGATATCTCCATTAATTTAATTTAATTTAATTTAACATCCAAAAGTTTGGAAGGTCCTCAGTCCATTGGTTGGAATTCTCCTGTTAGTGTAAGTCCATAGTTCAGAGCAGGAAAGAAGCAAAATGGAGATGCTACCAGGGTTATTTATACTTTCTCCCATGTGGAGGGAGTCTTAGTTTGTGGAAAAGTCCAGGCACAAGATGGAGTTCAGGGTCAAAGGAGCATGTCACGTCCTTGCATGCTTCAATGAGTCAGAGCAGCCCTTACCCATATTCTGGTTGATGCGTCCTCAGCTTCTTCTATGGCCTCTTGTGTGAGCTAAGTGTCCTTCAATGGGCCATCACCTTGAATAGTCCATTCACAGTGTGCTGACCAGACTGGATGCAAACTAACAACCTTGTGGGCATTACCAGGAGCAAACAAGTTTGAAATGCTGGTACATAGTCAATATTTGTAACTTCAGACACCAAAATGATACACGCATACAAACAGGATAATCATATTCCTTTTCCATTGACACCTCACATGACACATTTTGTACAAGATTTGTTCCAATTGTATAACAGTGGTATCAACAATGATCTATTTTAATCACATAATGTCACCAGGCCCCATTATGTGCTTCATGTACATGTAGTGAAAAGATGGCCCTTTCCCCAAAGACCTTACGGTCTGAGTAGATGAGTGAAGAGGCGAGTTCTGATTCTTCCCCTGGGCCCCTCAGGAATTAATATACAAAAATGTCAACTGTTCCTTGACTCTTTATATCCCTTCCAGTTTCCATAGCCATCAAGTGACACGCGCTGCAGTTAGGTGAGGCTAAGGCTCAAGTAGTGGTGAGCTTTCCTGTAGCCAGCACAGCATTGTCTGGTGGATCGAGCATAGGGCTGGGAGCCAGGAATTCCTGGCATCGTTCATTCAGGGAAAGTTCACCTTTTTTAACTTAGCCCTGGCTCTGCCACTGACCTGGGCCAGTCACTGAGTCTCCCTGCGTCTCATCTTCCCTGTCTGTAAAATGGAGATCCTACTTCTCCACCTCTCGGGGCTGTCGTGAGGGTCAGTACAACGCTTTGGAGGCATAAAGTGTTCCCTCAGTGCTAGATATTGCTGAGTCCTGACTCCTGCTGGGAGAAGCGGGGGCTGGAGCAGCCATGAGCATCCCACGCCACCCCCCAGAGGAGATAGCCGCTGTAAGCGGGCTTGGCCCTGGGACGTTCTGTTCCATAGCTAGTCTAACCCATGGACCATGCTGCCTTGCAGGTGACGCTGGACATGCTGCAGTACGAGAACATTGCTGTCCGGAGAGTGCTGAGCAGCGAGGAGGAGCTAGTGAAGAAGTATGGCGTGACTGCCTTCCCTTCCAGCTTCCTGCTCATCAACAACGGGACCTTCAGCCGCATCCCTGTGTGAGTCCTTCCCTGCCGGGACCCAGACGAGGTGGCCTGTGACGTGCCAGGCCTTCGCGTGGCAGCTGGGTGTGACGCTGGCAGGTGGATCCCATTGTACCTAAGGGGTGGGAGGATGAATCTTGGCACTGTGGGGCTGATGATGGAGGGAACTCACTGCACTGAAACGGGGAGTGTGAACCTCGGTGCTTGTGCACAGATCTCCCTGCCCATGGCCCTTAGAGAGAGATCCTGTGGCATTTGATAGGAATAAAACCCTATGGGTTTTATGGCAGCTCCTCTCCTATCCCAGCTGGAGAGCTCTGGCTCGAAATGGTCTATAGAGAGAATATTGTTCTCTGTTAAACACCATGGGACCCTTCCCTAAGGGATGAGGTGTGAATCCTGGTGCTGGTGGGCAGATCCCACAGAGATACAGCCAGCTCCTGTCGCCCATGGAGCTGCCCGGCTCCAACCTTCCCTGCCTGTTCTGGGCTGCCCTGTGTTGAGACACTGGGTGTGGCTTTCCTCCCCAGACTCCCCCACCAGCTACAGCTACAAACTGCTGAAAGCCCCTCTAAACTCAGCTCAGCTTGCAGGTGTTTCGCTGGCTGGGGAATACATCAGTGGACTTTGCAAAACTGGCAGGGAGTTAAGTTGTCCCTGACCACCTCCCTGACTCGGCCAGCCTCCCCACTTCTCCCCCTTGGTTTTCTAATTGCGGAAAAGTTCATTAGGAACCAGACAATGGCTGGTTCTGAAACACTGGCAGAGAACAATGGCACCGGGACTCAGCCCCTCTCGTGGGTTCCTGCTGCTGAATGGCACGTGAAATAGCAGCCAGATGGTGCCTTTGCACCCTCAGCGGATGATTGATGTCAGGCTGGCAGTGCAGGGAAGAGTGTGGCGGTGGCAAGGAGGTAAACAGACACTTGTGGCTTCCCTAGGAAGGGTCGTGGGGAGGGGTTGCTTGCCTGGGTAAATAGCCGAGCAGGGAGTTTTTCCTAGTGGGAATCGTGACATTTGCAAATCTTGTCTGTGCTGCTTGGCGTGCAGGGGACGGGGTGAGCCAGGTTGAGGGGAGGGGGGTGCTCTCTGATGATGCCAGCTTCACCCAAGAGCAGAGTCATTGTTTCCTTGCCGCGGAGCTGGTGGAGGGGAAAATTGCTTGTGACGACACCGTCTCTCCACCATCTGCTTGCAGGCGAACATCGGGTTGTAAAAGCAGAGCGGAAAGCGATGGCTCCTCGCTGCTGGCTCTCCTGGGCTTTCCAGCCGCTGCCTCTCACAGAGCCTGACAGCTTTGCTCATTCTGTGTGGGTTAAGTAGGGAGTCCTGTATTCCACCCTCTGCTCCCTCCGTCTTGCCAAGCTGTCCTGAGAGACAGCAAAACCTCCGGCAGCGCCCTGGGTGCCAGGGCTGGGTTTATCCTGCACAGATCCCAGTGCATCCGTACCCCCAGCTCTTGAGTTAGTGGGCGTTACTGATTCCAAGAGGGTAAAATCCACACGGACAGAACTGGGAATTGCCCCACAGAAGGGGGAGGAAGAGGCAGGTCCTTGAGACAGCAAGGGTGGCTGGATCAAGGTGGTGGCATATCTTGTGCTTCTGTACCTCTCTCCTCCTCTTATCACCTCAGCCCTAGCCTTCCTCCCTGCAGCACCGTTGGATGAGGGAGGCAGCACCGATGGCCCAGAGTAACCCCAAATGTTCTTCTCCCACCTTAAAGTGCTTCCTAACCAGCTCTCCTGGCTCTGCCTTGACATATTCCCTGAGCTGCCAGAGGAGGCAAACCCCATCCAGAACCTAGGGTGAAAGGAGGCTGCAAGGGATAGAGCAAAGCTGGGAGAGTGGCTGGGGGAACTGGGGCTGCCTATCCCCATGAGAGCCGTGCCCTTTCTCGTGCCAGCTGACCTGGAACGCATGCGGTGCCCAGTCAGAACCTGAGTTCTCTTTATATAGATAGTTTGGTTTCTAGAGCTCGCCCTAAAGCCCCATTAGGGACACTCTCTGCAGCGCAGCCAGTGGGACCCCAGTCTTGGCAGTCAGAAGAGGTGCTGGCTCTGCCTTGTCAGACTCTTCAGGGCACATGCCATGGCTGCTGAGAATGTGTGTGGAGGTGGTGGGAGGAGTGGAGAGCAGAGACCCTGCCCTGCAGAGAGGGCAGTCCAAAGGCAGGAGTGGGGCCATGCAAAGCAGGCTCAGGCTGATGGCAGCAGGACCGCTCTGGCGGTACATTCGGAAGGAGGCCAGGCAGGGTGCTCAGGGAGCTTGGCTGGGCCGAGCGGAGGGGCATAGCTGGGAATGGATGAGAGAGGCAAAGGAAGCTGTAGGGAGGGGCGCGTGGGCTGAGCACAGGGAGTAGGAAGCGATGTGGGAAGTGCCAGAAGCAGCAGTTCCAGACCAGGTGGACCAAGGAGGCAAACCCACCCCTTCCAGGCCTGGCTTATGTGCATGTCTCTCCGCCCCTGTCAGGGACAGAGCCTCATCCCCTTTCTAGGCAGCTGGAGTGGGCAGCTAGTGATTCAAGCGAGGCCATTACCAGCTGGGGCCACTCTGGGGCCACACGGCTAACAGTGCAGCTACTCTCCCATCTGAGGAGACCTGTGGAGGCCCCCTGGGTGTGTGGGGCCTGCTGGTGCATGTGGGAGGGTGGAAGCAGATGGGAACAGTGCACATTGTTATGCCAGGAATCCCACCCCCATCCCCAAAGACACATCTGGCCTCCTGCCTGAGTGACATACCTCAGGGTCGCAGGCAGCTATGTTTGTGGTGATGGAAGGGTTAATGGGGGTGAAGAGGTGACCCCCTGTGCAAGTGAAAGAGGCTCCTCTCACGTGTTCCCATTTCCTTCCCAACAGGCAAATGGAGGCGCGATCCTTCTACACCCACTTCCTGCGGAGGCTGCCTGGGGTCACGCGAGGCCCCTACACGCCGACCAGGGCACCAGACACACCGATCAAGACGACCCCCACCCCGCGGAGGCCTGCAGACCGGTGAGCACCCCCCTGTCTGTCCACGCACACACCCCCGCCGCAGAGCCCTCCCTTGGCTGGGTAAGCACTGGGCCTCCAGCATTATGACCGGCTTCAGGAACTTGATGTTTCCTGTGGGGGGCTCCAGAAGGCCTGGCCAGCAGGAGCGCTTGCAGACAAGGGGAGCAGAGGGATGGTCAGTCGGTGGAGGGTGGCTTGACAGGCATGAAATGATGGATACGATGCCAAGGCCGGGGCAAGCAATTGGCCAAAGTGGCAGAGCTGGAGGAGCGTGGGTACTGTATTGCAGTTTGGGGCAAGGGCATCATTCATTGCTGTCACTGGTCTTGGATGCTCAGAGAGCAACAGCTTCTTGCCATCTGGACCTGATGAGAGGGGCTGGGCCTTTCCTGCCCTTTTCTGTGCCGTTGTCCCTTGGCGGTGAGATCCGCACACTGGGCTCTGCGTGGGGTGGCACCATTCGGACACTGAAGTTAGAATGGGATGGGCCTGCTGCTTATCAATGCTGGGTCTCAAGGGCGTGTGAAGCAGCCATGCTTTTATGAATGGACCTTCAGGCATTGGCCTATGAAATCCTAGAGTGTTACACTCACCTTCCCCTACGTTACAGGGGTGATCAGTGGAGCTGACGGCCTCCCTTTTTTTTTTTTTTGTTCCGCTCCGGCTGCCCTGTAGGGGGCAGTGGCGTGGAGGACGGGAGCGCCCTGCAGCAAGCCTGGCAGGGCAGCCCACATCCTTCCCTCCCAGCCGACCAGAGTGGTGTGGAGCCCTCCCGGCAGGGGGCATGGCGGTGTGGCAGTGCTCCGCTGAAGCCCTGGCCGCCCCCCTTCTCTCTCTCCTTCTACCCCCCCCCCCTCCCCCAGCTAGCCGGGGCACATCTGCAGGGCAGGGAGTCCCCCTGCACCCTGGCTCCGGCCGCACTGCAGGCTGTTCTGGCCGCTGCGTTTTTTTGCTTGGGGTGGCCAGAAAGCCGGAGCTGGCCCCGGTCATGCTGCTTGCTCCTTGCCCCATCCCTTCCCCCAGCCCATCTCGCTGACTAGGGATGCTGGAGGTGTTCCCCTGCTCTGCAGCAGGAAGGGAGAGCTCATTGCCTTTCCCCCCCCAGAGGAGGCCTGCAAGCTCTGTGGTGGGGCGCATTCTGCTGGCATCTGTACCGTGTTGGGGTCCTGGGTATATTCCCTTCCACCCACCCAGTTCCTATCTGCCCACCGTCCCTCCTTTGCTTTAGCTGTGGATTGGCAGGCCCTTGGCTGTTGGTTTTGCTGTGATTATGGTGGGGGTGAGGAGCGGCTGTAAAACACAACCATTGTTATTCCTCTTGCTGCTGCAAGATAAAGAGAGCAGGCCCCTTTGACCCTAGCCCCATGGGGGTGAGTGCCATGCTGCTAGTGAGGGCACTGCGGGGGCTGAATGAAGCTGGAGGCTGAGCTAACCTTGGCCTCTCTCAGGGTGAAGCCAGACGGTGGGTCGTGACTGAATTCTGACATCCTCTCGCGGGAGAAGGGGCCAGGACTCGCAGCTGTAATGAGGGGTCTCCTCCTCCCAGGCGGATCCTGGGGGGATACAGTTGAGGTCCCTCACTGGAGCAGGGGCCAAGGACCCCCTTTCTGCAGGCAGGCTCAGTTGGTTGTTAACGCCCTGTTTTTCTCCTCCGCTCTCCAGCTCAAAGGTGTACATGGCTGACCTGGAGTCCACGCTGCACTATGCCCTGCGGGTAGAGGTGGCCCGGTTCTCTGTCCTAACGGGAGAGCGGGTGAAGGCCCTGAAGGACTTTGTGGCAGTGCTGGCAAAGGTGAGCGCTAAGGAGTCATCAGCCAGGCAAGGCCTGTCCCGTCTGTAGCCACCTCATGCTAAGAGCGGACGCAGGGCCTTTGCTGGGGCCTCACTTGACACCATGGCAGTCACTGGGCCTCCCCTTCAGTTGGATTAGAGGAGGGGCAGGCTGGTAATTGAATCCTGTAGCGAACGAAGCTGGGCATATCTCCTCATGCGCTCTGCTTGAACAGGTCTCCAGAGAAACCCGTCTCCACACCGTTTGCACACCCCACATTCCGGCCAGCATAGCAGCCCTTGTGACGACACCCTGGATGGCTCGAGCGCTGCTCTGCCTCAGCCGGCCTCTAACCCCCTCGGTTCTGGCTGCTTGGCCCTAGTCCCTAACTCCGCTCGAGCTCTGATTGTGAATACAGAGCCTTTGTTTAGATAAATGGGAAATTGGAATTGCATCGTCCCCTGGGCTGGGCGTGAAAATTATATGTGCCCTTCCCAAACCTTCACTGGTGACGTGACCAATCGCCTCGAGCCTGGACATGAGCCATGCCTTTTGAAACCCCACCCACCTGTGCTGAGCCATTCACCATAGCCACTTCCCCCTGAACCTCCTGCAAGATGGCACCACCGTGGCTGTGCTGCTGCATGCAGTCCTCGCCTGCGGGTACCACCCCCAAAGATCCCATTGGCTGCAGTTCCCTGTTCCCAGCCAATGGGAGCTGTAGGGGGTGGTGCCTGCAGGCGATGGCAGCACACGGAGCCCTCTGTCCTCGTCCTCTCCTTTCCTCCTCCTTCCCGCCCCCCCCCCCCCCCCCCCCCGAGGCCACAGGGACGTGGTGCCAGCTGCTTCCAGGGCAAGCAGGGAGCCTGCCTTAGCCCCGCTGCACCACGGGGCTGGCAATCCTGCGGGCCAGATTGAAAGCCCTGATGGACCGGATACGGCCCACGGGCCATAGTTTGCCTTCCCCTGGTCTAAAAGATGAGAAAGCATAGGTGCTGAGTTTCTAATCTGCTGGGGGGTGCTTCCCCCTGGCTCCGCCCATGCCCTGCCCCCACTCCACCCCTTCCCCCAAGGCCCCATCTCCGTCCTGCTTCTTTCCACCCCTGCTCCCTCTTCCCGCCCCTTCCCCGCCCAGTTCCTCCCCCGAGCGTGGTGCGCCCTCGCTTCTCCCCACAGTGCTTCCTGATGCCACGAAACAGCTGATCCGTGGTAGGCACTGGGAGGGAGGGGGAAGCATTGATTGGCGGGGCTCCCGTGGCGGGCAGGAGGCACTGGGGGAGATTCTGGTAGTGGGGCTGCCGCTGAGTGCTCAGCACCCACCATTTTTTTCCCATGGGTGCTCCAGCCCCGGAGTCAGTGCCTATGTGAGGAAGACATTTCTGATCATAGAGGGTTCTTTAATGGAGCAGAAAAAGGCCTGACGAGATCCAGTGGTCAGAAACTAGACACATTCAGACAAAATTAAGATGATTCACCATTGAAACAGCTTATCTGGGAACAGGGTAGATTCTCTATCACTTGAAGCCTTTAAATCAAGACTGGATGTGTTTCTAAAGAAGATGCTCTAGTTACTGGGTGTGGTTCTGTGGCCAGCACTATGCAGGAGGTCAGATAAATGGTTATAATGGTCCCTTCTTGCTTTAAAACTTATTCATCTAAATGTGGGTCACTAGTGCAATGAGTCTTGGGTTCTCAGCTTAGACCTTTATTACTTTTTCCCTAATTGCCCAACTGCTGCATGATTAACAAAACTGGCTGGCTGTGCCTGTGAAGGGACCAGGACTAAGACTAGCAGGGATGGTGCAGGGTAGGACTGAGGTGCATTGGAAGGAGTGTGTGAGGAGGGCAGGACTAGAATAGCCAGTGGCCGTGTGAGTCAGGCCTGAGGTGCTTTGGCATGGCTGTGCTGAAGCCTGCTTAGCACCTAGCTTGCTTGCGGCCTGGCTTTAGCTAATGCTCTCAATCTCTCTCACTTTCTTGAGCATGGAAGATTTCATTAAATGAATACCCCACCCTGCCACCTTCCCCTTCAAAATACAATCCCCCAGGAGAGTGCAGGCTGTGTTTGATCCTCAGACAGCTGAAGGGCGGCTGTGTGTGTGTGTGTGTGTGGGGGGGGGTTGCTACACCAGCCCCCCAGGCTCTGGAACCTTCAGGGGACCAGTCTATACTGTGAAATGTGTTTGGTGTCAGACAACTGTAGTAATGGCAGCTCCAGATTAGGAGACAAAGCTGTTCAGATGCAGGGAACAGAGAGCCCAAGACCGAAATAGCACAAGGAACCCAGTTCACCGACCAAGCTCCCTCCCTCCCTGCAAAGCTCAGAGATGTTGGGGCAGGGGGGAGGGTGGATGTAGATGGGGAGGGGAATGGGGTGTGTGTGTGGGAGGTATAGATGGGGAGGGGAATGGGGTGTGGGTGGGGAGGGGAACAGAAGAGGAGAGTGAGTGTGTGGGTATAGATGGGGAGGGGCATGGGGGGTGCGGAGGGGAATGTGTGTGTGTGTGAATGGAATGGGATGTGGGTGTGGATGGGGAGGGGTACGGAGTGTGGATGGATGGGAAGGGGAATGGGGGGTGGGTGGGTGTGGAGGGGAATGGGGGGTGGGTGGGAGGGAAGGGGAATGGGTGTGTGGAGGTATAGATGGGGAGGGGAATGATTCTCTTGCAACATCTCCTGCTTCTGCCTCCTCAGTCTGGTGGTTGGGTGTGTACCATAGTCTAGAGGAAACAGTTTTGTGCTCAGTGCAAGATGTTTCAGATTTAGGCCACTAGACGGAGCAATGTCACCAGGATTCCCACATTCCTGACAGTTGCAGGGAATTTGCCTTCTCTGCATGTCCAAACTCTGATCCTTAAATCTAGCGCATTTCCCAGAGACGTGTAGGCCTGCGGGGAGAGAAGCATTTATTTTAGAACAGGTCACCTGCTAAACCTCACCCCAAATCTCCAGTATCCCACGGGAGCCTTTGAAAGGAGATTTGGAGGAGTGAGGGAGGGATCCCCAGCAGAAATGTCAGTTCCCTGTGTTTTTTATTGTCAAGCATAACAGGGTATCCATGGAGGCTAGACCCTTTTGCTTTCATTCCCCCCACACTTTCCTGGGTCCCCGCCTCCTGGTTTTACCCATCTACACTGTCTCCTCTCTTTGTGTTTGTCCCTGAGGTGGGTCTCCCCCCGTCGCCCCAGTCACTCGCTCCTCCCCTCCCTGGAGCGCTTGCGGTTTTAAAGTGCTGATACTAATCGGATTTGTGTTGACTTATTGTCAAAGTAGCTTTTCGTGTTCCTCGGAGACTATTTGGAGTTACGATTGAGATTTGGATCTTGGCTGTTGGCCCACAGGGCTGACTTGTTCACAATAGTGGCAGCTTGAATATAAATGAAAAGGCTTCCCAGTGCTGGCTGCTTGGATCACTGGGGGGAGGCTTCATACCAAGCTGGACAGCCTGAGACACGTGTAGCTGTGAGCTCCCCACAGCCAGTGCTCCTGCACCATTCTCTGCAGGGACTCCTGCTGGGAGGGGCTGGCATTGCAGTCGCCGAGAGTTTCTCACAATCAGGGTCTCACCCTGTTTCCCACCTGAGAGAGGCTAGCAAAGGGCATATGGGGACATGATAGTATTGCTAAGATCCTGACTTTATCACTGTAGGATGATTTGTGTCCTATTAGCCATCATGCTCAGTAAAGGTCTCAAAATGTCCCCTGGAATCAAAGCAGGAATCTCTCCCGTGCCTGGGTTCACGTCGACCATAATGGGTAGCAAGGCTTTTGTCGTTAAACGTATTTCCTCCTCGCTCTGTTCTTGCTGTAGTATTTTCCTGGCCGCCCCTTTGTCCAGAACTTCCTGCGCTCTGTGGACAGGTGGCTGAGAAACGTGAGAGAATCAAGGATTCCCTACAGTGCCTTGGAGCTGGTCTTGACCAACAGAAAAGAGGTGGGTCGCATAGAGATGATTTCCCTTTAGCCCTGCAGTGTGTGCACACGTCTGCCTTCCCCTGTCCTTTTCTCTCAGTCCTCCTCTGCTCTCCCTCCCCTGCCCACCGCATTAGCCCTGAGGTTGTTACTCTTTGTCTGCCTGTCTCTCTCCCCATCAGGGTCAAGCCCCGGCAGTGCTGTCGAACAACGTGACGTGGGTGGGTTGCCAAGGAAGCGAACCTCATTTCCGAGGCTACCCCTGCTCCCTCTGGATCCTCTTCCACCTCCTGACAGTGCAGGCGACTAGACACCCCAGGCTGGGCACAGGTAAACACGCGACCCTGTGCACGTCCCACTCTGAACGTGCCGGATGATCTAGCTCTTGGCCATAGAGAGAGGGGTATGGGAAGCACCGTGATAGCTCCCTTTAGCCATAGCTTGGGAATTTCTGGGAGCTGCTGCTCCGTGGGAAATGCGATGGGGAGGGGGTAGGTAGACTCAAGCCAGAAAGCTGAAGGCAGTCCTGGGGTTTTAGAAGGGTTGCAGTCCCTGGTTGGAAAGCCCTTCCAGCCATCCCTGTAGCCAGGGAGTCGGTAGGCCCCACACTAGGTAGCGCATTGTAATGCCCCAATCTCCTCTCATCCCATCTTGCATGCCTAGCACCTGTATCTTATGGCTTGCTGGATCCCCCAGTGTGAGCGTTCTGCAGCTCTCATGTCAGGTGGTTGGCTGCCACTTCTCCCAAGTCTGGGTCAGAGCGCTGAGCTTCCCAGCCCGCCAAGGGGGCTGCGCTCCCGTGTGGAATCTTAGCATCATCTCATCAGTCAGCTGTGCACGGCGCTCTCTCCTGCCATAAGGCCAAATGTGCTGCTGTCTCTGCTCAGCCAGCCCCTCTGGCTCAGGGAGGGACAGATCACAGCTAGCAATAATAGTATCTAGCTCTTCTGTAGTGTGGCTCTCTACTGACAGCTGAACGCTAGCCCCAGGGCCTGCTGGGTCATAGGGGATGTGTCTTAAACAGGACATACAAGCCCGACTGCAGAGCCAGCCTTTGGCGTCTCTGCTGGTTTCTCTCAGGATCCCCTGGCCCAGCCTGGTTCATGGTGCCGTGGTGTCCCATGGTGCCGTGCCAGCGCCTCCCAGTGCAGGTGGGGCTGAATGCTCGAAGCGTCTCACACGCCACTGGAAGCCCCGTGCTGGGCCCCACACAGCCTGCTCCGTGGCGCTGTGATCCTGAGCTGCCTGGTCCCGTGGACCCACCTGGCCTCGAATTGCTAGCACTCTGCAAAGAGCCTGGGTTCCTCTGGGCAGCGTGGATGGCAGGGAAGCCACCGGGCACAGTGCTGCTCTGAGTTGCCAGGGTTTCCCCAGCCGAGCGTGCTGCGCCGACTGAGCTGTCTTGCCTCCCCCTCCAGGCCCGCTCGAGGTCCTTGGCGCCATGCGCAGCTACGTCCAGTCCTTCTTTGGCTGCCGGGAGTGCGCACAGCACTTTGAGGGCATGGCAGCGGAGTCCATGGACAAAGTGAGAAGTGTGGACGAGGCAGCCCTCTGGCTTTGGTCAAGACACAACCGGGTCAATGCTCGGCTGGCAGGTAAGGGGAGGTGTGTCCTGCTGGTGAGGCTAGCATTGGTCGAGGAAGATGGGGTGAGAGGCACCTGAGGGAGAAGTTAGCCCCCAGTGCAGGGAGTCCAGACCCTCTGGCCGTATCTGGGGAGGGATGGGGGACAGGGTCATGGGGACAGCTGACTGCAGAGGGGTTGGAATTTGTGATGAACCTCGTAGGCCGGCTGGTGCCTTGGCTTGTAAAGCACAGGCTGGGCTGACTCAGTAATAACGCTCCCCAATAACGCTGTGCCTGCCCTGTCACTGCTGCGCAGTGAGGGGGCGTCTCTCCTCGCAGACTGATAACTGCAGGGGGAGCCGGGCTGAAGGAGGAAGCCTGGGGCACAGGGAGCTGCGAGAGCGCTCTGCCTGCATGCCGCGGGCCGGCTTTGTCCAGTCATTTCTTCTTTGAAAGCAGCCACAAAGGTTAACTCTGCAGCCTGGCAGGGGGCTGGCGGAAGGCCGTGGGTAGGGATCGCAGACCCCTGAGGTGAAGGGAACAGGCAGCTGGTGGTGCTGAGCCAGAGACCGCCCCAGAGAGGCAGTTAAATCTTATCCGGCTTCCCGCAGGGGGCTTTAAAAGCTGCCACGTGCCCTGGCAGGACCCTCCTCCCGAGACTAGACGATTCTCCAAATGCTCCATTTGTGTGCAGACGCTGCCCCTCCCCCTTCGCACACAAGCCTCTAGAGCCCAGTTCAGGGGGAGTTGGGACAAAAGCAGCTGGCAGCTGAGAAGGAAGAGGGAGCAAGAGTGGCCAGGCAGGGGAAGGAAGGGGGGAATGACTTCCTGCTTGTCAGTGCAGCCTCCCCCGGTGGGGGGCATAGCACCCTCCAGCCCAGCTCACAGCAGTCCCCTGGAACGCCCATGGCCCAAGGATGTGGCCCAGGCTGACACCCAGGGACTCTGGCAGAGAGAAGGCAGAGCCCACTGAAGCCTGGGGGAACCTACCGGCGTTCGTCCAATTGTGGGGTGACGGTTCCTGCTCCGGTCGGTCATTTGGGAGGCAGGGAGGAGACTCCCAAGTCTCAAGGGGCTGCAGCTCTTGGCTACAAGAGCCTGTTCTTGGCACTAGGGTAGGCTGGGGGTTCTTGCATGCCCGCTCCCTGCCCCTCAGGGTGGCTGAAGGGCACATGAGCAAGTGGAGCTGCTCCTACAGGCAAGTTGTGCGTGACCTCCCAGTCAGGGCGATGTGCGAATCCCACTGGAACTGTGCCCCCCTGCTGGGAGTCTCACGCTAGCAAGGGGAGAGCCGGCTAAGGCTGGAGGGCTTTGGGCAGGTTTGGGGTGTGTCTGTAAGATCCATAAGGCACAGAGGCTACTCCCTTTCCTTCAGGGCTTATGGGGTGGATGTTAAATGCTGTGGTTATTGTACTGGGACCGTCCTGCTGCTGGAGCCCCTGGTGGGACTGTGTCTGAGGCCTTTGTTCCATCTGATTTATCCAGGTACCGAGACAGAGGACCCCCAATTCCCCAAGCTGCAGTGGCCTCCCCCGGAACTGTGCCGTCCGTGTCACAGTGTGGTCAAAAGGCGCCAAGTGTGGGACGAGGCAGCCGTGCTGCAGTTCCTCAAGGCCTACTTTTCCCCGATCAACATCTTCTTAAATTACACGGAGCCCGAGACGGCTCTGGTGGTCAGGCGCAGCCGGGAGGCAAAGGAGGGAGCTGGAGAGTGGGCCATGGGTGAGGGGGAAGAGAGAGGAGAGGAGGACGATGACAAGGAGGAAGAGAGAGGAGAGAATGGGAGAGGGGAGGAGGGAGAGAATGGGAGAGGGGAGGAGGGGGAAGAAAAAGGAGGGAATGGGGAAGGGGAAGAAAGGAGACCAGGGAAATTGGAGGGTGCAGGGCTGGGAATGGAGGTGGGTGGCTCGGAGAGACGAGGCTTTTCGGGGCCACGGAAGCCAAGCATCGTCCGGATGAACCCCAAGATGCAGGAGCTGGAGGAGGACATTGTGGACCTGGACTCCTTCAGCGAGCTGCACTACAAGAGCAAAGCCCTGAAGGCTGCGGCCAACAAGGGGCGGCGGCTGAGCAAGAGGGACACCATCCCGCTGCTGCTGGCAGACGACAGCCACCAGGCCTTTGACTATGCTGCGGTCTGGGAGCGCCTGAGGCGGCAGGGGCTGGGCTCCAAGCAGCTCATCGGGGCCCTGGAGGAGGACGAAGGGGACACCCTGAGGAGGAGCCATTGGTTCCGCATGCTGGGAGTGGGCTTCTCCCGTCTGGACGTCAGCCTGTGCATCATCCTGTACTTCCTCTCCTCCATGTGCCTGTTGGGCATGTACACCTTCTTCCGCATGCGCACGAGGCACCGCAAGGGCCGCCCCAGCTTCCCCACGGCATGAGGTGGGGAAGGGGAGCAGTGGGGGGGGGTGTATGATGGTGTAGGTCAAGTGCTAATGATTCCTTCTGGGGGTCTGTGGCCGGAGAAAAGTCTGACTTTCTCCGTCAGGGTTGCTAGGGCAGTGGGTGCAGCTGGACGGCTTTTGGATCTTGCCACCGCTGGCCACATGGACATGGGGCCGCCCAGCAGACAGATATGACAGGGTGTTCTTCAGGGATCCAAGAGCCTTACCGAGCCACCCGAGCTCCTCAGAGACTTCTAGCTGAGTCGCTGTCGGGTCAGGGTGGGGGGCTGGAGAACGGAGTGAACTGGGAGAGGTGTGGGGAGTTCTAGCTGCCTCCCTGTTTACAGTAGCTCAGCCACTGGTAAGGATTGGGTGGTCTCCTTCCTGGTCTGTTTCCTGCTGCACCGCAGTGAAGGTGAATCCAGCCCAAAGCGCCCAGGCTGCCCCAGAGGGTGCAGAACTTCCTCTTTGCCAGATGATTCCTTCACTCTTGTAGGCCAGGATCACTAACCCACTCAACCCAAGGCGCTCTCGCACTATGCTCAGGGTGTATGTGACACCCCCCACAAATAAGGGACTGCGGTGCCACTGGCTGGAGATACACATAACACAGACAGGTGCTGAGGAAGCTGTGTAGCCAGAGCTAAGCCAGTTCACCGTAATCCTGACCTGTAACGCTCCCCCCACCTCCATGTACTATTTGTGTCATGAGCCACTGCGCTCCTTATCCTAATGCATCTCAATCCTGTCTTGAAATACCACCTGCTCCACACTCTTGGGTTCTTTCTATGCTGGCTCTGCATTTGTGAGAGAGACAGAGAGAAATGGCCACAGGGGTCAGATTCACCAATCGGCATCTGGCTTCTGAAGTTCAGGGCTCAAGGGGAGGTGTCGCTGCGTTAACCGAGAACAGCTGTTACGTCCAGCCTCCCTGCAGCACAGAGCACACATGAGCACAGAGGTGGGTGGGAAAGGACACGGACCCTTGGTCTGACCGCAGATCGTTCTGCTGGAGCATCTTATTCTGTGCCACCTTGACTTGTCATGTTGAGCTGTCCCCAGCCTTCTCCTGTGTATGCGGGGGGGGGGGGGGAAGAGAGACATTAGTGCTGGCAGGGTTCTGTGTCAGCCTGTGCTGTGTTTCACCTGCTGGGGGCATGCTCGGGCCAACAGGCCACCTCTCTGAAAGTCTTGCAGGCAGATTTGCTGCTACCCTCATGCTTTAAAAATAGAAGTGGGAGGAGATGGGGGGCTTTGCCAGTTCCCCCACCTTATATTATAGTGTTTGTGAAACTGGGAAGAAACTGGAACTCTTCCTTTTGGCACTGTGGGTGGGGCCAGCCTTAGAGCCAAATTCCCCTGGTACAATAAAAAGCCATAGAACCTACCAGGAAGTCCTGTGCTGCTCCATTACTCCACTTTGTTCCCACCTGCTTCAGCATGCAAGCATGGGCGCCTCCATTAGGTTGCTCAGCCATGCATTCGGATACTGTGTTTCGATCTTGCAAGCCGAGCACCCAGAATTGGACACAAATTTCCCAGATGCACCTGGGCGCTTGTTCAGTACTGGGAATATTCCCTCCCATGTCCTCGTATAGTGAGCACAGTCAGCCCAGAGCATTCGATCTCTGACCCCTAGCGTTAGTGCATCTCACCGGCCTGCAGATGCTGTCACTTTGTTCAACCTTTCTATGAAACCCATTGTACTGGAGTCACCGTTGAGCTGAGGAAAGAGAATCCTAATGCAAATCATGGCATTGCAAGAGTCGCTTAACTTATCCCCATTCTTCGTGGCCTCCCATCCCGTCATTTTGTTTGTGCATTGTTTAGAGTGAGGTCTGCTAGCACTGTGCAAATGACCTTTGGGCTGGTGAGATGCAGAGGCTGGCTGCACACTGGGTGAAGGAGCATTTCTTGTTGATTGTTCTGAATGTAGCTCCTGGTACCCGTAGTCTTTCTTCAAAGGGTGCATGCAACTAGTTACAAGTTAGGACCAAGCTTTTCAAAAGTTACCAGGAATTTTGTTCAGCCTGCTTGAGAGGCCTTGAAAGGGCCTTACTGTCATAGGCTGAAAATCCAGCTCCTTTCAAGGTATGTCAAGTTCAGCATCTGAAATCACTGGTCACCTTTGCAAATCTTACCCTAGGGGAACTGCTGGGTTAGCTCTAAGGCCTTGTCTGTGATGCGGTTTTGTGCTCCATTGCCAGCCGGAGAGCTAATGTAGATTGGCTGCTTGTGCTTCTGCCACTGTGGTGTCTAACCCTGGTCAGATAGCTGTAAAAATACTAGTGGTGGATCTGTACTCACACCGCCGCTGGTGGGGCTCCTACAGCAATGATGGGTGACAGCCAGCCTGACCTGGTTTTTATCATCTCCCCCTTTTTTTATTATTTCTTTTTGCATCCCAAAACTGGGGAGGAGGATGGGCAGGACCGGTGCCTAGAAACGGGGACAGCTCTGGAATTTGGGGATAGGGAGCAACCTATGATCACTCTTCCCATCCCCCACTTGGTACTTGAGAACATCTGCCCAGAGCCTCTCTGCCTTGTCCAGCGTAACCTGGGCCTGCTTTTGGGAGTGGGGAGGCTCCTGTGTCTCCCTTCCGTGGGCTTGCGCTGTCCTGATGGATCTGACCTAAGACTGCCGGGATGTTTCTAAAGCCCAGGCTGAGATAGCTGAGTTCTTTGCTCTTTTCTGAATGTGCCTTTTAAAAAAATCTGGACTCCTGAGCTACAAAACATTGGCTTTGAGATCACCTGTGGATTCCTCCCTGATTTTCACTCAGTTAACTTCCTTTTGCCATCTACAGCCTGGAGCTGAGGGATTGACTTGCTGGGCTGCTGGATTTTGGTTTTTGGAGGGGGTTTGGACTGTATCTGAGCCTCCCAGGGCTGTGCCTGTGAGAAGCTATGCTAGCCCACTCAGAACTACTAACGGGCACCCCTCAATCATCTGAACTGACCTGGCATCTGGAGCAGCTTGCTGCATGCCTGGTCCTTGATGAGCTGGTGTTTGTGGGTTGGAAATAGCCACTCAAAGGGATTCTGACATCACATGATGGGGTCACACGTGCCCTTCCATGTTGCCTGGTGTCATGGGTCTTTGTGTGTCACTGGAGAGAACAGATTCCTTTGGGTGGGGAAGGGGTGCTGTCTCAGCCAGTCTGCTGTAAGAGGCAGAGCGGCTTCCCTACTTGGCCGGTCTCAACCCAGACCTTTAGCTCAGTGTGTCGCCCCCAGGCTGAGGTCTGCAGGACGCTCTGCTCCGGGATGGGTGGAGGAGAAACATTTATCTTTAATTGTCATGAAAGGGTTGGGTTGGTTTCATTTTCTTCACTTTAAAAGTGGTGGTTGGTTTGTGCTCTGTTCCCGGTGCCAGGCTGCTGCGCCAGAAGGAGCCGGGGTCTCTGCACGTGGTGTCTATGCTTGTGTTAGTGGAATAAATTATTTTTGCTAATAAACATTCTGCTGTGTTGGATCACATGTGTCTAAAGTGTGCTGAGTGTGTGGGTCTGAATTGCTGTGATGCAGAACAGTGCAACACAGGGCTTGACTCATCTGCTGAACTCCAGTGTGGCCAGCCAAGGAGCTCAGTGGGGTAGGGACAAGCCTGCTTTTCCTTCATGCCCTGTTTACTCTTCTCTTCTCCACCTCAACTCTCCTTGTGCCTCCTGTTCCTGGCCTCCTTCCACTAGCCCCCTCCTGGCCCTGTGACCACCTCTTTTTGCATCCCCAGTGCAAATCTGATGGTGCATTGTGTGCTACTGACCACCACCTTGGCTTGGGGGGAGGGGGTCTGAGGAAAGACTTCTGACTCCCCTCTGTCAAAAGAAATCCATGCACATCTCTACATCTCTTCTGTCTGTGCAGGACCCTCCAGTACATGGGCCTTCCCAGGGGTGAAAGTAACTTAAAGGACTTACCGGTACCTGGAGTCCTGAGTGGGGCAGGGCCTCAACTGGAATAGGCGGGCCTTCAAGATTTAAAGGCCCTGGGGCTGCGGCTGTGAGCCCCACGGCCTTTAAATCACTCAGGGGCGAATTAAAGGGCCCGGGGCTCTGGCTGTCGTGGAGCTCCAGGCCCTTTAAATCACCGTGGGACCCCTGCCGCTGCTATCCCGGGGCGGCAGGGCTAGGGCTGGGGTAGCGGCAGCAGGGCTCCGGCAGCGATTTAAAGGGCCAGAGGCTCCGGCCGCTGCGGGGAGACTCAGGCCCTTTAAAGTGCCACCAGAGCTCCGGCTGCGGGGCTCGGGTGGCGCTTTAAAGGGCCAGGGGCTCCCCGCAGTGGCTGGAGCCCTGGGTCCTTTAAATCACCTCTGGAGAAGCCGGTCCAGTCCGGCACGGCGTACCGGCTCTTGCTGGTACGCCGGACCAGACTGGCTTACTTTCACCTCTGGCCCTCCCTGCCCTACCCTTCAGGACTCAGCAAGCCTTCGCTCAAAGCCAGGTACCACATTGCATTATTTGTCATCTAAAATAGCAACCCTTTTACAAGGAGCGTAGCCTTTGATTCTCCACCCCTCCTGTGCTCTGCTCCCCTCTGCCATGTTCCATCCCAAAGAGATTTAAAGTCCTGTTTCTCCTGTGCACCAACTTCACCTGGGAAGGGCCAGGAATAGCCTTCCTTTTGCTCCCTGTTGCCTTGTTTTAATCCAGCAGAAGATTGCATCACTCAGCCTGGCCTGGCAGAGAGAGGATGGCTCAGCTGTTTTCAGAGTTCCATCCTGGTTGGCTGCAGACTAGCCCGAGGCACACGATTGCCCATTGCTCTCCAGCCCTTAGCACCCCAGCAGCACTGAACCAAGCACAGGCACCTTACCTGGCCGTTTCTAGTTGGTCTCCCTGGCTCTCAGGTACTCGGAGTGCTGCCTGGTATTGGAGCAGTAGGTTGACTGTTGCAGTTGGTTCTTCTGAATATGAGAGCACGCAGGTGTCTTTGGTCCTTGATGAGCAGGGAATGAGAAAGGGGAGAGGATTGTTAATGGATTATGGAGTCATTCACCTGTCGCCAGCTTGATTCTACTTTAGGGGGCTGTCTGGGCCACCCCCAGTTGCCAGCTGTTCAGGGCCCTGTGTCTGTTGAGCTGGTGGGGCTCCATTCAGCTTCTGGTGGACAATTCATGTCACCACTGTCAGTACAGGCCAGATCCTGATGGGGCTTCCTGGCCTGAGCCGCCCACCCACCTTAGCGTGGGTCCTGTGGGTTGTGGTGAGGCACCTTAGTGGGGTGGGGAAAGCTTGCCCCTGCTCTGGCAGCTGTGGTGGAGGGAAATAGAGGAAGTTCTCTCCACCCGGGCTGGCTGCCTCTGGCCCCTTTCACCAGCGCCCAGTTCGCTTCAAAGGGCACCTGGGAGCAGGCTCTGCCTGGCGTATGGACTCCTCTGCGGCACTGTCAGGGCAATCAGATGCCCTTGCCCCAAACGGGGTGTGTGTGTGTGTGGGGGGGAGCCTGGATGTAGGGTGAGGACGCACCAGAAACCATTTTCCCCATCTCCCCATGAGCACGCTGGGCACTGTTGTCACCAGGTGTTATTAGTACCCTCCCTCCAGGGACGGGCGTGTGCTGCTGCCCGGGATGCTGAGTGTGGAGGTTGGAGCAGGCAGTGTCTCCTCCCTCCCCACTGTGCATTTTGCTGGAGCTTTGACTGTCTCGGTTTGTTTTCTAAAGGATTGAATGAACCTGTGTCGCCTCCTCTTCTTTGCACTGTGGCCCCCTTCTCCCCACACCCCACCTCTCCGCAGAGCTGCTGGCCCCATTTCTCCTGCCCTTTTATCCTTGTTACAAATCATTAAGGAAAATGGTTGTTTTCCAGAGCTAGTCCCGGGCCATCTGCTCCCCTGGCGCTGGCTAAATCCTCCTGTAACAAATTCATTGGGATTACGCCGGCCTCCTCTAATCCCGGCCCTTCCCCCGCTGTGGGGGATTTAAAAGGATTAGAGACCGGCTGATAATAAACTTTATTAAGGGGGGCAGTGGGTGTCAATCCTATTTGGAGCCTTTTTTCTTGACATCTTCACTTTGCTCAGGTGGGAGTAGGGGAGACCCAGAGGTACCACAGGAAGCAGGGTGCGCTGGCTCTGGTTGGTATGGGGGGCAGGGGGACCTGGGTCCTTCGCTCAGTGCCTCACACCTGCTTAAGGCCTGTTTGGGACCTGAGGGCCACTGGTGGCTGTGGGAAGGAGGCAGATGGGAGGGACAAGCAGTGGGGAGTCTTTCCCCTCTTCCTTCCTATCGCTCTCCCTGCCCCTTTCTCTCACTCTTGTTTCTTCTCTAAGTCCTTACTCCCCACCCGTGTCCCTTTTCCTATCTCTCTCTCTGCTCCCCACCACCTGGGGGCTCTGTCTAGCACCTGCCCCCACCCACACACTCAAAGCAGCACCGGCGGTCCCCCTCCTCGGGGGAGGAAGGGTTACCTAGTGGTTAAGGCACAGGCCTGGGGCTCAGGTGTTCTGGGTTTGGTTCTCTGCTCTGCCACCAACTCCCAGCATAGCCTTGGGGAAATCACTTCACCTTGGTGTGCCCCAGCTCCCATCTGCCAAATGGGACCAATACTTGCCTCCCGCCTAGGCTAAGTCCATTCGTGGCTGGGTGGTGATGGGGGCCGTGGAGGTACCAAGGTGAGTAAATTTGGGCTGAATTTCTCCACAGCCTGAGAGCGGGAAGGCAGGCACAGATCCTGGCAGGTGCCAGTTCTGGGCCCCTTCTAGCCCTGCAATTTCTCTGCCTGTCTGGATGTGGTGAGGGTTTAAATCAGGGGTCGGCAACCTTTCAGAAGTGGTGTGCCAAGTCTTCATTTATTCACTCTAATTTAAGGTTTTGCATGCCAGTAATACATTTTAATGTTTTAGAAGGTCTCTTTCTATAAGTCTATAATCTAGAACTAAATGATTGTTGTATGTAAAGTAAATTAAGGTTTTTAAAATGTTTAAGAAACTTCATTTAAAATTTAATTAAAATGCAGAGCCCCTCGGACCGGTGACCAGGACCCGGGCAGCGTGAGTGCCACTGAAAATCAGCTCACGTGCCGCCTTCGGCACGCGTGCCATAGGTTGCCTACCCTGGTTTAAATGGAAGCAGAGCTGCCCCCAGCAGGCCAGTGGGTCTCCAAAGCAACGGGGCTGGGGGAGAAGAGAAATCACCAAGGTAGTGTTGACTCTGTCAGTTAGAAGTGGAGGGCCAGGGGCCTCTGCCTGCGGCTGTGCCAACCTACTCGGCCTCCTCCCTTGCTTTAGCTCCTATTCTGCGAGTGCATTAAGAGGATGAGGCTCTGTGGCAAGGGAGAGCTCAGCATGGCCTAGAATTAGCCAGGCTGCCTTTATATCAGGGAGAGGGGTGTTAGAGTGGGGAGAGCAGCTTGTTGCTGGATGGGGGTGGGAGGGCTCCTGGGAGCCCCTGGTTAAAACTCCTGCACCCAACAGAAGGGAGGGGCTGGGGTGATCCCCCTGCCTCTGCTGGAGTCGCCCCGTTTTTGGATTCTGCCGAATCAGCCCTAGCACAGAGGCTCTTCTGTTTAGGTCCTGGCACCGTGACCACCCCAGCAACTCCCCAAACAATGTGTGGCTCTTTGCCTTTGCAATGGGACAGATTGCACTAAAAGGCTGGTGTCTCCCAACCCTTCCCCAGGGGATGGAAACTCCAATATATGGTCTTCAACCTCTCCCCCCCTTTCATCATATGGTTACGCCTTTCAATGCGATTATCCAGTACTCAGGGCTCCGAGAGTTGCTCTTGGAGGAGGAGAAACTGATGAGGTAGTCAAGTATTTCTTTAAAAACAACAAAGAGTCTGGTGGCACCTTAAAGACTAACAGATTTATTTGGGCATAAGCTTTCGTGAGTAAAAACCTCACTTCTTTGGATGAAGTTAGGTTTTTACTCACGAAAGCTTATGCCCAAATAAATCTGTTAGTCTTTAAGGTGCCACCAGACTCTTAGGCCAGGTCTACACTACACCCCTAATTCGAACTAAGGTACGCAACTTCAGCTACGTGAATAACGTAGCTGAAGTTCGAAGTACCTTAGTTCGAATTAGTTCGAACTTACCTTGGTCCACACGCGGCAGGCAGGCTCCCCCGTCGACTCCGCGGTACTCCTCTCGGCGAGCTGGAGTACCGCAGTCGACGGCGAGCACTTCCGGGTTCGACTTATCGCGTCCAGACTAGACGCGATAAGTCGAACCCAGAAGTTCGATTTCCAGCTGTCGAACTAGCGGGTAAGTGTAGCCAAGGCCTTAGTCTGTATCTACAAAAACAACAAACACGGCTACCCCCTGATACTTGACAAGTATTTCTTTGCAATCCTGTTAAGTTACAAAGCATTCACATAAAGTCCTGTTTCCCTGAACGCAGCAAGAATCAAACAGTTTCAGTTGTTCAGGAGATAATTTCTTTGCTCACTGTTTCAAGCCTCTTTCCAGCCAGCACTTAGCCCAAAAGCTGTCCCTCAGCTTTTCATCAGGGTCACACTTCCCTGATTGTCTCGGAGGTTTCCTTGCTGCCTTCTCTGTGTGCTTCTCTCTCAGATGCACACAAACCTCACCCACCCAGCCCTCTACATTTACACTCCGCCCCAGTGAAACCCTCTGCCCACATAACTCAGATTCCTGAGCAGCCTGGAATGTTGCCTGTGGCTGTGCAGTGACTTCTATTGTTTCAGCTATCTCACTCCATAAAGGAGCTGACCTGCTTCGTACATGGATCCTGAATGGAGGCTGTTATGCCCATTAGCTGCAAGGAGGTTTCCCTCAACATAACTACACCTGTTGAACCCTGGACTGCACCCATCAATACCCTCCATATGGGTTGGGGATAAAGTATCAGCCTTTCCAGCAACGGATACTTAATCTAAGCCTGTTTCTGCCTGCCCTCCTTCTGCTGGTGGGGAAATCATCCTGATGAAATGGAGAAAGCAAATGCTTCAATCTCCCCTTTGCAACACCTCCCCCACCCGCTCCCCCAGAATTTAGGGTTTGCCGGAGGCCACAAGGGAAGCCTCCCATGGGAGCATCATGTTAAGCTCTTGGCACATCTGCGCAAAGCCTGTGGACACACTGGCTGCCCTGTATCCAGAGAGAACGTCTGCCAGGGGCTGTGTGCCCCAGACACTATTCATGTCCGTCATTGCCCCTCCCAAGGCCAGTGATTGATAGATGGGGTGGGTCCTCGTCATTAGCAGAGCTGCTGCTGCCTCTGTCGCCTTTCACCCTGATTTCCCCAGGGTGCCTGTGAGCATTATCTATAAACCTAAGGGGTCCTCCCCTCCCCACCAGCTGGTCCCCTCTTCCATCAAGTGGGCAGGGCCGAGGAGAAAGGAGAGCTGCTTTGAGAGTGAAATACCCCAAGTTCAGCTCCCAGCCAGCTGCAGGGGACAGTCCCTGACCTGCCTTTTCCATAGGCTGTTTTAGCAGCAAAGTGCTCGTGGCCAGGAGTTGGAACCATTTGTGTTGGCTACTGTTAGTGTCAGGGCAATGCAGCTGAGTCGCTGCAAAGTCGTCCCCCCCCCCCCTCCCATGGCCTAATGGCTTCTTCCAACCATTACGCTTGGTGTCCCGCTTCATGGTAGAGACCTGCTGGGGGATGCCCATCATTCCCGCTGCCTTGTGCCCAGGCTGACTTGGAAACTACACCCTGAGTCCAGTTAGCTCCCGGAATGCTGCACACCGCTGAAGGGCCGCTGCTCTTTACAATCCAGACATTTTGCATGGAAAAGGCTGGTTATCATGGGCGCTGCTACTGTCCTACTTACAGCAACAGCTGATTTAACGGAAAGGAAGACTCCGCTCAGCTTTTCTTTGCCTGTGCATTTAGTACTGGTGAAAGGTGCTAGACAGACAGGCCTGGAGATGAGAGTCCTGGACTCAGTCACAGCTTTCCCAGAGCACCGTGCTCTGCTTTACCCTGGCCAGACTGCCTCGAGGGGGGTAAAGGATTATGCCATCTCCGTCCTTGCTCAGCCTATCAATGTGCACAGTCCACTGTGCCGAGTTGTCCAAAGGGGCCACTTGTGTTTGATGCAAACGCCTGCCCTGTGGGGTCTAGCAGCTCATGTCACATAAGCCACCAAACAGCTATTAATGACTTGGTTTCACTATGAAGGCACAATTTAGCAGTAAGTGACATCTCTCCTTGTGAGTCCCCTCAGCCAATCAGGGGTCCCTGGGTAGAGCAGGGTGAAGAATTGATCTTTCGGTTTGGTGGTAGTTCAGAAAAATTGGGGGGGAAATTCAGTTTGGGGCGAACCAAATCTGCAATGTTCCTGAATTTTTGGTGAATCAAAAGTCTGTTTCAGATCTATTCTTGAGCATGGGGTTGTATACCTGACTATCTTGGCTAGTAGCCATTGATGGACCCAAGTCTTTTTTTAACCTGGTTATACCTTTGGCCTTCACAACATCCCCTGGCAATGAGTTCCACAGGTTGACTGTGTGAAGAAGTACTTTTTTATGTCTGTTTTAAATTTGCTGCCTATGCATTTCATTGGATGACCCTGGGTTCTTGTGTTATGTGAAAGGATAAATAACACTTTTTCTCCACATCATTCCTGATTATGATTGAGGTCTACAGCCTCCCTTAGTTGTCTCTTTGCTAAAATGAACAGTCCCACTCTTTTTAATCTCTCCTCACCTGGAAGCTGTTTCATACCCCTCCTCTGTTTTGTTGCCGTTCTCTGTACTTTTCCAATTCTAATATGTTTTGTTTTTTTGAGATGGGATGAGAACCACATGCAGTACTCAAGGTGTGTGTGTGTCATGGATTTATATTGTGGCATTATGGTATTTTCTGTCTTACTATGTATCCCTTTCCTAATGGTTCCTGACAGTCTATTAGCTTTTTGGACTGCTGCTGCACACTGAGCAGATGTTTTCAGAGAATTATCCATAAGGACTCCAGGATCTCTTTCCTGAGTGGTAGCAGCACATTTAGACCCCATCATTTTGTATGTAGTGTTGGGATTATGTTTTCCAATGTGCATTACTTTGCATTTATCAACATTGAATTTCATCTGCCATGTTATTGCCCAGTCACCCAGTTTTGTGAGATTTCTTTGCGTCAGCTTTGGCCTTAACTATCTTGAGTAGTTTTGTATCATCTGCAAACTTTGTCACCTCACTGTTTATCCCTTTTTCCAGATCATTTATGACTATGTTGACAAGCACTGGTCCCAGTACAGATCCCTTGAGGACCCCATTATTTTCGTCGCTCCACTCTGAAAACTGACCATTTATTCTTACCCTTTGTTTCCTAGCTTTTAACCAGTTACTGACCCATGAGAGGATCTTCCCTCTTATTCTATGACTGCTTGCTTTGCTTAAGAGCCTTTGGTGAGGGACCTTGTCCAAGGCTTTCTGAAGTCCAAGTACATTATATCCACTGGATCATCCTTGTCCACATGTTTGTTGACTTCCTCAAAGAATTGGTGAGGCATGATTTCCCTTTACAAAAACCACGTTGGCTCTTCCCCAACAAATCATGTTCCTCTGTATATCTGATAATTCTGTTCTTTACTATAGTTTCAACCAATTTGCCTGGTACTGAAGTTAAGCTTACCAGCCTGTAATTGCCAGGATCGCATCTGGAGCCTTTTTAAAATAACAGCATTACATTCCTATCCTCCAGTCATCTGGTACAGAGGCTGAATTAAGTGATAGGCTACATACCAGTTAGTAGTTCTGCAATTTCATATTTGAGTTCCTTCAGAACTCTTGGGTGAATACCTTCTAGTTCTGGTGACTTATTATTGTTTAATTTATCAATTTGTTCCAAAACTTCCTCTACTGACACCTCAGTCTGGGACAGTTCATCAGATTTGTCACCCAAAAAGAATGGTTCAGATGTGGGAATCTCCTTCACATCCTCTGCAGTGAAGACCAGTGCAGAGAATTCATTTAGTTTCTCCACCACACAGCCTTGTCATCCTTGAGTGCTCCTTTTGCACTTCACTCATCCAGTGGCCCCACTGATTGTCTGGCAGGCTTCCTGCTACTGATGCACTTTAAAAAAAATTGTTGCAGTTAGTTTTTGCATCTTTGCTAGTTGCTCTTCAAATTCTGTTTTGGCCTGCCTAATTACACTTCCATACTTGACTTGCCAGAGTGTGCGCTCCTTTCTATTTTCTTCAGTAGACTTGACTACCAATTTTTAAAGATTGTCATTTTGTCTCTAACCACCTCTTTTATTCTGCTGTTTACTCATGGTGCTACTTTTTTTGTTCCTCTTACTGTCTTCTTTTGGGGGGGGGGGGGCTCTATTTGTTTGAGCCTCTATTATTGTGTTTTTTAAAAGTTTCCATGCAGCTTGCAAGCATTTTATTCTAGTGACTGTTCCTTTTAATTTCCATTTAACTAGCTTCCTCATTTTTGGATAGTTCCACTTTTTGACGTTAAATGGTGCTGTGGTGAGTTTCTTTGGTATTTTGCCCCTACAAGGATGTTAAATTTAATTACATTATGGTCACTATTACCAAGCGGTTCACCTCTTGGACCAGAGTGGGGAGTTGAACCTGAGTCTTTCATGTTTCAGGTGAGTACCTTAATCACTAGGCTAAAGGTTATGGGAAGGTGGGAGCACCATCTCCTCCTGCAGCCATTTTGTAAATGGCTGAAAAGATTTGTGTCAACTTCGTGAATAGTTTGGGGTCAATCAAAATTAAACTGTTAGTCCAAAACCTTTGCCCAGCTCAAGTCCTGGACAAACAGCTCAAGTCTCTGGAGGGTCTCCAGGCCCGCACCTGCTGGAGCATTTTAGATTATTCCTTCGGTCACCTCTTCATCCAGTTAGTGAACTACAGAATCTTGAGTGGGCAGCAATTGCCTCAGAGCGAGTGCCCAGAACAGCCCTCCTGCCTGTCCTCCTGAAATGGACAAAGGGATGGCATGTCTGCCATGGGAACAGGACAAGGGGAAGGGGCAGAAAGGGATGGAACTCAGCTCATTAACCTGCATGGTGTGTGTTTCCTCAGACTCTCTCTTCTGGGCCCTATTCCTGTTCTTCTGCCCTCCCATCTCCAGACCTTGCTGTTTGGGTCTCTCTTTTTCTCCTTCCCTTGGCTCTGTACGCTTATTTGAAAAGTAGAATCTTCTTTCCTCATCCTGTGTCTCTTCCACATTTGCCCTCATTCCATGCTATCCATCCCCCTACTCTCGCCAACCCCTCCTCTCTCCCAGGTTGAGTTGTCTCTATCCACCTTGACCCCAACCTTCTGCTGGTCTCTCTGTGCTGCTTGCTTCCCCCTGCATTACATGGTCTCTCCATGATCCTCCTCCAGCCTTTCCTCTCCCCTCCCCCCCCACCACGTCATCCAACCCCTTCTCACTCATAGCATCAACTTTCTGGGGTTCATTCTTCGGATTCTTCCTCCTTCCCCTGAAGAGGGCTGCTGCTGAAAAAGGGGTGCTGTGTTTCTCTGCACACCCACATATAGCCCCTCTCCTGAGCCACGGCTTGACCCTGGTGTTTGCTAATTGGTGCTGCTTCTCCCTGTCTCCTCACATGGTTCTTGATTCTGGCACCTCGTGCCTCCACCCCTGGTGACTCCTCTCTGTGCTTGAGCCACAAGGGGTGCTGGTCCATGGGACAATAACTAATACAACCCAGTACCAAAACAACAAAATATATTAATACAGGCCACCACAAATGAAATGCCACACTCAGGAAGACCAATATAACACAGGCAGCTGTATTGGGGACAGGAAATCAAGGCTCTAGGGATGGAAAGGATTAAGATGAACTAAAATACTCAAACATCAACAATATAACAAACTCCCCACCTCCCTACATTCATCATTGTACACAACTCCCTGGCTTCCTCCTTAGCACCAGCCCAGGGAGATGGGACGCTGAGGATAAATCCTGCGATGAGTGCTGTGATTGCTGGTTGGCTTGAACAAAAAGAAAGGGATTTCCTTACAGTGTCTTCACCCCTGGGTGGGGTGGGGTAGAGTCCTCTCCTGGCTCCCTCAGCTGGAGTGCTGTGGCGGTCTCAGCTAGGTCAAGGGAGCTGGCACCGAGTTGGCTCTCTGCCCCCAGCCCCCGACTGCTGGTCTCCGCAGGGCTGGAACTCCCTGATCGCCTGTTAAATCCTGCAACAGTTCAACATCTCCCTTTGGGTGGGGAGAGGGAGTCGAGCTTCCCCAAGCTGTGTTGCTCCTCTCCCCACTCCAAACCTAAACAGCCCTGATGTGAAACCAGAAGAATCCCCAAACTGTCTCTAAGGCAGCCTGTCCCTCCTACTAAGGGACTGAGCAGTCCAGTCTCCTCATTGGCCCAGCAAACTGTCTATATAAATCACTCCATCCAACACGTCCTCATCGGCTTTTGGAGGAGTTTCCAGTCTACTCCGTCCTCTCCCCAGACCTTCAGCAGGCTGGGAAATGCAACCATTGTTGCTGTAGTCCAGAGGCTAGGACCAGAGTCTGGGTTCAGCGTTCCAGAAGCTGGCAGACTCCAAAGGGGTTTCACCCACACCCTGCCAGCAACACACCCATTCTCAGCTCAAGTGAGCTGAAGAGAAACAAAAATCCAAGACAGAACAATGCTCAAGTCCCCATGAGAGAGTGCAGTGTGTGTCCCCCACTCAGGTTCATGCTGCAACCTCTCCACCTCACAAAATGGCAGCTGCCCTGCCGACAGCAGCCCACTAGATTCTTAAAAGTGCATAGACAGCGACGATGCAAGTTTCCCTCCTTGCTGCTCTCCAGCCACTGTGCCTTCATCCTAGCCTGAAGAGCACATTTCTATAAGGAGGGGCAATTGGGTCTCCAGGCACCTCTGTCCTTGGCCTCTCTTGCTGAGAGAAGCCAGCGAGTGCTAGTTGTAGTTCTGTGGACAATTGTCCACTTGGGACTGGACTGAGAACAATTAACTCATTTTGCTGAAGCCACCAAATGGCTGCTAGATGACAGTTTGCATCCACTCCTGGACTTAAGCCAGCCACTTCAAGAGCTATGTCTCCACAGCCCATCGCCAAGGCTTTGAGTCATTCAGTCGCCACTGCTTTGGACAAGGGTGGACATGAGCAGAGACAGAATTAGCAGGTGCACACCTGGGTGGATGCTAGAGGAGGACGGGACAGCCATGGAGCTACAGCAAGCCAGTCATCTCAGAGCTGCAGGGAAGTTCTGCTCAGCTTAGCATTACTGCCAGGCAGAGCAGTGAGATTTACAGAAGGAACTACAGCTGCCAGTGCAGGCAGGAAAAAGAGAGGCCAATAATCAGACTTTCTATAATTCTGATTGAGGCATTCCAACTCCTTCTAAGAACCTGGCCGAGGCTTTCCTCAAGTCCAGCACAACTGCCCTGACTCAACCACGTGCATGCAATTCGGTAGCTTCTTTCTTGGGGCTGGCTCAAGATAGGGTAACTCAATTGCCTCTTGGGCTCTGCTGCAAGATGTGAATATGCAGCTTTTCATGCTCTAAATGAGCCAGATACAGGGCTCGTGCCAAGGAGAGCAGAAAGGGTGCTGGCCACCCTGTACTGAGGCAGAACAGAGCAATTCAACTAAACAAAACAGGTCAGACATGCCAAGAAATGACCCTTTCCTTGGGGCGTTTTTACCATCATCTGTTTTGCTATTTCAATAAATATGATATAGTTCAGCATTGTCACCCTGTGCCCTGGGACTGAGCATCCCTGTACAGTATCCATTCTGCAGGTCAGCCAGCAGGCTCTGGGATTTCGCCAATTTTCCATGTATTAGCTCATGAAGCACTGAGTGTATCTTTTGTTGTTATTCATGCGACTTTCTTATCGTGCATGATCCTGATGGTGCTGTCTACAAACCACACTTCAAGCTGGGGCGGCTAAGTCCCACCAATAATGCCTCAGCTGCCAGCCATGTTATAAGTGGTGTGTAGTATTTCTAATATACACCTCTACCCCGATATAACGCTGTCCTCGGGAGCCAAAAAATCTTACCGCGTTATAGGTGAAACCGTGTTATATCGAACTTGCTTTGATCCGCCGGAGTGCGCATCCCCCCCCGGAGCACTGCTTTACCGCATTATATCCGAATTCACGTTATATCAGGACGCGTTATATCGGGGTAGAGGTGTACTACGGTACTGCTGGATGCAGTACCACCTTCTGCCATAAGGAGGCTCCAGGTGGTTCTCTACCTGTGCTCATATAGCAGAGGATGCAGATGCGAAGCGGGCCTCCAGGAGCTCATTTCGATTCAGCTATTGAGGGTGCAGAGTTCCTCTATGCCTAGAAGAAGGGGTAGGAGGAGGAGTAGCTAAGCTAAGCTCACCTCCGGACACACACCCTTACTTTAAACCAACTCAGTAACGCTAGCTCGTAGGAGCAATATTAAGACACATGTCTCTGTGAGGTGACTGGCCAAGTGCCGCTACCTTAGTGGAATAAGGTCAAGACAAAGCTCTCGCTGAAGTTCCTGGGTCAGCAGCTCTGCCTTGCTGGGCTGGTCTCAAGGAAGCATTGAGGCAGAGCCGTCCCTGAGCCTGAGGTATGGCGAATTGGGGTGACCGCCCTGGGCCCTGCACTTTTGGGAGCCCTGCAGAAGGCAGGCGGGGAGGTTAGGCGGGAGGTGGATGGGCGAGTGGGGTGAGGAGGTGAACAGGGAGGCAAGCGGCAGGCAGGTGCGGGGGACAAGGAGGAGCCCCCCTATCAGAACCTTCCCCTCCCTCTCAGTGGCTACTGCCTGCCGTGGATCAGATGTTTCGCGGCATCAGGAGGGGCTGGGGGGAGGGGAGAGGAATGAGGGCGCAGCGCGCTCGGGGGAGGGGGCGGAACTGGGCAGGGAGGGGGTGGGGGCAGGAAGAGGCAGGGCAGGAAGGGGTGTAAGAGGCAGGGGTGGTGCCCTGGGGGAAGGGGTGGAGTGGGGGGTGGGGACTAGATGGAGCCAGGGGGAGCACCCCCCAACAGATTAGAAACTCGGCGCCTATGTCCTGGGCCCTGCACCCCCTAGGGATGGCCCTGCGTTGAGGTCATTAACTCACTGCCCCATCTTGCTGGATTGCTGTTAGAAACAGGCCTTTGTGAGGTCACTGTCAATGTCTTCACTAAGAGATTATTTCTAAAGGAAATGTGGTGTACTGTATTCCCTGTAACCTGTCACTTAAAATTGCAGGGGGTTTCTTGCTCCTGCTTGCATTATGGGTGCGGGGGAAGAGGTCTGTAGAGAAGTGTGGGATCTGGGACTACCAGCAGTCAGGAGCCAACAGCCAGCCTAGAGCAAGGTGAGGTGAGTGGAGCCTCTCTGTTTTAGGGAGCAGCCTGCTTTGTCGCTCTCTGTTTTGGAGTCCTTGTGTGTTATCTTTCTGTAGTCTAGGAAATAAAGCAGTGTTGTGTTGCAACCTTCCAGTATGAGTACTTTACATCTAACTTCTCTGTGTGTATGTTCTACATAACAGGAAGACACTGCAATATCTTACTGCAATGGTGCGAAACACTATGATGTGGTGTTGGGGTGGTCACTGTGGAATACTGTAGCATTGTTTTATTAAGGGTTGCTCGACTTCTGAATTGGATGTCTCTGTAATCAGTGAATAGAGGTTCTATCTGGGTGTCATGCTTGGAGTGTGGTTGTTCTGGCAGCCCCTTTGAAAAGGGAAGTTATGGCTACAGCTTCCTTGCGACATGGGTGGAGAGAGCATGCAGGCATTACCTGGGAATATGGAGAAGGTCCCTGGGCTGGAATAGGAGCTACTCCCACCAATTTCTCTATCTTATAATAAGAGATGATTCTAGGCATCTTCCTGGGAGAATGGGCTCATTCTAGTGATAAATAAAGACTGATTTTGACAGGCCCAGGAGATCCAGAGACATCAGGAAGCATAATAATATAAAGGGGAAAGCATGACACCAAAGACCTGATTAGGAGAGGGAATTGTCCTGCACCATAAAGGTCAGGTATGAGTTGAGAGAGATAACAGCCCGTCTGTGTCAAAGGGCTTTGGATCTGGAATTAGGGACAGGTGAGAGGTAGAACAGAGGGATACTGTAGTATCAGGTCTGTGTAGGATGGAGTGGGATTCAGATGGGCAAGAGGTGTGATTGAACATGGAGCAACAGCAGGGCTGTGTGGGACCTGGATCTCTGCTGAGGCCCAGGTGAGCAGTAGTAAGACAGAGAGTAGGATAATGGCAGGCCTGCATGGGTCAACTCAAACTCCTATGAAACAGGGAGAGTCCCCTCCTCCCCCCACCCGACCAACTTGAGGATGGAGCTTCCTGGTCTGCAACTAATTACCTAAATGGACACAGGCTGTTGAGAGACAGTCGCTATTCCCTAATAGAATTTGCCCTCAAGTGCAATTTAATTTTCTCTGAGGTTGTTTTTCCAGCCCCCCCTTTCTCCCCCGTCCTCCCCTGACACACACACAGAGTCACTTTCCCAGCTTCAGAGCGGGATCAAAGTACCTTCTCTTCTGGGAGACCTGCCACCTTTGCCTCTTCCCTTTCCCTCTTGTTTTCTTCTCCTCTTAAGCTTGTTTTTGGGGCATTTAAATAAGTCCCCCCAAGGACCCAGGCCCCTCGATGTATGTGTATTGGAGCAAATATGGATTCAGCTAATGTTTAAATATTTTCAATAAAAATAGCATCCTCCTGCTCTGCAGTTCCTGAAATGGGAGACGCTTTCTTCAACCTCTGGTGAGTACAGAAGCTCGTCCGTGTTTGTAAATACTCTGTACCTGGATCCACCTCTCTCTCTCTCTAGCCAGAGGAAGGGGGTATGCAAGATGAGGGGGTATAGAATGGATAGCACTGGAGTAGTGGGGGAGGGGCTATTGCAACGTTCTGTATAAAACATTTCTGTGTTGTAGCTGTGCTAAGCATTCATGTATTCCTGCCTGTGTGATCAATAAGGGCTTGCCACTGAGGCTCGTGGGTGCTGGGGAGCTGCAGAATGGAGGGGATCCTGCCAGCCCAGCCCTTTTCTCTGAACAGTCCTGGATTTCCTTTAGAAGGGCTGAGGATGGATAGTTTTCTGCATTTCGGCTCTGATGGCTGCGAACGTTCACCCCTGGTACTGGGGGGGATTTTTCACACTGGTTCTGGTGCGCCAGGCCCTGGGCTGGAGCCGTGCTCTTTGGGGGTTTGGTTTTTCAGCTGATTGTTTATCTCCCCTTCCCCCCGCCCACTGCTCCTCTTAAAGGGAAAACAGCCCCTGTGAAAGGGGAGAGTAACCCCAAGGGCCGTAGCACAGGCTGACCTCATCCGTTGTCTCTCCATTGCAGACTGAAGGCATCTTTTGGCCCTTCCTGATCTTTAGTTTCCGTGGGCAGGAGACGGGTGGGTGTGTGCTGGCCCTTGGCGAGTATTTGCCCACCCTGTGCTTTAGACTGTTTCTCTAAGTGGACTGAGGGCTGGTGAAAGGTGATCAGCTGACAGCCCTGGAAGCCAAATCCTGTGTCCTCACCAGAACAGGTCCACTCCAGGCAGCAGCGCTGACACTTCCCCACCCATGTGCCCCAGGCCTGCACATGGACAGACCCCCTCTGGGGATGAGAGGGTAGCTCAGTCTCCACGGTCCTTGACAGCTCGGTGTGAACTGTCCCACTGTCACTGTCAGCCATAAAACATGCTGAACCAGGCTGAGATCCACCACGCTCCTTTCCTATAAGCCAGTGAACAGCCCTCAGTGACTTGTGATGTCTTTTGACTTGGGCTGGATTTCAGTGGCTGACCTAGCTGTGAAAGGGGCTTTATCTCCTTACCAACCCAGGTGCCTTTCTGCAGCGGAGACGAGCCCTTTAGTGGGGTGCTTTTGGAGGGCTGGATCTTACCCTGGAGTACCTTGCCTCTCTAATATTCTGGGACTGACACAGCTACAACAACACTGCATGCTAGCATGGGATGAATGAACCTTGATCCAAGCTGACATCAGAATACCAGCCCTAGGGCCACAGCGGGTGAAAGGTTCCTTTTTGTTTCAAATCTCTTTACACTGCCCTGTGTGATTCTAGTGTTTCCAGTCTTGGGTGTAGTTGTCTTCACACAGGCCCTGATTCAGCAAGGGACTTAAGCACATGCAGTGCTTAAAGTTAGGTATGTGCTTAAATCCCTTGCTGAATTGGGACAGAGCTAACATTCGCATGCACAAATCATTAAGGTGGGTGTGTATTTATATAAATTAAATGTATGCCGGTGGGGTAGAGTCCTATTTAGTTGTATTATTCTTTAATATTACTGATAGCAGCTAGAGGTCCCCCTTCACATTAAGGGCCCGAAGTGCTAAGCATTGTACAAACACAGAGCTGGAAACGTTGCTGCACCAAAGAATTTGCAATCAGAAGTCACCAGTGCCTCATGGGAAACTCTGAGATAAATTCTCCTTATAGATTTCTTATGATTTCTTACTGAAGCAGTGGTGTTGTGGGTAGAAAAAAGAAGTTGGTAAACTAACCTCAGCTAAACTTCATGTATTCCCTGAATGAGAAGTGGGTAAGCTCCGTTTACCTTAATTTACCCTCGATTACACTCCTGTATTGAACCCAGAGGCCCTAATCAATATCAGGCCCCCATTCTGTCAGGTGCTATATAAACCCAAAATAAACACCAGTCCCTACCCTAACAAAATAATTCTGGATTTCCAGAATGTTTCTGCTTTTATATCTGCTGTACATTTACAAGAATACAGGGCTTCTGCTCATTCCCTACCTTAAATCATGATCCTGTTCTTGTGACCTCATAATCCTCTGCTTGTGACAACATCATGAACTGCTAAAACATTTGATTATGATGTTACAAGCAGAGAATTATGACTTCTGGTGGGAGAATAAACAGCAAGAACAAGTGAGTTTTTACCAATAGTAAAGAATCCAATCCAAGAGATAGTAGAGATAGTTTTCATGCAAACCGCCCTAGTAATTCAAAAAAATACCCGAGGGAAGGGCAATTCCCTAGAAAATGATATACTGTAGCTCAGAGTACGTGAAACTCCTGCCTTTGCAGAGAGCTAAAAACATGGCCTGTGCACCACCTAAATTCCACTGAAACCTGATTATTTAGGCCCTGGGGGCAGATCTTCAGCTGGTATAAAGGGCCATAGCTCCACAATGGAGCAATGACAATACACCAGCTGAGGATGTTCCCGCAAGGAGTTCTGTGAGGTGTATATGCATGATACCTGGGAGGATGCAGCCATTCTCCCAGTGAAACTGCCTGAGCAGTGCCCTCTTCACAAAGTGAAGAAACAGTCTGGTAGGGAGCCTGTCACAGAGCAGAGCTGGATAAAGAGACCAGGAATAGCTTTACCAATTCGGACATCACTTTGCAGATGTGGCACCAGGTTAAATGTCCGGCTGGTTTCTTTCTGGCTCTTGATGGATAAGAACCAGAAGTTGGGCCTCTCTCACACTCGAGACAATTATTTAAAATCGCCATTGACAGAGAGGACCCAGCAGCAGCCTTATAAAGTATAAGGCTAGGCCAGGGTCTGCCTCCCGGCTCTGCTCCTGCAGTTTGTTTGGCTGGCTGCTGCTGGTGGCTGCAGACATGGTAATGTTAAAGAAAGGGGAAAAAGTCTCTGAATGCCCAGGGTGCCTTTGCTCCAGGGTGATATTCTGTGTCCCCCCCCACCCCCCCCCGTGAAGCCAGCGCTTTCTTTGGCAGGGACGCAGGGTTTTCACTTGTACAGACTGCCCAGTTCTTTCCACAAAAAAGTCTGCTCTCCCCTCCTCCCCCCCAAAAAGTCATTTTTTAAAAAATCAAAGCAAATCCTGAAACTATTTTGTACTTTATGTGGAAATTGGATTTTCCCCCTCCCTGCCCCAAAACACTTAGTTTTGCTGGAAAGAAGGGAGTTTGCTGATGAAGAAAACAGCCCCAGAACCAGGTCTCTTGTCTGTCTGGCCCACCTAACCCTGCCACCTGTGTCGTAGGTTTTCTGTGTCCTGATAACGGCGCTGTGCCTGACAGACGACCAGAAAATAAGAGCGCACATTCCAGATGGCCAGAGGGAAAGGTCAAGAGACAAAAGAAAGGCTAGGAGGGTAGAGGAATGGATGACGGATGACTGGAAAGCCATGGAGAGTCAGAGCGCACGGGATCCTGTTCTTTCATTGGACAGCTCCTAGCGGTTCCCTCTGGGAAGAAGGAAGCTCCCTTGAGGTTTGGCTCTGTATTGCCCTCCTTGCTTTTTCTTTGCTGCGATGAGTAATATGGACCAGGGCAGAGGGTCTATATCAATCTAGCAAAGCAGAAAAATGAATGAAAATTGAATTCCCTGAGGAGAAGGGGGTGGGGCGGAAGCTGTTATCCAGACAGAAAGATAAATCAAAGAGTTCTGGAGAGGAAGAAGAATGAGCTGGTTTCCACTAGCAATGGAATAATTAGGGAAACAGGTTCCAAATGCGAACAGGAATCTCAGAGGGGAGGAAGATAATGGCTGTGAGTCTGTGTCCCACTTTGAGCCCGGCTTATAGATCTGCATTTAGGAACCTTTCAATTTCCTTGGGGTCTGTCTTGTGCTTATAGTCACCCTCCAGAGACGGCTGTACGATTCCCAGAGACGCAGCTCGGACTGCGCTCAAGAGACTGCAACTCCATTCCCTAGAGGCGGCTACACTCTGTGGGTGTCTTAATGCACTTGAGAGGCCGGGACTCAGTTGAGGGGTGGAGGACTAGGCTGGAGCGTAATTTCTACTGTGCTGAAGAGAGACAGTGGTTTGCTCCCCCAACCCAGGAGCCGACTTCTAAATCTCCCTGCACTTGAAAGACTGCAGCTTGATTCAGCCTGGCTTAGCACAGAGATCCCAGGGCCTTTCAGTGACTACGGCATAATTCTCCAAGATTTGCATGTAGAGCCTACTGCCTTGAAGAGACTGTGCTTTGATTCCCATGTGCTGATTGGAAGATGTTCCTGCACGTCAGAAAGGAAAGCTTTAGTGAGTAGTTATCCTTCTTAGGGAGCTGTCCAATAGAGATTGGCTAATATACATTTGTATGTATCTATTAGTTGGCAGAATGCAGATGAGTGGTAACCGTGACTACTAGAGTGGGTGTATCTGGACCCCAGTCACGTGTCGGGGTATTAGCCTTGACCCAGGTCAGGTCACTGAGTCCAGGAAATAAAGTTCATCTTACCAGCTCTCCTGAGTTTCATACCCTTATTATAAGGAGGGGCTCAAAGGTGCATGACAAATGCACTGATCACATGGATATCAGCCCCATATCTGCAGGGTGGGAAAGTATATTGTATATGTGTATGTGCAGGGCAATTTAACAGCTGATTTAATTACTTTTAAAGTAAGCAACACTTGGTTTTAAATAGCACAACTTGCCTTATATCTTTGAAATGCTGTGATGTTTTGCTTCGCTCAGTCCTACTTTGCATCATCAGATTTGAGTTGGTGGATGCATGTGACACAGGCACAAAGATTAATCAACTCTCGGTAGTTGCTTCGGGCTTGGCTTTCAGTGGAGCCAAGCACTCACAGCTCTCATTAACTTCAACTGGCATTTTGGGTGTGCAACACTTCTGAGTAACACTATATTGTATCCTCAGGGTTACGTACAGCCAGATGAAGGTCTTCTCATGATGTCATGATTCTGCCTATGCTCCACTGGTTGAGTGTGTTGTCACTCAACATCTTTTAGAAGGTGGAGTTCTTTGCAAAGCTTTGGGAGACTCCATCTTAATCTTGTAGTTAAATTAGCCTCTGCTAATAAGCACAATTGTCCTTTTCTTATTCATTACCAGACTCCAACTGGAATGACCTATATATGCAATGCAGCATTCTTATTTGTCTTATTTAATGCACTTTAATTTTTTAAAATAATTTGCTTTGCCTTGCAATAAGAGGTTTTATTGGAATATTCTTATGGATATGCTCTGCAGAATTTGATTTAAAAAAATAATTTTGATCGATAATATTGATGTTTATTTTTATGCATTTTTAAAAATTGTATCCATTTAAAATTTTTACCATTGAACAAAATTAAGAGTTTAAGCATTTTTTCAATTTGTATCTATTTAAATTTTCACAGTTGCAGGAAACTCTGGGGGATGGGGACCAGACAATTATTGAATGACAGTAGACATTGAGCTTCAAAAAGTGAAAGGTTTAGGACCATTAAAACACAAATTGTCACCATCATAAAAAAGTAAATAGCCTTAAATCAAACTTCAATAACTTCTCAAGCTGCATTTTTCTTACTTTGCCTGTCTATAAATTTGGATTATTATTCCTGGAAATAATTTTTTGTCAGTCTGTACATGTACGGTGAAATCAATGTTTATCTGCTTTTACCAATAAAAATCTATTCCTTCCTAGCCTACTTATGTAACACTGGAGTGTTCCTTTAAACTGTGCTTCAGTTAGCAGAGGGTAAGGGAATATAAGCGGATCCTACTCCATTTGACTGACTTTGTTCCTGCATAGGAAAGGTCATTTAGATCCTATAGCATGCAAGGGATTGTATTTCCACTAATGGGGATCTGGGGACAAATTAAGTTAGAGAAGAAGGAGGGTCTTTGTGATTCAAGGCACTGGGCTGGGGTTCAGGAGATCTGGGTTCTATGGCCTCTGCCTCAGATTGTGCAACGTTGGGAGAGTCACTTGATCTCTTTGTCCTTCAGTTCCCTGTGTGTAACGTAGGGCATGTGATACTGATCTGCCTCACGGGGGTGTGGTGAGAACATATTCACTGCTGTTTGTAAAGCACTCAGTTACTTTTGGTGATGGGGGCACAGAAGTAGATAGATGCAGAAAGCAGAAGTGTTTGTGTCCATTAATCCTGCATTTACTTTGGGGAAAATAAGGAACGTATGCCTGGAAAAATCCATATACCTGCGAATACTGGACATTTTTGTTAAACTTTAGAGTCTCATGCTTGGCTGCCACTTCTCCATATCCTTCTTCCTCTCCTGCCCTCTCCCTTCCCCAGCTTCCACCTGTTTCATGTATATTTTTCCCTGATGAGACTGGACAATTTCAGAGCCAATGAGCAAGTCCTTTTGCAGGCTAGCACTTTTCTCATTCCATAGAAGGGATTCTTCAGGAGCCTGTATGTCATCTCCCCCATACGCTCTTAGTTATTCCCTGTGACTATCACCCCTGGTTTGTTTATGCAATTTTATCCATCACCTCCTGCACACGCATGCTTTTCCTTCTCCTGCATGGCTTTCCTCCCAGCCTGTGTCAATCTGACCTCATCTGGAATAGCCTAACTTTGTACCAGTTTAGTAGGTGCATACTATGGAATTAATATTATGTCTCTGCATGGCTCCGGAAGCCATGTCCCATAGGAATCCTGAAAAACACACACAGAGAGAGCTTTTGAAATCTTCCCCATCTATGGCCTATGGATGTAACAAAATAGATTTTGATCTAATGCATTGATTTCTGCAATTCACTATAGTAATCTATCCCCAATAGCAACCTCCCATATAGTGGGTGCTAGCATAATTATTAATATTGATAGAAAGCATGTCACATGGCTCCATTGTCTGTAATGAAGAACTTCATTGGGGTTTTCTCACACACACACACACTATCTTTGGCATTTTGTTCTTTCTTATTATATTGTCTATTCAACAGTATGTCTCAGGAAAAGGTCAACATTTGGAGACCTCTTTCATCCAGAAGACCCAGATAGATAGACAGATCTATAGCAATACCGGATATGTTATGCCATATTCCCTACCCGTGTTCCTTGTGTGGAAATTCTCTACATTCTCTGCCTACGCTTTTTAAATTGGGTGGGCCAAATTCACCTTTGGTATTTAACTGCTCTAAACATCAATGATTTTATTTCAGGAATTAACTTCACCCCTTGTCTTAGACTAGGATCTCATGTCTTCCTCCCTCCCCCTGAATTAAAGGGGAACTGGGGATATGTCCATGTGCTCTCATTGTGGTGAACCAGCGTAAACAGCCATAGAAACTCTCCAGCGGTGAAACATCCCAAAACACTCTTGGACGGCTACTTGAGTGAATTCTCTTGTTTCTTTTTAACATCCATGGCTGTGTATCCCTTTCCCGTCCTCCACTTTATTTAACTGGTATTGTTACCCCACAATATTTTGTTTAATTGGTGATTGCCACCTGTCCATCATGGAAGTATGATGTTGAATCTTGGGAGTCATCGTGGTCACTATAGCCCTGGACAGATAGCCAGAGACCTGGGGTCAGCTGAGGATCTACCCTGGGGTTTTATTCTCAGCTCTGCCACTGACTCTGTTGCCTGTGGCAAGTCACTTACCTGCTCTGTGCCTCAGTTTCCCCAGCTATATATTGAGATGATTCTTCTCTCCCTTTGTAAATCACTTGGAGATCCAGAGATGAAAAGTGATACAGAGCTCTCATCTATATTATTATCCTTAACGTTGTCCTGATTAAAGAACCCCACAAGCAATTAAAATTAAATCAATATCTAAGATAAAAAGATTTGTGCCTCTGGAGGAGTTATCTCTGAGAGTGTAACTTCCCACATGAACTCCTGACCCTTCTGGATGGCTGGTGGCAGGTTATGAAACACATTTTCCTAACTATATGGGAATGATTTGGCTTTTCAGCTTGGGACTTGTGCCCAGCCCTTGTGGGAGCTTATTACCTGCCAGTCTCTGCTCCCTGGCCCCAATGCTTGGTCTCATCAAACAAGGATATTAATAGAGTTGATCTAAAAATGATGATTTTTTTTGTGCAAATTGTAAGGAAAATATTGACACTTCAATGACATTTTTTGTCAAAATTTGGAAAAATTCAACCAACTTCAGAGCTGGTCTAAAAATGGGATGAATATTTTTGTGAAAAATTTTGCTAAAAAATTAAAAATTCATCGTTTTTAATCAAAATTTGACCTATTTATTAATCTGGAAGTTTTTGACTCATTCTAGATAGTAACTCCCCGTTTTTAAATTCAAGTCTATTTGGTGTTTGCTTTTTGGGCTACCAGACATAGTATTTACTAGCCAGGTTCACAATTTCTTCTGCCAAATAATCGTTGAGATCTTTTTCCAAGGCTTATCTCTATGCACTTGTGACTTTTACTGACGTGACAAACCCAAATGTGTTTGCCCTGCACACCTAACGTCTAATAACAGTAATGAATAATCTCAGGGTCTGTTTGACGAATCGGACACAGTAGCATTCCAGCCGGGGAGATCTTCAGTAAAAGTCCCCTTCGGTAAAAGTTATTTTAACTGGAGGAGCAACAGGCGAGAGACAAGAGGCGGGGGTGTACAGCCTCAGCTGGTATAAACGGAGCGATGACCATTTATGCCAACGGAGGATCTGCCCCTGAGATGGGACGGGCAAGGTGAGCACAATGAATCAAATCCATTCCGGTGAGGGTGAGGAGGGAAAAATATGCGTGAGCAATGAGGTCATCTCCATACTTCGCCCCAAGAATGAATTTAGCCCAGTGCCTTTTACAGAATAGAGGGGGATTCACCCCCCTTCCCCTGATCCCAGCCAAGCCTGGCTGTTTCTGTGCAGCGGGCTGGGAGGAAGCAGATACATTGGTTAGAAAAGTACCTGTGTCCAATCATCTATTAAATCTCTCAAAACATTCGTAAATTCCTCCATGAGAAATAATTATTGATATTTTCGTTTGCTGATACCCGACAGTAAATCAGCCCCAGGGATGAAAAACTCACTCGCCGTTAGTGTTCGGTTTTTTGTTCATTTAACTTACTGTTTTTTCGTTTAAAAAGTCGCTATTAACAGAGTCCTGATCTCGGTCTCTCTCATCTGTTGTAAAGGACGTTTCCCGGCACGGTTTAATATCGCTGGCATCGGAATGGACACGGGTGTGTGCAGGGCTCTTGCCATCTGACATGCATTCAGTCATTAGTTAGTGCCTTTTACTCCTAAAATATGCTGTTTCAACCCCCCGGCCCCCGGTAAGGAAAGCGGTCGGCCATCAGGAAGAATGGGAGCTGTAGCAAATGGCAAACATTGCAATCTTTAAGGTGGAGCGTTGTATTTCTTAGGACATCTTCCTTATGCATTAAGACGGGGTTTTCAGCGTGCTATCGAAAGCCACTGGGCTGGCTGTTTTCTGCCTCGGGTTTCATGGGGAAAAGGGAAGGGGGTCCGCTCTGAGGAGGTTCAGTGGGCGGCAAAAAAGCCAAATGCTGGAACTCTCTCCTTTCTAATCACCCAAATGTGGGGCATTCCAGCTTCCTAATCTAGCCAGCCAGCATCTCTTCCTAATGCCGAGAGAAAGGGGATTGGAAACACCGAATAACCACAGCCCTGCCTGTAGCCGCAGTGTAGCGAGAACCGGTCTCCGAATCCAACAAGCAACAAGACTCCTACCAGCGTCCCCCAGGGTAGGGGGATGTTTGGCTGGGCAAATACTGAAATTAACTAGATGAAATTAGTCAATCATCCAGCTCACGTTGATATGATGGACTGAGGCCAGAAACACTTGCCTGAGGTTTTGATATATATAAAGTGAAAAGGGCTATTTTAAAAAAACTGTTTGTTTACCGCTATGTGACCTTTCTGCCCTGCGTGTCATAATAATGCATCCGTGATTCGAGTTGTTTTTAAGAGGAAAAGCTTCGTAATGAACAGAGACGGGAAGAATAACTTCCTCATGTGAGATCTGATTTTTTCCAGCTCAATAAGTCCTGGAACCAGCCATTTCAAGGTGTGTGCGGCTTGTGAACATGTAGCAGGCACGCACTGAAGACGAATCGCAATGCTCAGTGAGAAATATAGACCCCAGAGTTGTTCAGCAGGCCTGGGCAAGGTGAAGCAACGCTGTATGTCAGCGTGGGGAGAGGGGGAAATAAAACACCGGCAACTATTTGGATAAAGGGGAAATCTTAGAATAGCTGCTGAGGGAGACAGAACCAAGCAACGACTAAAGCGAGCGAGAAGCTCCAGCAGACACTAGCGCTGCAGAACGAGGAAGGCCGCGTGGAAATGGGAGCAAACCCCAACTGGAAGGAACGGTGGGCGGGTGGGTTTGTTTAATCCCGTCAGCGGCAGTCGAGGCATGTCGATTTCTGCAGATTTTGTTACAGGGGAGCAGCAGGTTATGCAGGGTCCGGTGGCCGGGTGGCTAAGGAGTAGCTGGATGGAGCCGCAGGGTGAAGGGAGGAGGGAAATGGAGCAGCAGCGATGCTGAGGAACGAGGGATAATAAACGGGCCTGTGGCTGACACAGGGATTTCTAGCGTGCCCCGGTGTAACAAGCGTGGGGCGCCGCTCTTTCACCGGGGTAACCTCCCTTTTCAAGGGACGCCAGGGCCAAACGGAAGGGCTGCGCAAAACCAGCAAGACAAGCAGCTCTGAGCCACCAGCTGCCGCCGCTGCTTTTATAGCCCTCGAAGGGCAGAGGCGGAGCTAAATGCCAGGTAACCACGCCCATAAGACACAGGCCGCGCCCACTTCGCCTGGTGGCCCCGCCCCTCAAATCTTTACCTGGGCTCTGTCCTTTGGGTGTCCCCGCCCCAGCTTCTGACATGATGTAAGGGGATTGGCTGGAGGGGGCGGGGCCTCCCTGCGGAAAGTGACGTCACGCTCACTCCCTGCAGTGTGAATGAATCAAACCTGCCTTCTGGGGACCAGCATTCCAGCGAAAAGAGCTGCTGCAGCATCACTTTAACCCAGGATACACTAACCCAGGATAGCAGGATCAAAAGGGATTTGAAACAGACCAGGGCTAAAGCAGGGCCACCTCAATCCTCCGGCACGTGCAGAAGGATCAGCCCTGATTGTACTTTAAACTTCATGTTTTATTTTATTTTTATAGAGAGAGAAAATAGAGCCGTTTATTTTTTATTTTCTATTTAAATAAAATGATGCAAAGCTCAGCACTCACTACAGAAGGTTCTGTCAAGGGGCTTCCAGAGATTCTTGGTGTACCAATGCAACGTAAGGATTTTTTCCCTCATTGATTTAATAATAAAGAAAACTGGCAATGATAGAAGCCTAAATGGTGCAGGGAGGGTGGCTAACTGCACTGTGAGATGTGGAGAGGCGGGGGGGGGGGAGTATTTGAGAAATGTAAGACGGGTGGGTATTTCCATGTGAGGCAAATTTCTGCGAAGGGGCTGGATGAGGTTGGTTGCCTTCTTTTTAAAATACTAATAATATATAGAGAAAAATAATAATACGCAACAGGGAAGGAAGTACCCGGAGAGCTTAGTGGAGTAGATATGCAGGATGATTGTGCTGATTGGGGAAGAGGAATAGGCAGCTAATGGGAAGTAAACAATCTTCCTAGATGAGAGCAAAATACTGGTCCCGCAGCCACATCAACTTTAAACCGCCTTGCAAGAAGTTGGGAGACCCTCTGAGCGCTGCATTCTAAGGGGGGAAATCTCCGGAAAGTGCACCCATCTCGCCCATTTGCTGCTAGGAGTGGGGAGACCCCAATGCAAGTCACCGCCGGGGAGTTTATTTGCAATCTGCTCTTCGGAAACACAGGTGGGGAGCTGGGGGAGCAGAGCCGCTGAGCTGCCTGGGGGAGATCCCAGGCCGTTGTTTTGTCAAATTGGAATTGAGGGTAGTGTAGCTCAGGCGAAGCTGTGAACTCTGATCCAGGAATAGAGAGATGTTATATGCATAGGAGAGTCTAGTTGTGAACCCTAGCTCAGGAATATAGATATACTGTAAGCATATGTATGTATCTACACGTGTGTATATAATATAGCTATGCGTGTGCGTGTGTATTATAATGTGTGTATGTACGTGTATATGTGTTTGTGTGTGTATATCTATATCTATATCCACACGCTGGTATATATGTTGTTTGCGCATATATATATGGGGATATATATACGCACACTGATATATACGGCATGTGTTGATATATATACATACACACATAATATAGACACATTCATACTCCATAATATTCGTTGCTTGTCTTATGACCCCCTATTTCTTGCTCTGTTCCCAATGCTGAGCACGCGGATCGGCCCCTCCTGTAGGCGATAGATGCTCTGGCCAAGGGCTGGCTCCCTGCGCCGGTCTGAATGCGGCGTCTCTCCCCCGCACTCGCGGCCCGTGTGCTCTGGTTAGACGGAAAACGGCCCTGGGGCATTGCCCCTCGGGTGGCCGGGGCAGCAGAGATGTCGCGTGCGGCTTTGCTCAGCGGGGCTTTGCTTGGTTTCTGGGGCTTTCCGCTGACATGTGAAATCAGCCGGACGCTCGGAAAAAACATGACATGTAACTGGCAGGGGAAGCAGATCAAGAGTTTTCTGCAAATGCTGCCACAGGTCTCTGGCTAACCGGGGCGCCGGCATGCGGATGTGTCGGTGTGTGCGTTGTTACACATAACACCGTGTTGCTTGGCGTTGTACGGAGACTGCCCGCCTCGCGCGTTGAAGGGTTTCGCTTGGAGATCCTTTTGCTAACTCACTCCAGGCCCGGTCGCGTTTGCAGCCGGGAAGGAGGTCACACTGATGGGGGGTTCTTTACACATCCCCTGCCGTCCTGCCCCCCAGATTAGTTCCTCTCGGGCGAGATCTCTCTGGAAAGTGATGGAGCGGGCTGGCGTGTGGGGACAAGTTATAGGAAAAGTTAAGGGCCGTTCACACCTTGCTTGACTCGCAAGACTTTGCTACCGTCTGAAACCCAGCAGAAAGGAAGTGCGGTTACTTTCTTGCGATAGCAGGGCACAAAAAGGGGTGGCAAGAAATGTCCGGGTATGATCTTGGTCGTCGGAATAAGAAGAACGGGTTTCAGTTTCTGGACTGTTCCTTTGTTTGTATTTGATTGTTTGGAGCCTTCTAGATTTATCTGTCTACCTGTGGTGCCCTCTCCCCGGCTAGAAAACTGGGGGTTGCTTTACAGGCTGCAGGGAGCCCTTACGACCTCATTTTATTCTCCTTTATGATCCAGAGGGGAAATTTCCTCCTCTTGCTACTGAGTTTTAAAATCCGCCTCCAACCCAATCTCCCGAATTGAGAGAGAGAGAGAATTAACTGGACCCGGCCATTTATCCGGAGACAGATCTGTCTGTCAGAATATAGGGTCCAATTTATAGCTCGGGTCAGAGAATCTGCATTTATAATGAAGAGTCAGTTGGTTTAGATCAAATACGGCTAGGTTGTATGTCAAAAATCCTTAAAATCCCATTCTATCTATCTGTCCAAATATTGATATCTAGATCTAGACCGCTATTTAATGATGTATTGATACAGATCTTTCTCGTATACATATATAAATATACAAACCGTTATTTCGGTATATACACACAATTATCTATATATGTATAGAGAGATCTGTATCCGTACATAATTAAATACCTGTCTAGCTATATACCATTATATATAGACGTATACAAATTATCTCCATTTCTTCGCATACACAATCTCTGTGCTGTATGTAGATAGATACTATATATACATAGATACAAATGTACGTGTATCTACATATATTGATCTATTTATATTTTTTCTACAAATCTCTGGCTGTAAAAGTATCTGTGTATTTAGAGACAGATCCTTCTTGTTGAATGTGTATTTAGAGACAGATCTTTCTTGTTGAATAGCTTATTCATGCGTCTAGTATATTCCATTGATCAATTCATTCTTTTTCAGTCACTTCCCGGCTCTTTGTATTTTGGTTGCTTACATTTCGATACCTAGGGGGTCACTGGCTGGCAGAGTTGAAATTCCTGACCCCGACAGGCAAAAGATGCTGTTTCCTTACCCTCCGCCTTCCCAGCGGTTGTGCTTGTGCATGGTGCTTTCTCCAGACTTGTAGATCGGGAAGGGCTCTGTGCCCGTCTCTGCTTGGACAGCGACCGGTTTTTAGGCAGTTCCTGGACCCCCCCCTTCTCATGCTCCCGCTGGGCATTGGGGCTCAGGTGAAAGACTGGGGGCTGCAAAGGCTCTTGGGGTCATTTAGTCCAGATCCTGGTGGATTCTGGATTGGGCTGAATCTTGCTACTTTTCCTGCAGGAATCTCCTCCATTTAGTCTGGAGCGCTCCATCCCTTGGGTTTCCTGAGCAGTAGCCCCCGGATTCTCCCGATTTGCAACAATACTCTTCCCCCTCTCCCCCACCCCTGAAAAAACAACCCTGGCTTTGGAAATGTGCCCAGAGCAGCCCTGCCATAGCGGCTGAATGGAGAGTCTGAGTCAAACATCTCCAGAGAGAGGGTACAGGAGCGATCAGGGTAGCCGCGTTTCACCTCCGGCTCTTTTTATCTCCTTCTCTCATCCTTTCTTCTGTTTGGGGAGGGGGGGTGTTTGTATTTTGTTTGATTAAATACTTGCAAAAGCCGCGCAGAAAGCCCCCTGTGCGGGGATGAAAGATCTTTGCTTTTCAGTGACCCCTGGTTCAGAGCCCTCTCCGTACCAATGAGGAGGCATGAGAAGGGGGTTGTCAATTTCACTAGCCCCCTTCCTTTGTGGTTGCTGTGGACTGTTCACCTCCCACCTTTGCTGTTCTAGGTATCAGCCACAGGGGGGTTGTTTTTAATTGCTCTGGGTTAGCAATATTTTTTCTACCAGTAAGAAACTGAGTCCGAGTCCGACACCGCTCTCCTCTTTCGTTCTCTGCAGTTTGCACCCCCTGCATTCTGTTTATACCAAACAACGAAATACTGATTGTTCTAGTATCAGGGGGTAGCCGTGTTAGTCTGTATCTACAAAAACAACAAAGAGTCTGGTGGCACCTTAAAGACTAACAGATTTATTTGGGCATAAGCTTTCGTGAGTAAAAACCTCAATGGTCGCCGTTAACAATTGTTTTAAATTCGACTAAACAAGTAACCGATAACGAATAGGGCGTGAGGAATGTCTTCCCCCACTCCTTACAATATCGCTCCCAGCAGGCGTGAGAGAAGGTCTAACAATTCCCTTCGATTCGGATTCGAGGAACCACCTGGCTTGAGAAGGAATGTCACTTCTCAGATCGAAAAGGGCTGTAGGAGACACTGGGGATGAGAACAGCGGAGGCCTCCGTGTGGGGTCTGATTTCCCCTTTATACTGGGCGTCCTTGACCCCCTGCGTCCCAGGCAAGAGGGAAAATCACCCTGTACTATTTATGCCCACTTTGACCTGGCCTATGGCCAAATCCCAGGGCTCCCCACCCCTGGGCGATGTCCCCTTTCCTGGCCGGGAGCCAGTTTTAGCATCTTTGTAATGAAACTCCGTCCCCTTTCTAGCTACCTGGGACCCTTTTACACTAATCCGGCGGGGGAAGAAGTACCTCAGGGATGTCTGAAAACGCTGTTTACAGGGCGTGTATGCCGACAACAAATTCTATATCCATCGATTAATTTTTCCCAATACACGATGCATCGACAGACAAGTACAGGAATATAGACACAAAATCTATCCATGCATCTCTAATTCAAATAGACTATCTCCATGGATCCAGGTGTAAAAACAATTACATTTATATATGTGTGAGGAGATAAATACGTTCTATCCATAGACAATTCGAATTAGATCTCTCTATAGAGAACTAGTTTATCTAGCGATCTGTATGTGGGGAGATAGAGATTGTGTATCGGTTTATGCAAAACAAATTCTACGTCAAGAAGAAATCAACACAGGTGAAATGTGTAATTTGCAAGATGCGCTGTGGAGGAAATCTTGTTATGCGTGTCCGTTTCTAGCCTTGTATTTGTGGATTAGTGTTGAAAAGGCTAAACCGATTGGGTTGGTTCGTAAAGTCTCATTTACTGTCTGTAAAAATGACCTGCCCTGGTCAGAACTTCATCCCAAACCGAACTGGGCAATGTACAGCCCGTCTCTGGGTTTAGCTCGCCTGAGGGTGAATCGTCTCTGGGCTGGGGCAGGGTTGTTGGAGGGGGTGCAGGACTTCGGAAATGTTCCCGTGCATTTTGGGAAGAGGCAATTTCCACCCGCCTACCCCCTGTGTCGCCTTTTGTTAATTTCGCGATTATCCCGCACATTCCCGCCGGTTCAAACCTTTCCCCCCTTCCTAGCAAGTCGTTGGCCCGGTAGGTTATCAGCTTCAAAAGCCCCTCTCCAAGTTGGAAGAAATAAATGAAACCTATAGGATTTGTGGAGGGGGGGGGGAATTATTCCGATCCGGGAATCTCTCGCCTGTTTTGTATTTTTTCTCTCTCCTCATAGCCCATATTCCTACAGATGTATCTGGTATGAATTAGCTCCCTGGACTAGTGCAGGATTAAGCCGGGAAGGTGATGGGGAAAGACAAACGCCGACGCGCTTTTCTGGGGTTGTGTGTAGTTTTGCCCTGGTAATTTCCTTTCTCGCCCTCCGAACTCCTACAGTCCCGGCTCTTTCGGGCTGAGAAAAGAAACCTAGTTTTATTTCCTCACAAATTGCAGGAATTGCCACCACCTCCGCAGACGCGGGGATTTCCCCCCTCATGTGTGCGCTGCATCACTTTCTCAGCACGGTTCCGGATCGCTCCCGGCGTTCATCGAATTATATGTTAGTTAAAGACGAAATATATCCACGGCGCCAAACCGAACCCACCTGCAGCAGAGCCACACGGGCCCAGCCTTTGTTCAGCTGCCCAGCGCCAGTGCTTTGCGCCAGCGCTTTTCTATTCGAGTCCATCGCTCAGGGCTCGATCCCGTGCGCCCTGCTTCCCCGCTAACTTCACAGGGAGTTTGAAGGACTCAGTGGATCAAGGTCTCGGATGGGGAAGGTCTATCCAGGATTGCTCGCGGGACACAACTGTGTTGTTGTCGCACACTTTGGTGCCGATTCTGTTATGCACCGCGCCTTCTGGTGTTCGCGGGGGCGACGCGAACTCGCTACGGCGCGTTCATGGTGCAAGTATTTTGTAGTAGCAGGGGCTATTCTACTCCTATGTGACTTCCCCTGGAGCAGGATCGGCCCGGGACTTGTCACCTGCCCTTGTGTAGCACAGCCGCTGCAGCCGCTCTGCTTGGTTTAGGTTCCATTGAAATGTCGCTTTTGCAGCAGGGCGAGTAAACACAACCCGGGAGGCTGATCCTGAGAGAGCAGAAACTCCACAGTGCAGAAGCGAAACCTTGTGTGCGCTACCTAAGGGCTGGGATCAGACTCCCCAGTCCTGTCCACCTCACACAGGAAAGCTGCCCCTCCATTTTTCTTGCTGTCTTCCCTGCCTTGTTGGTCAGGGAAGGCTCACGCGCCCGTAAAAGGGATGCCAGGCCAAGGGGCTGAGAATTCACTTCCCAGCATCAGGCCATGAGGAGAAAGCCCGGGAGTGCCTAAGGGGGGGCGGGGAAGCAGCGGATCTCTGCAGTGTTCCGGGTACCTCACTGCAGCAGCAAACCCCAGAATCCGGAGCCCTCTGAGTGAAATATTTGTGGAAAGAGTGACTCATTGAACGGAATGTCAGGTCAGGCATTTTACTGATTTCGATTAGCGGGTATTAAATAATGTTATCCCTCCGCCTTCTCTCCTGCAAACAAGCTTCAACAAAACCTAGGGGTAAGAGAAAAGTATCTATCTATCTGGATATTAGCTCCAACCCAGCGAATTAATCATTCCCCTCCCTGTCTGCTACCCAAACATTGCAGCGCTGAGAATCAGAAACTGAAATTGGACTAGATACTGAAGGGAAAGTGTCTTCACTGGGTTCCATTGTCCCAATTGAATGAAATGATACAAGCCAGCAGAAATAGTGAAAAGTCAGTGGGGTTTTGAGAACTCTTTCAATCGGTTTTTCCAGGAGGAAAAAAGTAGCTTCCGTGTGTTTGTTCTGTACAGAAGTTGGTTCATAACCTATTACATTTCAAGTGGCGACCCGTGCCCCTCTGAGGTTGCGATCCGAACCTGAGCAAAGCTGAAGCGTTCAGTGAAGTCTGACAACTTCTCCCTGTCGCACCTGGTTATACCAAGTGTAATGCCAGCGCTGTGTGGTAAATTACCCACTGTGACTGTCCTGAGAGCCCTTGGTCTCAATGCACAACGGGATGGGCTAAAAGGGGTGTCAGCCTTCACTCTGGATTGCCTGGCTGTTGCCAGTCTGTCTCATTTACCTTTTTGTTTGACAGTAGATTTTTGTTTGTTTGTTTCGTTTTAACACTAGTGATGAGGCTGATTTTCTCGGCGTGGTGGCTACAAGGGGCTGAGTTACTGGTCAGATCCAGGGACTAGGGATCAGGAGACGTGAATATTCCTGACTTTGCCACTCACTCGATGGCATTGGGAAAGTCACATAAAGCCAGATGATGTCCCCTTCCTTCGGGCTGAATAGCACTTTAGCTCCATTTCAATGGTCTGCCCCAGTAGGAGGGGAGCAAAATATTGCCTTAGCCTGGGTCCTCGTTTTCTCGTTGGTAAAACGGAGCTAACACCTGCCCAGCTTTGGGAAGCCCGCTGGAATCCTCGTTGCTATTATAAATGCAAACCACTGTTGTATTTTTCTGCTCGTGCCCCCGCTGCAGTCCAGGCTGTGGGGTGGGTCCAGCTGCGCTAGGACTCAATGAATCTCTTTGCACGTGGGGAGGGTCCGGGCGGCTCTTGCCCCTGGATTGGAACAGAGCGGGTAGCAGGCGTGTCACCAGCGGGCTATGCCACCCGGGCCTCCCCAGGTGCTGCGGCAAAGGCAAGGCAAAACTAGGCACTAGGAAGAGTGTGCTGGGTGACTCACGGCACTGGGAATAAACAGGAACCAGCAGGGTTTTGTATACGGTCATTTCAACATGAAACTGACGCATGCTTTAAAAACACGTTGTAGTGATACTGTGATACTGTGAGCTTGTGGCGTTCAATCCTCCAACCCCTCCTCACTCAAATAAATAATCCTCACTCTTGCGTGTAGGCCCATTAGCTTCAGTTGGACCTATTGATGTGGGGAAGAATTTGAAGCCTGAGACAGTAACAATTTTACCTGTGTTAAAATGCAGCTGTTTCCATTCTTGTGAAGTGATCAGGCTGTGAGTGAGTGGCTTGCACGATGCTATTCTTGAAAGGGGATTAAGGTGGCTGGTTATTGTATTTTTTTAAACTGCAAACGAAACCAAGTATGAACCAAGCAAGCCACCATTTTCTTCTACTCTCTGTAAACTAAAATAATAATCCTGCCCAAGCTGATTTAAACCCAATGCTTTTTTAATTGCTTTCAGCCTGTGAACTTCGAGCCTGAGATGACATTTTTAGGGTTGAATTATGAACTTCTCAGTAATGGAAATACTGACACGAGCTTAACTAGAGTGGCACCAGTGATACTGCGATGATAAATGAATGACACCACTGGGCTATCGCCTGCCATCATTCCACACGCAGATCTCCAGGGGGAGCTTTGCAGTCAATGTGATGGCAGAACAGGGCCCATTCTAGCTGAGGAACCCACTGACATTGCCTCTGCTTAAACCAGATCTGAATTTGTCCCTGTGTCTTCCCCCCTCACACCAGTTTTTCATTCTATTTGTGTTTTAGTCTTGGGGACAATCTCTTTGGGGTCTGATCCTGGGAAGTGCTGGGTGCCCTCAACTCCCATTGGCTCTCAGGAAAGGGACTCAGAACTTTGGAAGTTGGGATTTTTCAGATTGATCCAAACCCCATTGAAGTCAATGGAAAAAGTCCCAGTGACTTCAGTGGGGTCGGATCAGGCCCTTTACAAGGAATAATTGAATTTACTGGATATTGTTGCATGATGCAAAAATATATGAAGAAGGCAAATAATAAGTAAAAAATAATGTTTAGGTTGGTGCCAAGGGTATGGCCTGGGGTAATAGGATGACACTAACAAAGGGAAAATATAGGGTGAATGTCAAGAGAAAAATCCTACTTGTGAGATCTGTAAGGCTATGGAATAGCCTGCCCCAGGAGGTGCTAGAAGCCCCTTCATTTGAAACATAGGCTAAGCCACTGCAGGCCACAGTTCTGCACTGGTTCCCAGGGAATAGATGAGGTGGTCTATTAGGGCTTTTTTACCCCTGTTTTCTATCATTCTGTTTAAAAACTCAGCTTCCCCCAGATAACGAGTGAGTGAAAGTGAGCATGGTTTGGGCAGCATGCGATCGCAAATAGTTAAAGACAAAATACAATTCTCGGCTTTATTAGAATAAAACAAAATTTAGAATGAGAGAGAGGCCTTAAAAGCTGGAAGCATGGGATTCCTATTCCAGCAGTAGGAGTGCTGAGGGATGGCAGAGAGAAGTCAATGGAAAGAAGATTCACTGTTAATTTACAGATGTTGTTGTCTACCCCTGGCACTGAGGATACCTCTCTGGGGGAGGGAACTCCAGTTATTAAGAAGAGACAGGTATTAATAATGGGTGAATCAACCATTAGAAACATAGATAGCTGGGTTTGCAATGACCGGGAGAACCTCATGGTGACTTGCCTGCCTAGTGCGAAGGTTGTGGATCTCTCAAGACATCTAAATAGACTTATGTGTAGTGCTGGGGAGGAGCTGGTGGTAGTGGTACATGTAGGTACCAATGACATAGGGAGGGATAGGAGAGGGGTCCTGGAGACCAAATTTAGGCTGCTAGGTAAGAGATTGAAGTTCAGGACTTCCATGGTAGCATTCTCTGAGATGCTCCCAGTTCCACGCACAGGGCCAGTTAGACAGGCAGAACTGCAGGGTCTCAATGTGTGGATGAGACAATGGTGTAGGGAGGAGGGGTTTAGATTTATTAGGCACTGGGGAAACTTTTGGGAAAGGAGGAACCTATACAGGAAGGATGGGCTCCACCTAAATCATTATGGAACCAGATTGCTGGCACTTAAAATTAAAAAGGTCATAGAGCAGTTTTTAAACTAAGGGTTGGGGGAAAGCCGACAGGTGCAGAGGAGCACATGGTTCAGACAGAGACATCCCTAAGGGGAGAATCTAGTAATGAAGATTGTCTATGTCCTACTAAGAAGAAGAAGATGGAATATGATAAAATACAGGTAGGATCTGATGAGAAACAGTCAAATGACGAAAAGTCTCATTCAATTACATCATGTAACGGGAGACAGCTAAAAAGTGACAAGCATTTAAAGTGCTTATATACCATTGCTAGAAGTCTAAATAATAAGATGGGTGAACTAGAGTGCCTTGTATTGAATGAGGATATTGATATAATGGGCATCACAGAAACTTGGTGGAATGAGGATTATCAATGGGACACAGTAATACCAGAGTACAAAATATATGGGAAGGACAGAACAGGTCATGCTGGTGGCGGAGTGGCACTATATGTGAAAGAAAGTGTAGAATCAAATGAAGTAAAAATCTTAAATGAAGCAAACTGTACCATAGAATCTCTATGGATAGTAATTCCATGCTCTAAGAATAATATAGCAGTAGGGATATATTACTGACCTCCTGACCAGGATGGTGATAGTGGCTGTGAAATGCTCAGGGAAATTTAGAGAGGCTATTAAAATAAAAAAACTCAATAATAATGGGGGATTTCAACTATCCCCATATTGACTGGGTACATGTTACCTCAGGATGGGGTGGAGAGAGAGTTTCTTGACACCTTAAATGACTGCTTCTTGGAGCAGCTAATCCTGGAACCCACAAGAGGAGAGGCAATTCTTGATTTAGTCCTAAGTAGAGCACAGGATCAGGTCCAAGAGGTGAATATAGTTGGACCGCTTGATAATAGTGACCATAATATAATTAAATTTAAATCCCTGTGGCGGGAAAAACACCACAGCGGCCAAACACTGTAGCATTTAATTTCAGAAAGGGGAACTACACAAAAATGAGGAGGTTAGTGAAACAGAAATTAAAAAGTACAGGACCAAAAGTAAAATCCCTGCACCTCCATAATAGAGGCTCAACTTAAATGTATACCCCAAATTAAAAAACATAGTAAGAGAACCAAAAATGAGTCACTGTGGCTAAACAACAAAATAAAAGAAGCAGTCAGAGGCAAAAAGGCATCCTTTAAAAAGTGGAAGTTAAATCCTAGCGAGGAAAATAGAAAGGAACATAAACTCTGGCAAATGAAGTATAAAAATATAATTAGGAAGGCCAAAAAAGAATTTGAAGAACAACTAGCCAAAGACTCAAAAAATAATAGTAATTTTTTTTTAAGTACATCAGAAGCAGGAAGCCTGCTAAACAACCGGTGGGGCCAATGGACTATCGAGATGCTAAAGGAACACTAAAGGTCAATAAGGCTATTGCAGAGAAACTAAATTAATTCTTTGCATCGGTCTTCATGGCTGAGGATGTGAAGGAGATTCCCAAACCTGAGCCATTCTTTTTAGGTGACAAATCTGAGGAACTGTCCCAGACTGAGGTGTCATTAGAGGAGGTTTTGGAACAAATTGATAAACTAAACAGTAATAAGTCACCAGGACCAGATGGTATTCACCCAGGACCTCTGAAGGAACTCAAATGTGAAATTTCAGGACTACTAACTGTAGTCTGTAGCCCAGTGTTTCTCAAACTGGGGTCGCCACTTGTGTAGGGAAAGCCCCTGGCGGGCTCAGGGCCGGCTTTAGGCCGATTCAGCCGATTCGGCTGAATTGGGCCCCGCGCCAAGAGGGCCCCGCGCTGCAGCTGTTCACCCCGCCCCCAGCTCACTTCCCCCTCCTCCCCTGCCCTGCACGCCCCGCCCCCTCCCCTGCTTCCCACGAATCAGAGATTCGCGGGAAGTCTGAGACGAAGCAGGGGCGGGCC
>NC_048305.1:52661323-52830061 GCF_013100865.1 Trachemys scripta elegans
GGCCAATCGCGGCTCCCACTGGCCGCGGTTCGCCACTGCAGGCCAATGGGAGCTGCTGGAAGCGGTGGCCAGTATGTCCCTTGGCCTGCGCTGCTTTCTGCAGCTCCCATTGGCCCGGAGCAGCAAACCGCGGCCAGTGGGAGCTGCAATCGGCTGGACCTGCGGACATGGCAGGTAAACAAACTGGCCTGGCCTGCCAGGGGCTTTCCCTACACAAGCGGCGAACCCCAGTTTGAGAAACACTGCTGTAACCTATCATTTAAATCAGCTTCTGTACCAAATGACTGGAGGATAGCTAATGTGATGCCAATTTTTAAAAAGGGCTCCAGACGTGACTTCAGCAATTACAGGCCAGTAAGCCTAACTTAAGTACCGGGCAAACTGGTTGAAACTACAGTAAAGAACAAAATTGTCAGAAACAAAGATGAACATAATTTGTTGGGGAATAGTCAACATGGTTTTGGTAAAGGGAAATCATGCCTCACCAATCTACTAGAATTCTCTGAGGGAGTCAACAAGCATGTGGACAAGAGGGACCAGTGGATATAGTGTATTTAGATTTTCAGAAAGCCTTCGACAAGGTTCCTCACCAAAGGCTCTTAAGCAAAGTAAGCTGTCATGGGATAAGAGGGAAGGTCCTCTCATGGATTGGTAACTAGTTAAAAGATAGGAAGCAAAGGGTAGGAATAAATGGTCAGTTTTCAGAATGAAGAGAGGTAAATAGTGGTGTCCCCCAGCGGTCTGTGCTAGGCCCAGTCCTATTCAACATATTCATAAATGATCTGCAAAAAGGGGTAAACAGTGAATTGGCAAAATTTGCAGATGATACAAAACTACTCAAGATAGTTAAGTCCCACGCAGACTGTGAAGAGCTACAAAAGGATCTCTCGAAAGTTGGTGACTGGGCAACAAAATGACAGATGAAATTCAGTGTTGATAAATGCAAAGTAATGCACATTGGAAAATATAATCCCAATTATATGTATAAAATGATGGGTTCTAAATTAGCTCTTACCACTCAAGAAAGAGATTTTAGAGTCATCGTGGATAGTTCTCTGAAAATATCCACTCAATGTGCAGCAGCAGTCAAAAAAGCGACCAGAATGTTGGGAATCATTAAAAATGGGATAGATAATAAGACAGAAAATTATCATATTGCCTCTATACAAATCCATGGTATGCCCACATCTTGAATACTGCATGCAGATGTGGTCACCCCATCTCAAAAAAGATATATTGGAATTGGAAAAGGTTCAGAAAAGGGCATCAAAAATAATTAGGGCTATGGAGTGTCTGCCATGTGAGGAGAGATTAATAAGACTGGGACTTTTCAGCTTGGAAAAAAGATGACTAAGGGGGGATATAATAGAGGTCTATAAAATCATGACTGGTGTGGAGAAAGTAAATAAGGACGTGTTATTTACTCCTTCTCATAACGCAAAAACTAGAGGTCACCAAATGAAATTAATAGGCAGCAGGTTTAAAACAAACAAAAGGAAGTATTTTTTCACACAATGCATAGTTAGCCTGTGGAACTCCTTGCCAGCGGATGTTGTGAAGACCAAGACTTTAACAGGGTTCAAAAAAGAACTAGATACATTTATGGAGATTAGGTCCATCAATGGCTATTAGCCATGATGGGCAGAAACGGTGTCCGTAGTCTCTGTTTGCCAGAAGCTGGGAATGGGCAACAGGAGATGGATCACTTGATGATTACCTGTTCTGTTCATTCCCTCTGGGGCACCTGGCATTGGCAGACAGGATACTGGCTAGATGGACCTTTGGTCAGATCCAGTATGACCATTCTTATGTTCTTATGAGTGAGTCTCAGACTACTTCAGGGCTGGAATCTGGAGCCCAAATCAGTGTTTTGGGGAAATTTTCCTCTCCATTACACTGGAGCACCCCACTGGGTAGAAATTGGGCCTTTCATAGATTCATTCAAGCTGGTAGAGCTCCATCTAGTGCAACCCCCTTCAACATGGCAAGACTGAAACAGTCTCCTCTCTGGCCAGCCAGAGTAAAGCTCAGCTTCTCCCGGGCACCAGGAGCAATCTTAGCTTCTTCTGAGAGAGATTCTGATTTCCTCTTGGGAGAGCCTGCACAAACCCCATTGCTTCTGAGAAAGTTCCCTTCTCCACACCTATCTTTTCAATACTCCCAGTACTTAGGGGAACCAGGAATTGTCCATCCCCAGGGCTTTTTGTAGGTTCGGGAATTCCAATTGGTTTTAAAAATCCTGGTTGGTGAGAGACTGTATCCTATTTATACAAGGGTTTCAGAATGAAATTTATTGTAACAAGGCATTTAAACATCTATCTATCTATCTAAACATTTTTGTAGCTGGGCAGATATGAATATATGCAACCTACTCTATGATAGGACATATTATAATATTTATTTAGAGTTGCTGAGAATAAGCCATGAAAATGAACCTTAGGTCCTTTGTACATATCACCAGGACTCCCTGAGAGATTGCAGCCATATACTATGAACAATGTTATGCTATGTACAACAAATGTATGATTTTAATTTGCATTTGATGATGTTAGTAGAGTGTAAATCAACAGCTGTAACATTCATCACCCCTTTCTTTTAAATTATTGTTTTTGGAGGTGTTTTATTGCAAAGATTAAAACCGATTCCATCCTGAAACACCCTACGTGGGCCCAGGGCAGTCAGTGGACTGGAATCTGGTTGTATGGGATTCCTTCTCCTTCTTTTTCTCTTGGTGTAGTTTTCTCTGAATAAGATTTTCCTTTCTGTTCTCCAGTTGGAATAATGAATCTGGGACTATTTGAAGACATGTTACTGCAATATAGCACCTGGAAGGCTTTTACAAAAATAAAATCAGGCCGGATCCAAATGCAGATCAAGCCAAATCAGGCTTGTCTACACTTTCCAGAGGATTGATGCTGCAGTGATCGATGCATTGGCAGTTGATTTATTGGTTCTAGTGAAGACCCACTAAATCGACCGCTGATTGCTCTCCCATCAACTCCTGTACTCCATCTGATCGAGAAGAGTAAGGACAGGTGTTTGCTACCCACCGTGTAGACGTAGATAAATCAATCCCCGTACAAACTCCCCGTCGACTCTGGAACTCCAGCTCGCGAGAGGCAGAAGCGGAGTTGACGGGGGAGCGGCAGCAGTCGACTCACCGCTGTCCTCACAGCCAGGTAAGTCGACCTAAGATACACCAACCTCAGCTATGCTATTCACGTAGCTGAAGTTGTGTATCTTAGGTTGACCTCCACCCGAGTCTAGACCAGGGCTAAGGGAAGTCGATGGGAGAGCGTCTCCCGTCGATGTCACGTTGTGTGGACTCCGCGGTAAGTAGATCTAAGCTACGTTGATTTGAGTTACGCAATTCATGTTACTCAACTTGCATAGCTTAGATCAACTTTTCCCTTTAGTGTAGACAAGGTTAGTGTAAATGGGCATAGCTCCACTGAAGTTGATGGAACTACTGCTGTGGAGACAAGCTGGGAATCCGGCCCATTAGCTCTGATTTTGACCTGATCTCATGTTATCTCATGTAACAATATAGGGCCTAATCTTGCAGCCCTCACTCAGGCAAAACTCCCATAGGCTTCATTCAGTAGTTCTGGATGTTACTAAGCAATGCCCATACAAATGACATCACTGTTTCCATAGTAACTAATGCACTTCAAGGAGGAAATAGAAGAGCAGAATTTTATTTTTAAAGGACAAAAATTAGTGGCATAAACAAAATATGTGATGGCGGGGATGTTATAAAGTTTTCATTGCTGCTAATCTGGGAAAAGCTACATAATTCACTCGTAGCTCAGGCACCTACCAGTAATGTGGTCATTGCAAACTCCTGGCAATAAGTCCTTTATGCTGCCCCACATTATGGGCCCAATCCTCCACTAATTACATACACAAAGTTCCCATTGAGGTGAGTTCGGGGTGTGCAAAGAATGCAGCATCAGATCTATCTGTCTATAGCTATCTAAAATTTAGTTCCATGTAGTGTGTGGGGGAATGAATCTTTTCAACGAGAGATTAAAAACTGAACTTCTGTCTGCTGCACGTGGACCTTAAGGATCCTATAACAGGGTCATTGGTCAGCAAATGTCTTCTCCTCTATTGCTATGCAGTGTGCTATGCAACAGTCAGCCAGGGCTCTCCATCCCCAGAGGTGGCTGCATGTCATTGGTACTGCACGTACATAGTCTGTGGAACTCTTTGAGATGAAATGCCTATGTGAGTCTAATATCTTGTATATCAAACCTCTCCATTAGACCCACCTCTGCTGTGACACATATAAGAAACAGAGCAATTAATGAGGATGAGATTGAGGGGCAGATGGGATTAGTTGGCTTTTACTTTATAATAATTTTAAAGCAGCAACTTTGTATGAGTGTTGAAACATTGTATATATTGATTGCAGCTCTCTCTCCAGGGCAGGGACCCTGCCTTCATATGTATTTGTATGGCTTCTAGCACAACAGGATCCTCACCCATGCTTTGGGGTGATACTGCCATACACATGTTAAATACCCCCGCCCTCCATAGGTTCTGATTGACAGCTCCTTGAAGTCAAGGGAAAGTCTTCAAGGGGCTCTGGATTAGATGCAGAGTGATGTCATTTATTTTTTTCCTTTAAAGCCTGATTTTGCAATTCCCACTCAAGCAGAACTTCCATCGGAGCCTTCAGGGAGTGCACCTGAGCTAAGTCCACAGGATCAGGTCCTCCATATAAACACAGATCGCTCCCTAGAACGGGAAAAGCAATTCTGACATTGTGCTGCAATGAAAAAATGTGGAGCTTTGTCTGCTTCAAATGGAGTTACTTATTGTGTTATAGCCTCATAGAGGATTTTTATTTATTTTTAAAGGAGTAGCTCCATTAGCTGGTACTGACGTTACAGCTGTGTTCAGTAAAAGCAGGTTCCTCTGCGCATGTACTATAAAGTGTGTGTGTGTGATTGAGATCCAGAGCGGGGGCTGGATTTGGAATGCCCCAGATTTCAGGAGCATTCATAGCTGAAGGGTTTGGTTCAGCCTGTTAAAAAAAATAGGGACCATTTGTAAAATTCCAAATTGGATGACCTAACGCTTGGGGGCTCTGCTGTGAGGTTTGCTTTGGGACCCTGCCCATTCAGGATTCTCTTGGATTATCACTGCATTTGATTTCTGCAGCTTCCCTCAGTGACAAATTGATATGAAGAATTTCATAGAGTATTTCACAATCTGTTTTGGTACAATAATTAGCTATTTTTTTCCCTGACAGGGATAGATAATGCCATGAAGCCAGTGTTATAAATCATTCCAACTACTGCCCTGATCTAAAACGTGCTGCTGGTGAATGGCACCCAAACAGACCACATCATGTCTGTCAATCCATCACTCCGAAACCGAGCAAGGAATAGTACCAGAATCTGAGAACTAGTTACATTTATTTTAATGCTGATAATGGGGTAGTGCCAAGTTCTGCCCTGGCTGGTGCTTATGGGGAGAGCTGAGTGTATGGTCAATACATGGACCTCTACTCCGCCTAAAAGCTGCCAGGCTGGGTGGGATTCCATTGGGCAGGCAGAGCTGGGGAATGCATGGAGCCGGGCATGCTTTCCTGTAGATTTTTAACAGTAAGGGTTATTTATCTTTGGAACAATTTACCCAGGGTTGTGATGGATTCTCCATCACTGGAAATGTTAAAATCAAGATGGGATGTTTCTCTAAAAGATCTGCTCCAGATCTGCTCCAGGAATTATTTTGGGGGAATTCTCTGGTGTGTGTTATCAAGGTGATGATGATCACTATTGGTGCCTTCTGGCCTTGGAATCTATGAAAAGCCACAGCATTTACCTCTGACTCTCTCATGCTGTGCATCACAGCTTAGATGATATCCAGCTAGGGCAGCGTTTCTCAAATATGGCCACTATGGCTGCATGCGGCCACTAGGGGCTTTTCTTGTGGCCACAGCCTCCTGGGCTGTTATGGAGGGTGAGGGAGTAAAGGCCCCTCCTTGTTGCTCCTGGATGCTCCGCCTTGGTGTTGGTTGCTGAGGCTGCTAGCAGTAGTTGGGCCCTGCTCCCCCTGTGGCGACACCTGGGGCACAATGCTGGAGGACCAGGCAGCCGGTGAGTTCCCCATTTTCCCAGGGGTGATGGGGTTCGAGCTTTAGGCTTCAGCCCTGGGGTAGCGGGGCAGAGGGGAAGCAAGCTCTGGCCACAGGGCTTTGGGCTCTAGTCCCCCCACTGCCTCCCCCTACCTGCCCCCATTGCTCCTTGCCCCCGCGGCCTCCCCCGACCCGCCATCCAGGGCTTAATTTGTCCCCAGGCTTGACAGGGCTGAGGTAGTCTGTTGTGAAAAGCGATACATGTATGCTTGTTAATATCACTTTTCACAACAGACTTACTAGCTAGCAATAAATAAATTGCAATGATTTGGACGGGTATATGTGCATATTTATTTGTTTTTCTTAAAGCTAATTAAGTATTTTAGGAAAATGTGTGAGAGGGGTCACCAGCAAAAGTTGGTGGCCACACTCTGAGGCCTCCAAAAATTTTGTCCTGAGAACCCCTGAGCTAGGGGCTCATCATACAGTACCTAGCCAGAGCTCCAAGCCTCTTTGGAGTCTTGGTGCATGGGCCAGATCAGGAATCAGATGTTGCTGGATAGCCCTGGTTTGAGAGCTAGGGAAGGAAGGATCCTTTTTTGCTGTGTGTCCTGTGGGATGTCTCCCTGTGATCTCTTCCCCCTCCAATGAAGCCACACAGCAGAAGGACAGGTCCTAGCCCAGAGCATTCAGTTTTCCAACACCACTGTGATTTGGGTGCCTTGATTTGTAGTCTGAGTCACCTTAGAGCAGTCTTATTATCAGAGGGCGGGTGCTCAGCCCTTTCTTGCTATCAGGCCCCTATAGCCATCTGACAGAAACGAGGCACTTTGCTTTAGAAAATCCTGGCCAGAAATCAATCGGTAACTCATTTCTGGAGTTCACCATTAAACTGTGCTATTTCTGTTTTTTCCCTTAACATCAGTTGAAGAGCATATTAAAAAATTCAAGGCACAGAGGAATTTTCAGATTATTTTCAATAAAATCTTGGGGGGGCGGGCAGGGCCTTCCTCCCCAAGTAAATCCTCACCATTTTTTTTCTTAAAAAGCAAAATCACTAACCAGCATCAGCCTGTTGATTATAATGTTATCACAGTATAATGAAGCCTGCTTGGGTTGCTAGTGGGCAGCTTTGAACCAAGGACTTCTAGCAATAAAAACTTGGGCTTTTTTCACTTGAGCTAAAAGAGGATTTGTCCTAACTGCCAGAAGTAGTAGACTCTTATCCTCTTATGTTGTCCAACTGCTAAAGGAAGTCAGAGGCCTGCAGTGTCCTCATATGGGTTACAAGTGCCATTGCAGAGTGCCAGAGGCTGGCAGAATTTGGCCTGACTAGGTGTTTAGTGATGCACACAAATCAGGCAGTGCAATTGCATTATATAACTCAACCTTGTCATCTGCTACTGTTTATCATTGTACTGTAAGGCTGATTTTTTCCCCATATGGTATCAGAACCATTCTGGGCAGGTTGACTCCATGCTGAGGTTTCTTTCATGTAGGTCTCAGGTTCATGTGACCCTGTCTCAGCCAATAGCTAGAGCCAGTAATATTTGCCTCTATTAACAATTGATCATCTACTGTGGGGGAGCTACAGTGCTAGGCTATTCTAGGTCACATAATTCTGTCTCCTCTTATTGGACAGTGTTATCTGCAGTCCACGATTATCATAAATAGCTGGTTGGGTGGACAGGTAGGTAGATACATAAGAACAAGCGGAATGAATTTGTACAGATAGATACGCAGTCAATTAAGCAGCGCCGTTAATCTAATTATGTGTGGTGTGGATAACTGTCTGCTATTAAAAGACAAATGCCGAGGTAAAGTATTTATCAAAAATACTGTAAGCGCAGAGGTGAAGCTGAGACATTTGTTATTAAAGAGCTAGACAGTAATCTGGTCACAGTGTATAATTCCATTAACATTATTCCTATTATACCAAATAATTTAGTTAAAATAAATGAAATAAATGAAAGCCATTCTGCAGACATATGATGGCAATGGGAGAGCTGACCCCAAGGAAGGCAATTCCATTTAAAAAGACAAAGCAGGCACATTGATTCTATTTAATATCTTTTTTTCTTTATTTTTTTTAATCTTTGACTGGAAGGGAATTTCCCCCCCTCTGATCCTCGCTGCCTTGTGTCACATGGGCCGTCCAGAAGGCCTGGTTGAGGCACCCTTTGGAACCCATCAAGGCCTCTCTGGGTTTAGCCACATGGATCAGTCAAGGAGCAAGAAACTGGGATCAAGAATTAAAAAATAAGATTTTTTAATTCATATGAGAATGGGGCCTAGAGGCCACCACCAAGATTGTGCTAGGCACTGTACATACACGTGGTAAGAGACAGTCTCTGCCCTGAATAGCTTGTAATCTCAATAGATAAAACAGTATTATTAGCCCGTTATCCATGTGGGGACTGAGATTAAGATACTTGCCCAAGTTACACCCACAGGCTGTGGCAGAGTTGGGAACTGAAGGCAGATCTTTTGAACCCTACCTCAGTGCCTTATGTCTACACTGCAAAAAGAAACCCACAACACTGAGTCTCAGAGCCCTGTTGACTTGGACTCGCAGTGCAGACATTCAGGCTTGGGCTGGAGCCTGGGCTCTGACACCCAGCCAGAGGGGACGGTCTTCATGCCCATGCTCCAGCCTTAGCAAGAATGTCTGCTCTGCTATTTTCAGCCCACAGACCGAGCCCTACGAGCTGCAGTCAATTGACCCAGGCTCTAAGACTTGGTGCATAGGTGTTTCTTTGCAGTGTAGACAGCCTCAGCTCTCCAAAGCAGCCCTGAAAACAACTGAGAAAGCCCCTGGCTTCCTCCCCATGCTGTATCTGAGAAGCTGCATTTTGATTGGCTCACAAGCTGAGTATCTATCTGCTTCTGCCAATCAACAAAGAGCATTATCAGAAGTAGCGTTCACTTTTTTTTTTCAATGTAATAGATTTCTCAGAGTAAACTGGCTTCAGGCTGGCCAATGTGTGTGAGCTTTAAAAAGCATATCAATAAATAAGCCAATCAGCTTTTCTGTTTCATTTTGGTACAATTGGTAACTCTTTCCTGACCCTTCTCTAGATTTATGGCAGCATAAAAATGCCCAAATATTTCCTGCTAGTCAGTCGTCCTGATACCAATAGACAAGTGCCCAATAGACAAGTGAAAGAAAGAGCTGATGCACAAACATCTCCTGTGATATTACACTCCTACTACAGGGCATATTTCTTTAAAATCAATCATCTTTTATGCATGCATGGCAGCATTATGTGCATTGCTTTTACATGGCAATCTTCTCTTGCAGACTTTTACAGCACTCTCTGCTTATTCTGAACTATAGGCAGATAGAAATGGAGATAAATATCTAGCTATCCAGATCTATATAAGCTGTCTGTCTCTAGACAGACATCTTATATGAGTCTAGATAGCTAGATATATATCTGGCTTTTATACTGAGCCTCTCACCCCAAAGCATTTCAAAAGCTCTTTACAAAGCATAAATACTGCACAGTGGGACTATTTCAGACAACTGTGAAATGCAGCCACCTTTGGTGAGGATTGGGGTAGCCATTTAACAGAGCCCCGGAACACCATGCAACAATTTAGGTCAGAAAGTGAAGGAGCTACACCATTGCCCATTGACACTGCAGTGAATGTGGGAATGTGCAAACTACATCAGCAAGTACGCTCTGATTTGGTGTCTGCTTTTGGATGGCCACGCAGATCTGTGTAGCACAGGAGAATTTTTGCATAGCTATAGACAATGTGCCCCTTCAAGCCAAATTAGGGTTGCCAGTTTTGGTTGGACGTATCCCTGGATGTTTTATCACACAACATAATCTTTAAAGATTAATCTTTAATTCCTGGAGACTCAGCAACCCTAAACCAAATACCTGGGCCTACCATCCAATCTTGCTTTTACTGGCAGTAATGAACCCCATGATCTTGGTGTGTTAGCTCTGTACTGGTGTCGTTCTTCTATGCTGTCACTTTTTTTTCTCTCTCTCTCTGTTTGCATACTCCATTAGATACCCTGCTGATGGGTTTGGAATCATCATCTCGTAGTGTATTCCACCCTAGCAAACTGCATGTCTTTGTTACCTTCTAGTAGCTGGTCCATATAAGAGGATAAGAACCTTACATAGCTGCCGACTAGAGGAGTTACTCCTTTAACTTAAGCTGCAGAGGCTCATGCTTTTAGTCATGCTAAACACCAAAACCCATGTCTGGGTGGTTATATTAGCACTTATGTGCTCTCTGCTGAATCCTCACAGATTCTTTTGTTTTGAGCTATTACATGTATCCTGCCTTGTCCCTACTCCTCACAATCCATTGTATCATAGGCAGGGGCTGGTAGCACTACCTGTTACTGAAGTGCTTGACACCTCCCATTAAAAAGACTCAGTTTTCAGTTGCTTATAAATTTGCCAGACTTTGACTGGTTTTTAGGCTGAAATGTTCCATGCTGGGTGTCTGCCTCAGGCTGAATTGTTTTGGAAAATTTGAGCCAAAATGGCTCAATGGTTTCAAAGAACAAGGCTAGGGGAAATAGAATACGTTGTTTTGCTCATGTTAAAAAATCCTGGTGACCTTTCTTGTTTGCGAAGTTCTAGTGCTCCTGTGCTTTGGATCAGGGACTTGCAGTTTGGAGAGAAGGGCAGCAAATTTGTCATCTTTGTGAAAAGCCATCTAAATTTGGCCACCCAAGTTTCCAGCCTCTGAAAAATTGCAGTTTGCACATGCTCAGTAGAGACTTGTTAGAACTTCTCAGCTTAATTCCCCAAAGACTTTGTGGGACTTTGCCAGCAATTGCAGTTCATGGGTGTTTCAGGCCAAGCGGTGCTGGGTCTGCGCACCTGAACTGAGAGCAGGAAGCCTGTCCCTTCATGTGCTCTCACTGCTTCCCCTCCTGGGCTCAGGCATGGTTGGGGAGGAAGCTGCTTGAACTGAATGCAGAGGGGACAAGAGCCAGACCTGGCAGGGGAAGTACTGCAGACTGGGAGAAGGAGCCTGGTGGGGAAGACTGGGACTGGAGCCTGATGGTGGTGGGGGAGAGGGAAAGTAGGACTTGGAGTTGCTGGGGGTGATGGGGATTGGGAGCCAGAGGGGGGACCAGAGCATATTGGAACTTGTTGGGCATTGAGCCTGGGAGTCAGGAGTGTGGGGACTGGGATCCAGGGGGTGGGGGAAAGAGGTGGCAGGAGGGGGACAGAGCAGGTGAGAAGCCAGAGTGCATAGGGAGAACTGTGACTGGCTGAGCAAAGAGACTGGGAGGAGGGACACTGGGATTGGAGGAGGACACTGGGTCAGGGAGCCAGTGGGGATAGGGAACGTGGGTGTGTGGGTGACTGGAGGCCAGTGGGGGCGAGGAAGAGATGGGGACAGGGAGACTGTGTGTGGGACTTTACGACCTCAGTAATGTTCTCCTCAGGTAGAGTTTGTGTGTGCTCTAAGTACATGTCACCTGACCTAGGCTTTTATGTCAAATTCAATATAGAATGATTCACACAGAGCCCGTAAGTGCCAGGAAATGTAGGCAGCCGGGCGTTCTTCACCAGGCTGGAATTACGCCAGGGCATGGGGGTAGCTGCTCCTCTCACACAACGTGCTGGGGGATTGCTAGTGGGAGTGGACAGTCGGGAGCTCGGCTCTGAGCCCCATCCAGGAACTGCCGTCTCCACAACCACTTTTTAGTAAGACCTTCTTTAGTGGAAAGAATATTTTAACATGTTGCCCCCTCCCCCCACAGCTGAAGGTCTGTGCCTGCCTACTTCTATGAGTGGAGGGGGCTCGTGCTCCACAGATATCGCCAGAGTCTCTCCCACTCACCGCCGTGGGAGAGCTAGGTCGGGATGTCGATATGTGGGGGGGCAGGGGAAGGGGTGCTGGTTGGACTCTCACAATAACTGTGCCTCACAAACAGGAGTTTGTTCCTGAGGACAGGGTTTGCAATGTCTCCCTCCACACAGCTGAGTAGATCCCCACCCCCGGGAGCAGGAGTGCATTGGGGAGCCCCTGGTTCCTGCCGTGGCTGTGATGCCAATGGATGGCAAAGAGCAGCAAAGTGCCTCTGCAGAGCAGTTCTATGCCAGCAACGCTGCCCTGGAGAGCCATGGGTTACAGCCCAGATTCTTCCATTGGGATGGGCCTGGGAGGGGGACCCCCGACAGGCTCTCTGGGAGGGAAAACTTGTGGCATGCCCACTCCCCACTGGGGATGAGGCATGTAGGGGAGCACCAGAGTGGGTGGCCTTGTTCATCTCGTGCCACAGGTGTCCAAGGCACTGGGAAAAGCAATAGAGGCCCCGCGCCAAAGAAGTTAGAGCCTAGCGGTGCCCGTCCAGTATGAAGCAAGCCCTGTGGTGGCTGTGCTGTCTCTGGGGGCAGCCGGGGGATGTGGTCAGTGAGGGCGGTCCAGGGAGGCTGAAGGCAGGGAGTTTTAAGAGGGGCTTTGAGGAAGGGAAGGGGCCGTTGGTGCGCAGGAAACTGGAAGCTGCCTCAAGGACGGGGGGCAGCGTGAGAAAGGCTGGAAGCCAAGAGTAGGGGGAGGAGGTGAGGGGAGAGTTAGGGAGAGGGGGCAGGAAGACATGGGAGCTGAGGCGAGCCAGGGTGAAGCTGCTCAGGGCCTCAAGGGGGAGGATGAGAGGGATGGCCTGGACGAGGAAGGGGAGCAGAAGCCACTGAAGGGATGTCTCCCGCTATATCTGTGCCGTCTCGCTGGGGTCTTGAGGCACTCCTGAGCTGTAACACTGTTCAGCACAGACATGGGGTGTAGCTGGAGCGATGGGAGAGCAGGGGACTGGGTGAGCACGCAGTGTTCTCATCCAGAAGGGTGTGGGACACCAGGTGGGCTTAGCTCCCTGAAAGCTAAACTCTAACTCAGTGACCGGCTCCCTCCGTTCCCACAGAGCAGGGAGATACAGGCCTCCGAGGCCCTCTTATGCCTTTTCCTTTCCCCAAATGGTGCCATCCTCACTGACCCTGCTCTTCTCCTCTCTCCCTCCTCCCCCGACTGCTGCTTCGTCAGAGATTCCCCAGTGCGCTGGCTGCAACCAGCACATCCTGGATAAGTTCATCCTGAAAGTCCTCGACAGGCACTGGCACAGCTCCTGCCTCAAGTGCGCAGACTGCCAGATGCAGCTAGTGGACAGGTGCTTCTCCAGAGCCGGGAGCGTCTACTGTAAGGAAGACTTCTTCAAGTAAGTGCAACCATCTCCTTTGTGTTGGGAGGGCTGAGTGGCAGTGGCCTGGGTGTTTTCTGACAGCTCACACCAGGCTGTGGAGAAAGCTCCCCCTTGCACAGGAGACCTTGCTCCAGAAACTCCCTGCCAGTGCTTGCCAAGGGGTTTAGGACTAAGAGCCCCGCTCTCAGGAGCACACCAGGGTCCTAACAATGCTCCCAAGCTGTTTTTCATTAGAAATAAATCCCTTTCTAACTTAATATTTCTGCTAATCGAATCCCAACCTGCCCCTGCAGCTGCTTTGGCAAAGTTTAGGGTTAGCGAAAACCAGGACATGGTTGCTTTGGCCTCCCCTGGGATCAGCTCAGAGTAACTCAATTGCCCAGCTCACAAGAGATGCCAGCTTGGGGAGCCCCCGTTACCACCCTCATGCCTCTCATTCTGGGTTTCATCAGAAGGGGAACCATTTGGCCTCCCAGACGGGCTGGCTGCATGGGGGTACAGCCCACAATGAGGTTGGTGGAAATGGAGAGAAAAAGGAAAACAGATGGCGATCGTGGAAAGACAGGCATGATGTTCCCTAAGCAAGTACCGGTACAGACAGACATGGAAACAACTGGACAAATTTTAAGCATAATTTCTCCAAAATCTTCTTATATATACATTTTTTTAAGCCCAAGTGTTTAAATAAAGGGAATTTTGCTGCTTTAAAACTGCCACAGGCTGAATGCTATTTGTGGGGATTTAACCTTCTTAGAGACCCAAATCTCTCTAATACTCCTCTCTCCCCCACACCCTCCCTCCCTATTACATTTTTAAACCCAAATTGGACTAAGGATTCGGCTTGTTAATCACTCTTCCTGCATCAAGCACATCTGTTCAAATCAGAGCTAGAGGGCAGGAGAAACCCACACAAAGACTCCAGATCCCTGCTGCTTTTCAAGATCTCCTCTCTTTGTGGGTTGTTTTTTTTGTTTTTGTTTTTTGCTGCCTTCATTTCCCTGTATCCATATTTTTTCCTAGTAGGGTAAAAGCCTTATTTAATTCACACTTGGGGCATTTGCAATCTGTGTACCTGCCTCTAAACCAGTGGCTCTCAATCTTTCCAGACTACTGTACCCCTTTCAGGAGTTTGATTTGTCTTGCGTACCCTCAAGTTTCACCTCACTTAAAAACTACTTGCTTATAAAATCAAACATAAAAATACCAAAGTGTCACAGCCACACTATTACTGAAAAATTGCTGAGTTTCTCATTTTTACCATATAATTATAAAATAAATCAATTAGAATATAAATTTTGCACTTACATTTCAGTGTATAGAGCAGTATAAACAAGTCATTGTCTGTATGAAATTTTAGTTTGTTCTGATTTCACTAGTGCTTTTTCTGTAGCCTGTTGTAAAACTAGGCAAATATCTAGATGAGTTGATGTACCCCCCAGAAGACCTCTGCGTACCCTCAGGGGTACATGTACTCCTGGTTGAGAACCACTGCTCTAAACTATCTGATGTACAAACCCTGGACTGTCCATGGCTCCTCTGTGAAAGAGCATTATTCTTGCAATGAAAATTGGACTTTTTGCAGTACATTTTATCCCCGATTGCAAAATGCAGTCATTTTATAAAGGACAGTTAATATCTGTATCTATATCGGGCCAAATCCTTTGCTGATTAAACTGGTGTAACTCTACTGATGTCAATAGTGCGATGCTGATTTACATTAGCTGAAGATCTGGCAAGATACGTATGGGCCAGATCCTTGGTTAGTGGAAATTGGTGTAGCTCACTGAAGAGATGCTGATTTACACCAGGAGGGGATCTGGCCCAAGATGTCTTTTGGTGGCTGAGAGGAAAAGGAATGAACAAGGCGCATTTGGAGTATGTTGGATATGATAGCAGAGCCATCAGACCTAAGACACATGGCATGTTTATGCAAGGAGGCACAAAGACAGCGTAATGCAAATGGCTTCCTCTCAGAAAGCTCCGTGTTAATTGCTGCACATTACTGTGCTCTGTTCTACCTGGTCTCCAGATCTGAGAGTTCCATGGCATCTGACACCAGTGGTTATTTTGATATCGGTTCCCCACTTGTAAAAGAGTCCCAGGCCATGATATTCTTTGCTGGCTCATGCCCGGGGTACTTATAAAGATCCCCCTTCTAAAGTAGAATCATAGAATATCAGGGCTGGAAGGGACCTCAGGAGGTCATCTAGTCTAACCCCCTGCTCAAAGCAGGACCAATCCCCAGACAGATTTTTGCCCCAAATGGCCCCCTCAAGGATTAAACTTACAACGCTGGGTATAGCAAGCCAGTGCGCAAACCACTGAGCTATCCCTCCCCCCTGCATTGGGTGCACACAGGGTATTGGTGAGATATCTACCCTGTATTAAAGGAGTCTCAGGAGAGAAAACAGGACACAAAGGAGTCAGGAAGATTTGATTTGAAAAATGTTACAAAATTCAAGCATGGTCCCGCGCATTCCTTGCCCAACTATGTCAGGTGGGAGAATAATGAAGCCAATACTTGTCTAGCAACTCATCCCCCAAATATGGTGACATTTCTCTGATGAATTGTGAAGTGAATAGTATCCCTCCAGCTGTAATCCCAGGTCAGGATTTCCCCTGTCCCTCAACCTCTGGTAAATGGGATGCAGAGTCTACTGTCTCACTTTCTTTTTGGATTTCTTTCAAGATGGACTTGAGACCATTCCCAGACTCACCTGGACATCACTAGACACAGGCATTCAGAGACCCCAGTGATGAAGGCAATGTGAAGACCCCACTACGTTAGACTGGGTAGTTCCTCTATCTTTGTGCACAGTTTTGCCCGTATTGCTAGTTCCATGCCAGGCACCCCATGGCTGCTCTTCGCAGGAGGATGGCACAACAAGGGCACCTAGAAGGTTCGGTCCAGGAGGCATTGGTGGTTCTTGGCCTGGGAGGAGTCAGTCCCAAAAGGCTTGGGGGAGCAGGATGAGGCAGGCGGAGAGTTCCCTCTGCTGCACCCCTTGAGGAGGTGCAGCTCATGTTCCCTTGTGCCATCTGCCCCTGTGGCTACAGTAGATCTAGCTGAACTTGGAAGGTGGCCATTTTTAATGGATGTTGTCATGGCGCTGGCCGTTATGAAGGGATGCAGGGTGGGGACAGGATGTGGCCAGGGGATGAAAATGGGGGCAAGAGGGGAAATTGATTCAAAAGGCGATCTTGGCCCCCCAGACAGACAGACAGACCAGCATGTGCAGGGACTGGGTGAGGGTTGGTTAGGAGCTCCCCACTCTTTACCAGGTTGGAGACTCAATGAAAGAGGGTGAAATCAGTGATGCAGTTTCCTGAGTTTTAGAAGAAGTTCAGCCATCCCCACCAAGATTTAATGCAAGCTCTCAGAGGGGAGAGGGCATTAGCAACAGGGCCTCAGGATTGCCTCTTTCTTCCTCTCCCTCCTGCAGGAGGAGTTGGAGTTGAGGTGGGCACAGATCTTCCTGTAGAGGAGAGGCAGGGAATAGGAGAGAAAGACTGGCTCCTTCCCGCCACGCAGCGTAGCAAGGGATGTCATCCTATTTGTATTGTGTGTTGATAGTGTAACAAGTTCAGAGCCAGCTCATGGTGGCCTTGACTATTAACTAGGCTGCTCAGCCTAGATCTCTCATCTTGTGGGACTAGCATGCTGGTGTCAATATGCAGGAAAGTGAGAAAGCAGAACAGAGGCCTGGGTATCAGGTATCCTGAGTTCTAGTCCCAACTGTACCTGTGTGGACAATTCACTTAACTTCTCTGTGTCTGCATTTACCCTACCTGTAGAATGGGGATAAAAAAAACCTGCCTGTATCTTAAAGTTGAATTAGTATTACTTAGCTTTTGTAGCTTGGTGCTCTTGAATGTGTACATTTTGAGGTGGTTCACGAGCTGTATGGTATTTATTGTCACCACAGCCCTGTGTGGCAGGGCAGTGCTAGTATCCCCATTGTATTGCTGGGGAGCTGAGACATAAAGAGGTTAAGTGACCTGCCCAAGGTCAACCAGGAAGTCTGTGGCAGAACAGGGAATTTCTCCCCAAGTCCTGGGTCAGACCCTAACCACGGGACTATCCTTCCTCTCAAGTGGTTAATATCTATAATGCACTTGGCATTCCTTGGAAGGAAGATGCCATAGAGATGCTAAGTATAAGTAATAGTACCTTTCAGCTGGGCTCCTAAAGCTCCATTGTACTAGGATAACACAATGGACCAGATCCTCCCGGCGAGTGGTTCAGTTGTGTTCAGTGCTATCATTGTATCTGGGTGGCAGGGCTGTTTCACAGTGGCTGTCTGTTTCATACATGGGTGTGTAAACTTAGCCTGTAGGACAGCTGGATTTGCTATCAGTGATCAGTCACCATCATCATGGTTGTCTGTTTCAATGGCAGGAACTGGAGTGACTTTGGTTTGCTACAGGTGTTGCCTGCCCCAAAGAGCTCATGCTAGAGCACCCCAGGTGGACAAAATGGGTGAGGGAGGGGAAGACATGGATGACGTGATGGCAGTAAACAAATTCAGTGTGTGTGTTAGTCATGGTTCACCACATGCCCACCGTTGACAATGTCCTAATATACCTTCTGCTTGTGCCTGATAACTGTCTCCTAATTTCTGATAACCCTTTGGCCAGGGGTAATAATAGCAGTCCATTGGCACTTGATATCAGTGTCTTGGTTCTCTTACCCGTCACTTTTTGTACTGTCAGGCCCTGTGTTTCATCCCTTGTCATATTCTGTAGGGCAACTAGGCCAATGTGGATCTTTTTTCCTTTTCAGCCAGTTTCTCACTCCCTGCAAACACCTCTCTGCTAATCCACTGGACTGCAGATAGTCCATACTGGTTTGGATGTGCATTAGTTATGTGTATTACAGTAATACCTGGAGGCCCCAACTAAGTTCAGGCCCCCATTGTGCTAGGCGCTGTACAGACACATAGTGAGAGACAGTCCCTGCCCCCAAGAGTTCACATGCTAAATAGACAAGACAGACAGAGGGAGGGAGGAGAAAGAGAGATGACTTGCTCCGGATCGCTCATCAGGTCAGTGGCAAAGGTGGGAACAGAAAACAGCTCTCCTGAGTTCCAGTTCTGGGCTCTCTCCACCTTTGCCTTGGTAAGCTAATCCTTCTGCACAGAAATGACTTGTATTCCTAGCTCTGCACCAGACTGACTGCATGCTTTGTTCCAGTCTCATAACTATTCTATGCCTCGCTTTCCCCAGGTTCGTAATACCTACCTACCTTGCAGGCACGTTCTGAGAGTTAGTTCACGAACATTTTGTAGAGTGTTTGGAGACATAGGGATGGAGTGTGATGTAGACGTATTATTATGGACAAAATTCATCGGGGATTCTGTGATGGTCAAATTGTGATTATGCACATTTCACTTCTGGCATTTTGACCAAGATTTTAAAAAGTGACTCACAATTTTTAGTTTTTGTTTTTGACATGCCCAGTTTGCAACATCTTAAAAGGCGCCTCAGTTCAGATAACACTGAGCCCTCTGAAAAAGCAAGTCCCTCTGAGGTGCCTCAAGCTGGGCTCCCAAAAACAGAGACCCTGAATGTCGTGAGTCACTTTTGAAGACCTTGGCCTTTATCAATTTCCTTCAGACTGAGCAAACAAATTTCAGTCCAATTTAAGAGCAAGTCTGCCAATCTACAGCCTCAAAGGAAGGTTCTTGCTGCAGTTATGAGGGTGGCTGGGAGGATGGGGGACAGCTGTGAATGTAGGGCCTTTGACTGGAGCTGTGGTTGCAGCCCTATCTGTGGACTAGCTACCTGGGCTAGCCAGAGCTCTTAAGTATTACTTGTTCAGGGATCAGGGCAGAGTTTTATGGATGTTTGTGTTGATTTGGTAGCTCCAGTCTGAGCGTTTAAAAGATGAGTCACTGTCCTGGATCCTTTAAACCCCTCCCCACCCTGCAAATGAGCGCTGTTTCACCAGCCAAACCGCTGTCACAAGCCTCATGCCCCTCACTACTCGAGTCTGCGTTGTGTAGTTGGCATCGAGATGGGGGAGACAACAGAAAGATTCAGGAGGGTCCATTTTCCTGCAGAATTTTCTGTGTCCCAGCTCTCTCTGGAAATCGTGAGCAGCCACGTGGAGAAGCGCGCTGGAGCTCAGGTGCCAGGGTGCAGGCAGACAAGCGCCAGTGTGGGCAGGTTTGATTTTTTTGGCATGTTCTGCTAGAGTGCTCTCTCTCAGTGCACTGGTGTCAGGGCCTAATCTTGCTGTCATTGAAGTCAGCGGCCAGAAGTTAGATCCCACATGTTACTCACTAGCCACGTGGCATCCACGGAACAAAGATCTGACTAGTGGCAATCGTGGGCCGTGCAGCCAGGAAAAGGGAGGAAAATGTTGGCTGTGAAGAGTTTATGGAATTTCAGTAACCAGCCGTGAGTTGTGGAAATGTGAAATCAGAAGTAGTATGTGGTGTGGCTTTCATGGCTGGGATCGGAGTGAGTTTTGCTAACACAGGTGGTGGATTTATACCTGCTCTGGGTCTCTCATGTGACAGACCAATGACGTTTTAAGAAAATGGGATTTCTTGAGTTCCTCACCTCCTGAAATTATCCCTGAGGATCCCAGTTCTTTAGAGCCCTACAATTCTCACTCTTTGGCTAAGACAGTGTTCCCAGTGGTGGCACTGCTGTGTTTGTGTGTGCAAACCAGATGTGGCTACAGATCTGTGCCTGGGTGTGTACGCAGAGGGCGTTGCTGGATGAGGTAGGGGGTGCAGCATCTGGTGTTGGCCAGCGTTGGAGATGGGATACTGGACTAGATGAACTGTGTTCTGATCCAGTTTGGCAACTCAGGTGTTCTTAGATGTGGTATTGCTAGAGGTGTGTAGGGCTTATTTCTCCATGGCCATATCCCCTGGGACTGCATGTGGTCTTGTGAGATCTCACTGATAAACTACGTCAGGCATGGTCAGTGCTGGGCTGGGAGACCAAGTGGGTTGGTCATGAGCAATGCCTGAGCACATTACTAGGGGGCACTGAGCTGCTGGCAATGCTCTCTTTTGGCTGAAACATGAGACCGTGGTCCAGATCACTTGTGGCCAGTAAAGGTCCGATGCAGTAACTCCTCGCTTAATGTTGTCCTAATGTTCCTGAAAAGTGCTACTTTAAGCAAAATGAATGCTTATGCTCCAATACTTCTGTTAGTCTTAAAGGTGCCACGGGACCCTCTGTTGCTTTTTACAGATTCAGTCTAACACGGCTACCCCTCTGTTACTATGATGTTAAGTGAATCCACTTTCCCCATAAGAATTAATGTAAATAGGGGGGGTTCAGTCCAGGGAGATTTTTTTTGCCAGACAAAAGACTATATATACACACACACACACACACACACACACACACACACACACACACACACAGTATAAGTTTTAAATAAACAATTTAATACTGTACACAGCAATGATGATTGTGAAGCTTGGTTGAGGTGGTGGAGTCTAAGGGTGGAAGAGGGTGGGATATTTCCCAGGGAATGCCTTACTGCTAAATGATGAACTAGCACTTGGCTGAGCCCTCATGGGTTAACACATTGTTGTTAATGTAGCCTCACATTCTACAAGGCAGCACGATTGGAGGGAGGGGAGACAGTATGGGAGAGAGAGACAGAGACACACACCGTATGTGTGAGAGAGAGACAAGCATTGCCCCTTTAAGTATGTTGACACCACTCTAAGTACGTTGCCTTTTTAAGTAGATCAGCAAGTTGAGACAGCAGCTGCTGCCAGCAAGCTCCCTCCGTCCTGAGCCCTGTCGGGTACCCCCCACGCTGTGGAGATAAGGTGCAGGAGTAGGGGGAGGGGGACACCCTATTAGCACCCCTCTTTTCCCGCTACCCCGCACAGCAAGCAGGAGGCTCCCGGGAGCAGCTCCAAGGCAGAGGGCAGGAGCAGCACACAGCAGTGGGGGAAGCGACAGCTGCCCGGCAATTGATAGCCTGCTGGGTGGATGCGGCACAGGGAACTTAGGGGAGCAGGGAGCTGATGGGGGACTGCTGGTCCACCCTGGTTCCAAGCCCCCACCAGCTAGCTCCAACGGGCTGCTCTTTCTGCAAGCAGTGGACAAAGCAGGTGGCAGCCAAACAACCTTATAAGGGAGCATTGCGCAACTTTAAATGATCATGTTCCCTAATTGATCAGCAACATAACAATGAAACAACGTTAACCGGGATGACTTTAAGTGAGGAGTTACTGTAGCAGTTTTTGTAAGTGTGCTAACCCTGCTGCCCTGGCCGAAGTCTAGCTTGGGTGACTACATCCTGGCTCCCAATATCCCCTCAGCATAGAAGTCAGTTACCACCTTTTAATTAGTTTCTTGTATGGAGTGCTGTTGAACTGCATTTGGTGCCTTTGAAGTGACTGCTGCCTTCTGCCCCAGAGGTGGCTGCATGTTGATGATGGATGAAGTGATTCCTATATTAATGAAAATGAGCTTTAATTCTGTAAAGCACCTAACGTTTGTGAAAGACGATGTATACATCAGCCGATAATGATATGTAGCAAGGCTGGGTGTGTGTGCAGAGAAACTGCTCCGTGAGTGTGAGTGCAGGAGCACTACTGAATGTGACCTGCTGACACAGTGGACATGGTTAGATAAATGTGTGGGGCAGCTCTGCTGGATGGAGGGGCAGACTCCGAGAGGGGAAGCTAGCTGGGTGGCTGGCCATACAGAGGCTGGGACAATGCTGAGTGCTGTGAGGGAGTGGGCACTGTTGGAGGTGCCAGCGTATGAAGATGGCGGCATGGCTGCGGGGACCTGGCACAGGGAAGCAGGGCACAGCTACATGGCATGAGGCTGTGTCCTTTCTTTATGTGCGTGGCAAGTCCCTATACGTATGCAGCACTGCCAAAGTTATAGGCGTCCAGCGGCAATGATACCTCATCCTTTTATTTCTTTTAGAAGGAGCAGCATGTCATCGGTTCATCTGAACTGTTGGAAACCTTTGTTAAGCAGAATGACCTTGTGCCTTTCATCATATGGCATCCCAAAGCACTTTACTGATTGCTTGTACAAACGATAGAGAAAATCACTTTGTCCAGCTCTCACGCAGCCACCGCTGGGGTGAAATGCAGCCGCTGTTCGACAGCGTACAGCAACACTGCGTGACAATTTGGAACAGACAGGGCAGAATGCCGCATCCAACTGAAAGGCCAGAGGAGTTTAGAGAGGCGGAATGTAATTGCCCAAGTTGGAATTTGACCAGCACTGGAGCTAATACCCCCTTCTCTTGTGCCAAATGCTATGGCATGGGTTCTTAAATTACCACAGGGGGTCAGGCTCTCAGGGTTATATCCCACCTGCAAGGTGGCCTTTCCAATGGCTGTACATTGCTAGAGCCATTGGATTCACCCTGTAGAGGCAGAATACACTGTCCATGGTTAGGTCACCATTGCAAATACAGAGCTGCCAGAAGTGACTCTGCTTCCTGGGGAGATTGAAGAGGGACCCCCACTACTGGATCCCTGAGCTGAAGGAATGCCTCCCTCCTTGCACACACACGCTCACCCCAGGAGTCCACGCGTGGTAATTCTTTCCAGATGTAGTCCCTCTGTCAGCCCTGTGTATTCATTCAGGATTTCAGGGGCAGTGCAAGCAATGCGGGTCTGCCTGCAAAACCATTCGGTTGCGGGGCCTCTGGCTGCAGTGGCTTAGAGTCAAGGCGTGTTCCCTCACCCACTCCAAATCCCTTTGCTCATGGGCAGGGCGCGCTACCGATAAGGGGCAAGATCCTCAGTTGATGTAAATCAGGGCTGCTCCACTGAGGCCAGCGTGTCCAGAAGCGGGGTGTGTGGGACTAGATAGGGAATTAGGGCTGAGGATGGCTGGCCGTTTCCTGTTGCACAGGAGAACTGAAGGCACTCGCAGTGTTCTTCAGCCATGGCTGGTATATGGCCCCAACATCCAAGGGGCCACAGTTGTCATGACTCCCGTGTTTCAACCTCTCCCCGGCAGGACCAAGCCCCTGAACACCAGGGAGCCACCTGCTGCTCCGGAGTATGGTCGGGACTGGGCCGGCTGGTTCTGCCTGTGGGGTGGGAATGGGGGCGTGGATGTGAAGTTTGTCATGAGCTCCAGGGCTGGGTGAAGGGATCTGTTCAATCGTGTGTGCTGCATTTTGTGCAGGTGCCCATAGACCATGCAGCGGGAGGGACTGTATGACAGGCACAGCTTATAAAGCCCCAGGCAGATCAATAAGAATCCCTGAATTTTAGTCTTTTCCCTCGAAGTAGGATATATCTGTACCTCTTGCCCGCACCTTGCTGGCATTAATCAGCTCCATCATCCAGGGACTTAATATCCTCCTCACTTCTCCAGCTGTTTGTGTCTCTCCCCGGGGGAGGGCCAAAATGGCTGGACAGGCTGTCCAGCAGAAATGAGTGCTTGGGTTTTGTTTACTTACAATCCCTTTAGCAGTGTTCCATCAGGCTGTTTAGTGTCGCGTTCGGGACAGCGGGGGCTGTTAATGAATGCATTGCTCTGGGGACTCAGCCTTCGGCACGGAGCCCGATCTCTGGGCAGATCTATCTTCCATCCAGCCCACTTTCCCCACCGGGATATCTGACCACCTTACAATTCTCCCTGACTGGTGGGCTAGATAGAGCCTTAAAATCTCTCTTGCCTCTCCCTTAACAGACAAGAAAAAGCCATATTCCCCCCCTCTTCTTTCTACTCTTCCATCCGGCCCCCATCAAGCTGATATTTAAATTGGGCACTTTGTGGTCCAGGTTAGAGACTGGCACTTTTTATCTAGTTCAGCTGTTCTCGAACTGTGGGATCCCAAAGTGGGTTGTGACCCCATTTTAATGGGGTCACCAGAGCTGGCCAAAGCCTGAGCCCCACCGACCAGGGCCAAGGGCTTCAGCCCTTGGTGGCAGAGCTCAGGTTACAGGCCCCCCCTCCTGGGGCTGAAGCCCTTGGACTTTGGCTTTGGCCCCCACACCTGGGGTCATGTAGTAATTGTTGTTGTCAGAAGGGGGTCACAGTGCAATAAAGTTTGAGAACCCCTGGTCTAGTTGTATGAAGATTAATGGCACTTCTGCTTGTGCATAAACTGTATGGGAGGCTGGAAAAGGTAGTGTAGGTCGGTGCTGCCTCCTACAGGTGAGAAATGCATTCTTGTACCTTATTGCAACTCCCCCACTTAACCTCCCCGCCCACCCACCCCCGGCAGGTTTATGGTGTGTTGTACTGAAATGTTCTGGTCTTCAAATACTGCTGGCCACACGGGAGTTGATTTACGCTATAAAACATTGCAACAATCCAGCAATGTTTGCATTGAAATAGCAACTTCCTGTGCAAGGTTTTGAAAGAGCTTCACAAACAATAAGAGCCTGATCCATGGCCCACTGGCCAGACTCCCATTGATTTCAGTGCGGGGCAGGCCCGAAGTTTGAGAGCCTCCCTCCCAGCATCTCTGTAAGGTTGGTAAAGACTCTTAGTCCCAGATGGGGAAACAGAGAATTGAACGGTCCTGTTCACACTCCGACTACAGCCCTGATTTTGTAACTGGTTATGGGTACCGCCAGCTAATTCCAAGTCACCTGGTTCGGTGTGTGTCACCTTCACAACCACGTTGCCACATCCACCACTGGGCGCAGAACCAGAGGTGGTGTCTAAGAGTACGTGTGGGGCATTCTATCTCATAGTGCCCCAGCAACCTGCCTCTGACAAGGTCTGGGAGGCGGGAGGGTTGCTGACGAGCCCTACCTGTCACCTAGGATTATAGGCTCTCTTAAATCTTAAATCCCCTCACAGTGGCTATTTGGTGTCATGGAGACCTTCCTGCCTTTCCATGTTGCAGCACTCTCCAGCTTCTCTGTTACACCCCGACACAGAGCAGGGCAGACATGGCACCAGCCCGCAGAGCTCTCTCGGGCATTGCCTGGAAAGGAAACCGAGGCAAAGCGTTCAATCTATTCAGCTTAACAAAGATACTTCCCAGCCTAGAATTATCAACATGGGGAACAAATTGTTAATAATAGGCTCTTCTGTGTAGCAGAAAAAGGCCTAATACGATCCAATGGCTGGAAGTTGAAGCTAGACAAATTCTAACTGGAATAAGGTGTAAATTTTTAATGGTGAGTAATTAACCATTGGAACAATTTCCCCAGAGTTGTGGTGGACTCTCCATCACTGACCAATTGGATATTGTTCTAAAAGATCTGCCCTAGGGATTGCTTGGGGGCGTTCTCTGTCCGGTGCTATCAGGGGGCCAGACTAGATGATCACAATGGTCCCTTCTGGCCTTGGAATCCGTGAATCTGTGGAGTGAAGAGGCTCATGCCTGTCTTCCTTGCTATACTAGATGGTGCAAAGGACAGTTTTTGAACCAGGCTGAGCTCTGCCACTGGTGGGACAATGCTGTGGCTGTCTAGACTGGCGGCGACCAAGGAGGCTGACCCAGCCAGTTGTTTTGACGCAGCCTTTCTGTGTGCAGTGCTGACAGTTGTCATGGAACAGAAATCCACCCATACAGGAGGTAATGCCCCCCCTGTGCACAAGAGGCTTTCTATAGTACTCTAGAGACTGGCCATCAACACAACAGTTGCTCCCTGGCAGAGTTCTGTGGCATTGGGAAGACCTCAGGGGCAGAAGCTGAGCTGGATAAGAAGCAAATGCTGACCCACATGATCAAGGTTGTCTTTGCTTCCGAAGCAATGAAGGACTTTGAATGATTTTGGGAGTTCCCAACTGGTGCTGGGGATGGATGGAACTTGCTTCTCAGCCTCTCTTTTCCCAGTCGGGCCCGGGAGTTCTACACCCATAAGCCATGCAGGCTTTGTTAGTCACAGAAGGGGCTTCAGGGACTGGCAAATTTGCCAAGGGTCACAAAGCAACAACATTGAAGGAATCTAGTTTGCACAGAGAGGCATCAGCAAGGATACTCTTAGACAGCAGGGACATGACTGGTGATCACATCAGCTGGGACTCACTTGGACCCTTCCAGCCTTTGCTAGCCTGGCTGATGGAGCCATGCCCCAGTTATGAGAATGCTGACAAATACATAGCAGTTGAGGGTGCAGTGCCTCTGGGAGACTGGAGGGGCAGGCCAGAGGCCTGCAGAGGTGGAGTGACACTGAACTGAGATGCAAATTGTTGCTGCTGGTCAGGACCGTCCCTAGCTATTCTGGGTCTCTACGCAGCCCCCTCTCCCCCCCGCCTGTGGGGAGTGTGTGTGGTGCCCCAGGCCTCCAGGGGGGCGGGGCTGGCTTGGGGGGCAGGGGGGAACCGCCCCCCAGCACTCACTTCACGCTGCTGGTGAGTGCAGGCCCGGCCCTGCTGCAGTCCTCAGGGGCGGGAAGGGGACAGAGCAGGGCGGGGGCTTTGGGGAAGGTGTGGAGTGAGGGCAGGGCTGGGGCAGAGCAGGGGCGGGAAGAGGCAGGGCTAGAGTGGACCAGGGGCGGGGGGCATGGGGAAGAGGCGGAGCAGGGGCTGGAACAGCACGCAGCTGCGCAGGGCACCTACGCAGTTGCGTACTTTGTGTATGGGTAGCGACAGCCCTCCTGCTGGTTGTGTGCTCCAGAACCTCTGGGAACGGACAGGATAGAACTACAGGGGCTGCTGATGGCCTTGTGGATAAGGTGGCCCTAGGACTCAGGGGTTAGTCCCCAGCTCTGCCCCAGACTTACTTCATCTCATCAGTCTGTGCTTCAGTTCCCCTTTTGCCCAACAGGGGTGGTTATTAAAGCTGGGCAGGTTTCCCTGGCCTGTGAGAGTTTTCAAAATGTTTTCCCATCCTGAAGCGGAACAAAAAGTTGAAATCTTGAAAACTTTCATAACCTGAGAAGCCACAAACCATTTGGACTTTGCCTGATGAAATGCTTCCTTCTGATCATTTCAAAACGTTTCATTTCAGTTCTGACCTTTGAAATGTTGTAGTCTTCTTTTTTTTTCCCAACTGTAAATTGAATCCCCAACAGCTCTATACTTAGCCTTCCTTCCTTCCATCTTAGATTGTCAGCTCGTTAGGCCAGGGCTTGATTCCCTCCTGGTCTGTCTCTGTGTGCACAGCATGTAGCACAAAGGGGCCCCTGACCTTGGCTGTGGCAGGTCAGTATTCCGTCTCAGCCTGTCTGGAGTTCTGCGCCCACCGCTGCTATGAGAACAAGGCTGGCAAGCCAGAGAGCAGATGCTCTGTGCTGGTACTTCGCTCACACTGCTGCTTTGGGAAAGCGGAGTGAAAACGCCATGCTGATGTGCCTGGGTCACATACTCTTAATTAATTTGCCTTTTAAATACTGATTGATCTGATGTCAGGCAATCATTACTGTATGTAATCACAAATGAAGTATTTACTTAGCAAGAAGCAACAGAGGGTCCTGTGGCACCTTTAAGATTCTGTTAGTCTTAAAGGTGCCACAGGCCCCTCTGTTGCTTTTTACAGATTCAGACTAACACGGCTACCCCTCTGATACCATTTACTTAGCAGTGTTTCCTGGCTTTTGATATACTCCGACAAGGGCTATTAAAGAACATGACTTTTTATTAGAATAGAAAAAGTGCAGAACATTTTTCACACTGTCCAAAGGGGGCAAAAAGATACATTGAAGTGCAGTTCTGCTTCGTGCTTTCAGGAGGTAGGTGGCAGCTGATGGAAGGTTTGTGTCCTTGCAGTGCCCACAGGAACCAGTTCTGAGCACTGGTGCGGGGCTAGGGTGACCAGATGTCCTGATTTTATAGGGACAGTCCCGTTCTTTGGGTCTTTTTCTTATATAGGCTCCTATTACCCCCCACCCACTGTCCCGATTTTTCTCACTTTCTGTCTGGTCACCCTACGTGGGGCAGCAGTGTGAGAAGAAAGGAACCGGATATTGTTATCATTGCACACGGGCAGGCTGCAGATGCGAGCTGGGGATTGAGACTAGAGCTTGAGAGGAGGGTTGCTAGAGACTCCATCATAATTTGTGGCAGTGTCTCAAACTGCTGACTCCAGCCTGTCTTTTGGGCCTCCGTCTCCTCCTGCCTGCCTTCCTCCTTCCCCTACTCCCACCTATATTTGGCCTCCTCTTCTGCCCTTCCCTCTGGTCCAGTGTGGCCACCTACTGGTCTGAAAAGGTGAGCATGCAGTCATCTCCTGGCCCCATCAGGGATCACATGGAGTCAGGGATGAGTTCCGCAGTGTTCTTTGCTGTCTTGTATCTCAGGGTTGTTGGTGCCTCTGAAGTTTTGGTAGGTCTTTGCCTTGAGCCAGCCCCTGCAGTGGATGGTCCCTGGGCCCTGCTTGGCATGGTGCCATCATCAGGTTGCCATGAATGTTGGCTTTCTGTGGGCAAAGCCCCACTGGGAGTTATTCACTGTGGGTAGGACTCACCCCTATTCAAAGGGGCAGCACAAGTCTAAGCACCACGGAGATTGCACCGAAGTTCTTCTGCACAAGGGTGAAGTTCCACCTGGGCAGCCCTGTCTAGGGGACGTTGTTCCCCTGGTCAGAGCTGTGACCTTGACTCTCTTTATGTATTTGTTTTCTATAAAGACACGTCTCTCGACTGCCGGCCATTCACTTGCTTCCCACCAAAGCCACTCATCAGAGCTATCCATGACTTCCAAGGAAGTAACCTGGAGTTAGTGCCGGGGAAGAGGGCCTTGTTTTAATGTGCTGAAGCCTACGGCTGCCCTGACATTACCAAATGTTCCTCCAGATGCCTGTGGCCTAATCTACCATAAAGCTGCCAGATAACCAGACAACAGTGCGGTTGGACTGCTCAGGGTTATGATAACCAATGAGATAAGCAGAAAGCCTGGGTGTCCTATTCAGGTTCGGCAGGGAAACATTCACTGCCTGTGACCCTGGTACATCAGCTTGAAGAGTAGGTGTCTGAAAAGTTCGGTATGAACCCTGTTAAAGATCAGAGGCTACAAACTAAGGTCAACCTGTACATGGACTAGATCAGTGAGACTCAGGGTATCTGCACTGCAACCAGGGCCGGCTCCAGGCACCAGCCCACCAAGCATCTGCTTGGGGCGGCGCCTGTAGGGGGGCGGCGTGGCGGGGCGCTCAGGCCCGAGAGCGGGGCCACGACTGGGCTCGCCGCCCTCCCTGCGGTGTTCCCGCCGCCGGGGAGAGCGGAGCCGCAGCGGGCTCGCCGCCCTTCCCCCCAGCGCTCTGGCCGGTCGGGGAGAGCGGAGAGCCGCGGCGGGCTCGCCGCCCTCCCCCCAGCACTATGGATGGTCGGGGAGAGCGGGGCCCCGGCCGGGCTCGCCGCCCTCCCCCCAGCGCTCTGGCCGGTCGGGGAGAGTGAGAGCCGCGGCAGGCTCGCCGCCCTCCCCCCAGCACTCTGGCCGCCGGGGGCTCTCCGCCCTCTCCCTGGCACTCTGGCCGCCGGGGGCTCTCCGCCCTCCCCCCGGCACTCTGGCCGCCGGGGATAGCAGAGTGTCCCGGCCAGGCTCGCCGCCCTGCTCCCGACACTCTGGCCACCAAGTCCAGCTCACCAGATTAGGGACAGCCTGTCAGCTGGTGGCAGGAGACCTTGACCGAGTCCTTCAGCCAATTGTATTGCACCTTTATGGACTTTATTTTCACATAGTCTGCTGGATCCTGCTGTCAGCTAGGTGATCAGAGACCTGCTGATGCACCTTCTGACTGTATCTGGCTGGTTTCCAGATAGCCAGAAGGGTCTTAATTTCCCTCTTGGCCCAGGCTTTTCCACAGTGAGGGGTTGCTCTGCAGCTCATGGTATTGAGATGTTGGAACAATGGTGTAAGTGCTACGTTCAGCAAAAATGTGCCATAGTTAGACCATCCACCCAAGTGAAGTGAAAGGCTCAGTTATTTCCCTGACGACACAGGGCGATATCTGTCATTGAGCTGACTTTCTCTGGGCTCTGCTGTCAGTTTATTTCAGTGAAGCCACAATTCAGCAGGTTGCATATGAAGGGCTGAGCCTTGAAACTAAAGTTTTCCTTTATTTATTTCCACATAACCCCCACCTAAGAAAGCAAAAGGCAGGGGAGCAGGTGTCTCATGGAACCTGGAGTTCCCAGAGCCCCCCGTGCGGGGTAATATTGCTATGTGCTCAGCTGTTCTGATTTGTAATCTCCAGGGGTTACCATTTGCTTGTGACCCAGTCTTTCCAATCTAGCTCTATGCCGTCTGCCTTGGCTTTTTGTAAGGCTCCAGGTACTGTGCTCTCTAACTACCGGGTGCCCTCTGTTACTGTCTGGCAGCTGCTGTTATGGGTTTGCATGTATATTGCAGTAGTGTGTAAAGGCCTCAGCCAGGCTGGGCCCCTTGTGCTGGGCACTATACAAACACATAAGAACTGACTGTCCCTACCTAAAGAGCATGTCTGCTGGGCAGCCGTAGGCTCTCTGTGGTTGTGGAGCTGTGGTGGGTGCTGTTCATACATGCTGGGAGAGCTTACAGTCTAAACATGTCAGAGAGCCAAGGGCAGGAGGGGAAACAGAGGGACAGGGAGGAAAAGTGACTTGCTCATGGTCACACAGCACGTTAGTAGCACAGCTGCAAACTCAGGTCTCTCAGCTCCCCTGTGGATTTAGGTGGCTCACTTTAGACACCCAAGTTTGGATGTTTAGGCCTCGAACGTTGACCTCAACATAGCCATGGGTCACTCGTAGCCTTTGCGTGGGTCGGGGAACTTTTAAAAAAAACGGTAAAAAGCTACATTAGTGATTGAAACCAGTCACGTTCAGGCGGCAGCTGTAATGATTTGTAGGAGAGAGGAATGAAGTCCCCATGGTCCTGCATGACTAGACCCAAGCAGCCAGGGCTGGTAGGATAAGTTGTGCGAGGTCTTGTATACACGGGGAAGTTAGTGCACAGTACACTAGGGTGTGAATTGAAAGTGCATTAAGCTACTGCACACACTGTCAGTCCACAGTAAGCGTGTCCACACAGAGAGTTAGTACAGCTAACACCCTGAGTGACCACTCATAGCTACTCTGCACTAACCACGGCAGGCTTTTTCCCCATGTTCCCACGCCCTGAGTCAGACTTTAAGTGGCTATTTGAAACATACAACTAAGAAAAAAATAATCCAACAAATAAAAAACTCCAACAAGGAAATTAAATGCAAAAAAAAATCAAGTTAGTGTAATGTGATGTTTGCGCACATACCATTTTGTCCAATGAAAAACTTTCAACTTCAAACAGCATCGTGAACTGGACAGTGCTGCCCATCTGTGCAGTTTCCCAGTCCAGTGGCTCAATAACTACTGACTGGTGCCAGCTGTATGCCAGAAAATCTACGGCGCATGCACCAGGGCCGGCTCTAGGCACCAGCAAACCACGTGCTCGGGGCAGCCCATTTTCAGGGGCAGAATTCCGGCCATCGGTTTTGTTTTTTTTTTGCTTCAGGTGTCAAAAGCCTAGAGCCGGGCTGGCAGCAGCAGCGCGTGGTGCGCGCAGGGCACCCTGGGGCCACTGCGGTTCGTGCCGCAGGGGAGCAGCGCCCGCAATTGTGGCTGGACCGGGCAGGCTTCGAGCGGGGGACACTCAGGCTGGGGGCCACCCCGTGGGGCACAGGGAGCCGCCTGGAGGTGCCGCAGGGCGGCCGCCCCCCAGCACCACAGCCGGGGCTGGGCGAAGCGGCCCGAGCCGCCCAGGGACTGCGGCAGGGTGGCCAGAAGCAGCAGCAGCAGCAGCGGGGCCATAGAGGGCGGGGCGCTGCCGTGCAGGGCCCACGTCCCACTCTCCGGGGCTCCACTCCCTCTGGGGCTACCCTGCCCCGGCTCCTCAGCCCCCTGCCGGAGCGGTCACCCGGCTCTGTCCTCCTGGGTCCGGCCGGTCCTGGAGGCGGGAGCCCTGGCTGGAGGGACCCTGGGCTGAGGTGAGCCCCGGGAGCCCCGCTGCTTACCCCGACCCTGCCAGTGCTGGATCGGCTGGAGGTGAGGGGGAAGCGGGTGGAGTCAGCACTGGTGGGGGGGATCCCAGGGCTGGAGCGGCAGGGGGGTGCGGGTGCGGGGGAGAGAGTCCAGGGCTGGGGCAGCAGGGGGTGTGGGTGGGGGGAGAGAGTCCAGGGCTGGGGCGGCAGGGGGTGTGGGTGGGGGGAGAGAGAGCCCAGGGCTGGGGTGGCAGGGGGTGTGGGTGGGGGGAGAGAGAGACCAGGGCTGGGGTGGCAGGGGGTGCAGGTGGCGGGGGAGAGAGAGCATCCAGGGCTAGGGTGGGGGGCAGCCAAACATTTTTTTGCTTGGGGGCAGCAAAAAACCTAGAGCCGGCCCTGGCATGCACAATGTGGCTGAGTTAATGTTACTGTTGCCGCCTTAGCATTGTATTTCCTGACCTTTTATTTTTCAAAGTGTGCATCCTTTATGTTGCTTTAGATGGAAATTATACACACAGTACATATATGTGCTCAACTCACTGTGGCGGGAATGGTGGGGTAACTGCATACACCCACATGCACTCTGCACCAGTGGGGGCACCGACCCCCCGCCCAACTCCCACTACATAGGGGAGGGCATCGTGACACTGAGTTTAGCACGCTATAGAATTGCCGCTGGCTGAAGCTGTGTGGGGAATGCATTGAATTAGCACATCCACCACATTCCCTGGTCCTCCCCTGCTGGGCATGCTCACTGTCTGGGCTGTGCTTACTAGTTTGCCTATTGGTGTCCTATGCTACTGTGCCCCCCCCCCCCCCCCCTCACTGGCGCTGAATAGAGCTGTGCAGGTGTTGGTGTGTGAGCAAGCAGGGGCTGTTTGAATGGCTAAGGTTGCAAGGTGTCTAGTGTAGAAACGGAGTTTATAAGGGAATCAGATGAGCAGGGAAGCCTTATACTGCCAGTGAATTGTGTAACTGCACGTACAGGAGCTGCAGCGCTGGGGGAGCCATAGAGAGACTTTCCTGGGCAGGCAGGACATGAAAGATGAGCTGAAGCTGCTTTCACTAGCCAGTGGTGTAAATCCTACAATCAGGGAAATTGCTTCTATTGCTAAAAATTGTGGTGGTGAAGTCCATTTATTTTTCATTTTTCTTGTGCTCTCGCGACCCCCTGGCACGAATCACTGTCTGCATGTCGATTAAATTTACACCAGACATTATCTTTCATGGCTCTAGCGCACGTATGTAAACTGTGCTTTTGGCCACTGCAATTCCGTAGCTCAGTGGTTTGCCCGTTGGTTGCGGATTGGACTGCACTCAACTCCAGGAAATCAGTCCTTTGCTAAGAAAATGCTCTGCATCGGCATCATTTGTGATGTTCATGCGTGCCTCACCATGGGAATGAAAGCACGCTCTGTTACTACCTAGTGCTCAAGATCAGAAAGAAGGGGAGGAATGAGTCACCCCATCAAGAGCCAGTCATTCATTGGAGCCAGTCATTGGATCAAGTCTCTTTTTTCACCCCCCTTCAGGAAACATGATGGTTTCTCCACTGGTTATTTATATGTTTGATTTTTTAAAATGGTATCATAGCTATGTGCACCTGAGGCAATTCCATCTAGTGGGTAAGGCACTGGCCTAAGCATCTGGAGACTTGGCTACTAACCTGCTGTGCAACCTTAGACAAGTCACTGTTCTGTGCCTCAGTTTCCCCTTTGTCAGTGTTGTCTATTTAGATTGTAAGGTCTTTGAGGGCACGGACTGTCTTTTGCTATGTGTATGTACAGCACCTGGCACACCAGGCCCGGTCTCATTTGGGGCAGTTGTAAATGCTACTGCAGTACTAATATATAATACATGTGATAGTAAACAAGATCAAGTTCAACCCTGCCATCAGACAAGCCATTGGGCTGTCCTCCTGCTCCTGGTGGTTGTCTCAGAAGCTATAGTGCTATAACTGCAGAGTTGGCTAGTTTTGTGAGTTAGATCTGGCCTCAGAGGGCCTGGTTCCCATCGCACTTGTTGTATCAACTGGGCGTAACTCCAGGGAAGTCGGTTGTGTCGGTGTCAGACTGGTATGTGAGGTCAGAATCAAGCCCAGGGTATTTAATGATAGATGTTGTGAAACCTACAACAGATGTGGTGTTTTTAAAGATGGGTAACAAGCTGGATTTAAACAACAGTCAGTATCCATATGCTCACTCCAACCTAGACAGCCTCCCCCACTCAGGCACCCCAGCACATTTAGTCAAATGCACACGGTGAGCTGAACACATACATACCTTTAGAGACCCCCCCACCCCATACAGACACATTCAGCTGCACCACCCCAGGCAGCCACACACCCACTTGCACACTGTCAGACCCAGCTGCCCGGGTGCAAGCTGTCAGTTGCACACTGAGGCACACACTTGCTTTGGCGCACGCTCACAGTGATACTCTCAGGCACACCCATGCTGGCACAGATCCCCTTGCTCAGATGCACACACGTGAAGACAGTCCCCACAGGGCACAGTCACTGGCCCAGACACACTCACGCGGCCTGAGACACACGTTTGTATGGCAGATGCACTCTGCCAGGTGTCATTGCAGTGTAACAGCCCTATCATGCTGAATTAATCTGGGATTCATCATGCTAGCCATGCGCGTAATGAATTTATTTGGTATTAATATGGATGAAATATGTACTGTCCTTGCAGGGGAAATCGCACTGCCTATAAGCATTAGTTAAAAGGACCATTAAAATCAAACCTTCCTCAGATCCATTAGGCCAGTCTTTCATGCTGAAGAAGATAGAGCCTTGCTGTGTGAAATGTCATGCATAATTAGGTTGATTGCAGTTTTAAACTCTGCCCCTTCTTTCCCACCCCCTTCCCAGGCTCCCTCCACTGAGCACTCCCCTGCTGCTGAGATCTCTCCCGAGCTAGTTGGCGCATTATTCCTCACTGTTGCTCCATCCGTGTCAGAGCTGCCACTTGTTCTACTTTCAGGCGTTTTGGTACGAAATGCACGGCCTGTCAGCAAGGAATCCCCCCTACCCAGGTGGTACGGAAAGCCCAGGACTTTGTCTATCACCTGCACTGCTTTGCCTGTATCATCTGCAACCGCCAGCTGGCCACAGGCGATGAATTCTACCTCATGGAAGATGGGCGCCTGGTGTGCAAGGAGGACTACGAGACAGCCAAGCAGAACGGTAGGTGCTGAGCTCACCACGGAGAAGGGAAGGGGTCACGCCTAACAGGTGACACTGGGAATTCTACAACTGCAGGGTGGTCTGAGACGGGATTATGGTTCAGCTGATTTTAGAGATTGGGGACATCTGCCAAATTCAGGGTCACATGAGGGTGTGTTTGGATGAAGATTTTGACAGTTGGTTTGTCTATGACGGGGTCGGCAACCTTTAGAAGTGCTGTGCCGAGTCTTCATTTATTCACTCTGATTTAAGGTTTCGGTGCCAGTAATACATTTTAATGCTTTTAGAAGGTCTCTTTCTATAAGTCTATAATATAGAACTAAACTATTGTTGTATGTAAAGTAAATAAGGTTTTTAAATGTTTAAGAAGCTTCATTTAAAATTAAATTAAAATGCAGAGCCCCCTGGAGCGGTGGCCAGGACCCGGGCAGTGTGATTGCCGCCGAAAAACAGCTCGCGTGCTGCCTTCGGCACACGTGCCATAGGTTGCCTACCCCTGGTCTATGATGTTTAGGATTTTAAGGGGCCCCACTAGGGTCTGTTATTGAGTTAAGGAACTGTGGAATGTGGATCCAGATTCTGAACTGTATCCAGCTCCCAATTCTGTGGGGATGTTTGGTTCTGGGGCTGACCTTCAGGCTCTCATCTGGTTTTACTGTAAAATAATTGTGCTTATTCCCTGGTTCAGCAATGCACTTAAGCATGGGCCTAACTTTAAGACACAAACAGTCGCTTTGACATCAGTTGGGCTAATCACATGCATAAAGCTGTACACGTGTCTAAGCCCTGTACAGCTAAATCAGGGCTCCGAGCCTCTTTTTCCTTGGATTCCTCTCCCTCCCATTTTTTTGTAACTGGGAACATTTGCAAGTAAACAGGATCTATGTATCTTTAAGTTCCTGCTGTCTGTTGCCCACCTGAAATTCTAATCCTGCCGTGGCAATGACAGTCAGGTCAAAAGGATTATAAACTCTGGTGCAGAACGGACAGCTGTTGGAGCTTGACTCTTAGAAAATAAAGATCCTGTTTGCATGGGAATGCACATAGGGCCAGACTTTTAAAGGTTTTTAGGTGCTTAGAGATGCTGATCGGTGTCTAATATGGAAAGCATCATGCCACCTTGAGCTGTACTCTGGTCGCAACTCCTGAACTAAACAGGGCTAGGCCTGCTGAGTATTTTGAGAGGAGACCTTCAGGGAAAATCTAAATCTTGTAGCAAGTGGTGGTGATGGGTGAGGAGCTGGTACAACTTCCTCTGGTTTGTTAAATAGAACCAACCCCCAGCACGGTGGTAGGAGGCACTGTGTGGCTGGTGGTGCTGTCTGTTGGATAAGATGCACCGGGGTCTTCACTACGTCTGGCCATTAAAGATGCAATGAGACTTTTGCAAGGGCAAAGGGTGTTAGCGCAGGGGTCTGGTCAAAACTCCAACATGAGGTAATCCCCTCTCACCTTAAATTCTCCTTGTCGGAGAATTGGCAAGGGAATGTGGTTCGTTTCCTGCCCCCAAGACACTTCTCTGTTGTGCATTGCTAAACAGTGCTGCATTTCTTCATTGCTTGGTGAAGTGACTCTTTAGATACAAGGCCAAACCCTGCCTGTTCGCTACTCCCAGTGAGGTTGCCTGGGTGTAACCCTGGGGAGAATTTGCTCCTTTGTTTGTAAAGCATGTTGAGGTCCTTTGGAAGGAACGGCGCTGTCACCAATGTTAGTAAAATAAGATAATCATTAAGTAAGACCCCGAATTTCCCTTCCCCTAGAAGCAAGTGACCTCTCAAGGGCACAGCTGCAGTACGTTGGTAGAACAATGCAGAGAAGCTTAACATTGAGAGGACAGTCCTAGGTTTGAACCACAGGGACAGCATTGATAGCACAAACCAAATTCAGCTGGGCTGTAGGCAGGCGCAGCGCCACCCAAGGCAATGGCCTTGCACCTTACACTAGAGCTGAATTTGGCCCTAAGTTCCCATTTATCCATGTGAACCAAACAGGGCTCTAAAGAGCCAGTGGAGGTGAAAAACAAGGCTAGGGGAGGGAGGGTGAGAGAGAGACTATAGATCACAAAACAGTAATGAATCCACAGAGACGTCCCAACGGTGCCTGACTGAAATTAAAACTGAACTGGTCTTTAATGGATTTCATGTTGACAAGCCCTGACTTCTCATTAATTAAGGACTCTATTTTGACCTAATCAATTTGGTTAGGGTGATGCAATGCCTACTTGTACTGGACGGGGGGGCATGAATGTAATATTACTCAGATTCCATTACTGACTCCCCAAGCTAGCGATGGCCTTGGTGTCACGGTGTTTGACAGCCTAATAGCCAGTAGGAAAGAGAGAGAGACAGGCACAAAGTTTCCTGTCCAAGAGACAGGTGCCACTGTGCTGATTTCAGTGGGATTTCACCTGCGAATCTGAGAGGACTTGGGTCGTGTGGGTGGAGCCAGAGCTGAACATGGTTCCAAGTAAAGGACATTTTAGGCAAGACCCTTGTTCTGTGCTGGTCTCAGCCAATGCGGATCCACACACTGCTGCCATATAGCTTTATGGTCAAAACCAAACATGGCCCCTCCCAGCTTGCAGTATTATTTCTGAAGGCCTCCGTGGCATTCGTCTGGAAAAACGAATGCCAGCCAGAACCTGTTTTGGGCACTAAGGGGTAACCTGTCAGCTAGGAAAATGTCATTGCTACCAAGTTAGACACACATCTGGTGGGCATCACTGGGGCGGATAGAGATGTTGGAAGTGGTGCAGTTTTTCTGTCATGTAATGTTTAAATGTTATTGGGCATCCAATCTGAACAAATCAGAAAATCACCAAAAGGGTCCTAGCTCATAGAAATATAGTTTAATTTTGACCAAAATTGGCAGAAAGTTTCTAAATACAACTGATCATGCAATGATACACTCAAACGAGTACTGTTTGGGAAAATTCGGGAAATATTTCGCCCTAGCTGATATATTTTATCCTTTTTCCTGTACTTTTTTGCTTTCAGTTAAAGCAAAAGTCTGTAGTCACAGGACAGTATGAGCTTGTTTATATCATGTAATACATCAAAATATTTGTCATTATGTGTAGCATGTACTGATTTGAGAAAAGGTTTTCTGTCTGCTATTTTTATGAAGTTATGCAGATAATGAGACCTCTACCGCCTAATTATAAAACATATTTTTTGATGTTCTCTGTTTTGTTAGAGCCATAAGTCTAACACACACATGGTATAACTGTAATTATCTTCTTACTATCACTGACTACAATGACAATATATGTAAACTACTTCTAGAACAGTAATGACTTAGTAGAAGGGCTGTTGAATGTCTTGTATGAATATATTATGTGAATACCAAAGTATAACCATGTATTCTTATGTGACCCCTACATGACCTATGGAATGTGTAATGCCTTACCTTTACTCACAGAAATAGTCACAGTGATTTGTACATAGTTGACCCATTTCTATTCCCCCTCAGAATCTGTGTCTGAAGTGTCCAATACTCTGTTGCTGGACTTGTCACTGTCACAGTTGCATGCATCAGAGCACACCAGCTCTTCCCGGTCGCATTTGTATCACCTTGTTGCACAAGTACTTTCACAGCTACACAGCACAAAAGTGAGCAGGAAGCAGCATCATTTGAGAAACAAGGTGTCCATACTACTACCCATCCAGCATTGGCAGAGGACACTTGAAGATACCGAACTGTTGCATGATTCCCTGTGTGTGACTGATAATTTCAGGTGCGGCCTGAAGGAGGCCAATGTTGATGACACTTTTCATAGAATCATAGAAGTGTAGGACTGGAAGGGACCCTGAAAGGTCATTGAGTCCAGTCCCATACCTTCACAGCAGGACCAAGTACTGTCCCTGACAGATTTTTGCCCCAGATCCCTAAATGGCCCCAGATCCCTAAATGGTTTTTCGTAACAAACAATGCGTAGCACATGTTCTCCAGAGATGCTCGCTGGTTGTGCCACAGTACAATAAAGAGACCAGTGAGCCATAGGCTGCTGAATCAGAAAAAGCTGCAGTTATCTGCCTTCAAATCTTGTTAGCGATACTGACCAAGACCTGCTTGATTCAGCTACTGCTGGGTTCTTCATTAACTCTCAGGTTAGGTCGGGTCTGTCCATGCCATGAATTCGAAGTAATGGTCCTAATTTATAACACCATTCTGTCTTCTAGACTGTCGTATCATTGTGAGTGTTTCTGCTCGTAGACTCATAGACTCAATGTCAGAAGGGGCCATTATGATCATCTAGTCTGACCTCCTGCACAACGCAGGCCACAGAATCTCACCCACCCACCCACTCCTGTAACAAACCTCTATCCTATGCCTGAGTTATTGAAGTCCTCAAATTGTGCTCTTTGCCCTCCGCGCTGGAGGTAATGGACACAAGCTTATAAAGAATGGACACACCACACCTGAGATTTCACATCTGTTCTTAAACTGGGAAGAAACCACTTTTCTTTTGCACAAATCTGGGGGGGGGGGAATGAGCAGTATCCCCACAGAATGTGTCTGAGACGCCTTCCTCTGATCTGACCAACACACAGCTCCAACCCCAACACTCTCAGCATTATTAGACTCAAAGTGGTGCTGCTGTGAGCCAGACCTAGAATGCCACCAGGCACAAGACACACCAAGGCTGCAGTAGCACATCTATTTAAAGTGCTCTAACAGCCAGTCAGGTTGACTTGGATGGTTGTAGGCTCCTAGAAGGCCTTGGCTACCAATACTAGTGCAAATTTGGGATCATGGTCAAGTAGCCCTGAGGTACAGCTCCCTTCCTCTCCTGGCAAATGACCTGTGTTTAATTTTAAAGTGCTCCAAAATGCAAATGCAGTGCCAGATTGGCTTGAGCACTGATATGCCAGCTGAAGACCTAGAATAGGGTACAATTTTTTGGGGGTGGTTCTGGTGACCGGTGCCTGCCTGGTCTGTTATTTTCAATGGGGCAAGTTATGGAGCTCCAGCAGTGTTGAAGTTGGAGGTGCAGACAGTGCTGATGCAGCAGTGCAGTGCTGAGCAGGGGAGTGAACTGAGACTGTGTATGTCACAGAATTCGGGGAGTTAAGAAGGGGCACACTCAGGCCAGACCATTGGCACGCAAAGCCAGAGCTGCAGTGAGCCCTAAGTCCTAGTTTTAGCACCACTGCGATCCACAAAACCCCTGCTCGGCTGCCACCCAACCCTAAGTTTTTGCTCTAAAAGTTCCCTCGGTGCCTATGTTTCTGCTTCTGAGCATGAGTCTAACTGCCTCATGCTAGGCACCAGCAGCTTAGCTCATGCCTAAGCCCCAGCACACACGTCAAATCAGAGCTGGTAGGGCTGGTCAGAGGCCACCAAACTACATTCCGGTGTAACGTTTAGTTCCATGGTTAGGATACAGGAGAGCCTGGCCCACGTGCCACCCTCTGCCTGATGAAGAGAAGGGGCTTGAACAACACGTGTCCTGAGAGGGGGCGCAGCTCCCCCACATAACCGATAGCCAGTAGTTAGGGTACTCATGTCGTGGGAGGGAACTGACTGTGGTTCAATCCCCCCACCCTCTGCCTGCTGACAAGGGATTTGACTAGGGATCTGCCAGCGCTCAAGCGAGTGCCCCGATCACTGAAGCAGAGGCTGTTCACGCAGGGGCTGCTTTTCAGCTCTTGTTGAAGCTGTTCACTTGACTGAACTAAGAACTGGGGCACAGGCAGCCTGAACCTTCTATAGTGCCATGGTTTGGGGGATCATCCCACGCTGTGGGAGATTGTGGTTCAAGGCCCTTGATGAGTTGGGCTTTGAAGAATGAGCTCCTACCTATGACGTGACTGGCCTAACTACTGGACTGTGGAGTACTCTGATGTCTTTTCTGTTGCAGCTGGTCTGCTTTAATTGCATATTAATTGGGCCAAAGCAAGACTAAGAAGCCCTCTCTGGTGGTGAGGGGCCTCACCTTGGATGTGGGAAATCTCCACGTGAGCAGAGTAAGTGCCCATGTCATAGGGCTAGTCTGAGCAGCTGCTCCACTTTTAAATGGGGGCACAGCAAACATGCAAATCACTCTTTTCTCCGCAGGGGTACCCAGGCTGTGGGAGACTCCAGGGCAAATCCCTCCTCTGCAAAGGCGTTTGACCAGGCATCCCCTACGTCTTAGGGCAGTTACCTGGAGGGAGAAGATGCCTGGTCAAACTTCTTCCTAACAAGCAGAGAGGGGATTTGGCCCAGATTGACGCACAGCCCAGCTGAGTAGCCTAATCACTAGACTATAGAGTGAGTCTAACTCTTTTGTTCGCCTAAATGCACAGGCACCAACTTACTTAGCTCCCAGGGGGTGCTCGACCCCAGCTCCGCCCCACTCCCTCTCTTTCCCCAAGCCCCCATCCTGCCTCTTCCTGCTCCTGCTCCTCCCCTTCGCCTCCTGCACACCACTGAACAGCTGATCTGCGGTAGGCCGGAGGTGCTGGGGAAGAGGGGGAAGCGCAGACCCACAGGGCTGACAGAGGGGGCTGAGCACTCACTATTTTTTTCCCATGGGTGCTCCAGCCCCGCAGCACCCCTGGACTTGGCACCTATGTCCAAATGATAGTTAATTAAAGTAGAACAGCTTCAACAAGCAAGACTGAGGGGACACCCACCCTCCCACCAGTCAGTATATTCCCATAGCCCAGTGATTAGTGCACACAGCTGAGAGGTGGAAGACGCCCTTCTCCTCATTGGGCAGCGAGGGAAATAGAACCAGGATCCCCCCCAAGACAGGTGAATGTCCTAACCTCTGCCTCCTGCCCCCACCCCTCTCAGCTGTTTGGGTGTTAGGCAGGTACCTAAGAATCTCACAGGAAACAACTTAGTTACCCAAGTCACCTGAGGCCAGGTGAGAGCCTCACCACCCTGATTGCCTAGTGATCAATGGCTCCATGTCTAGTTGGCAGCCAGTATCAAGTGGAGTGCCTCAGGGGTCAGTCCTGGGGCCGGTTTTGTTCAACATCTTTATTAATGATCTGGACGATGGGATAGATTGCACCCTCAGCAAGTTCACAGATGACACTAAGCTGGGGGGAGTGGTAGATACGCTGGAGGGTAGGGACAGGGTCCAGAGTGACCTAGACAAATTAGAGGATTGGGCCAAAAGAAATCTGATGAGGTTCAACAAGGAGAAGTGCAGAGTCCTGAACTTAGGACAGAAGAATCCCATGCACTGCTACAGGCTGGGGACTGACTGGCTAAGGAGCGGTTTAGCAGAAAAGGACCTGGGGATTACAGTGGACGAGAAGCTGGATAGGAGTCAGCAGTGTGCCCTTGTTGCCAAGAAGGCCAATGGCATATTGGGCTGTATTAGTAGGAGCATTGCCAGCAGATCGAGGGACGTGATTATTCCCCTCTATTTGGCACTGGGGGGCCATACCTGGAGTATTGTGTTCAGTTTGGGGCCCCCCACTACAGAAGGGATGGGGGCAAATTAGAGAGAGTCCAGCGGAGGGCAACAAAAATGATTGGGGCACATGATTTACAAGGAGAGACTGAGGAAACTGGGGTTATTTAGTCTGCAGAAGAGAAGAGTGAGGGGGGATTTGATAGCAGCCTTCAACTACTTGCAGGGGGGTTCCAAAGAGGATGGAGCTAGGCTGCTCTCAGTGGTGGCAGATGACAGAACAAGAAGCAGTGGTCTCAAGTTGCAGTGGGGAAAGTCTAGGTTGGATATTAGGAAACACTATTTCACTAGGAGGGTGGTGAAGCACTGGAATGTGTTACCTAGGGAGGTGGTAGACTCTCCATCCTTAGAGGTTTTTAAGGCCCAGCTTGACAAAGCCCTGGCTGGGATGATTTAGTTGGGGTTGGTCCAGCTTTGAGCAAGTGATTGGACTAGATGACCTCCTGAGGTCTCTTCCAACCCTAATATTCTGTGATTCTATGAGGGGTTCCTGGATGTGGCGCTCAAGCAGAGCTAGGCACTGACCTCCCTGAAAGGGGCAGGGCTTAGCACAACCCCTCTGCTCAGCATCTCCCAGGGGCTAGCTTAGGCTGCTCCCTGCCTAGCATGCCGGCTTTTGTGGCTCCCCTTCTTAGGTGCCACTCTCTCACTCTCTCCCTCCAGTCATTGAAGAGGGAGCCGAGGAGCCTAACTCAGGCTTTGGGAAGTCCATTGTGATTTTTTCCAGGCATCTAAAAGTTAGGAGTGGCAATGCTGAGTATTGCTATACCTAAGGCTGTTTGTGGCACTGGGCCACTGTGCTGACAGACAGGGGAGGTGAGCATAGAAATGGGCCAAAGCAAGACTAAGAAACCCTCATTGAAATGTAGGGCTGGAAGGAACCTCTGGAAGTCATCAAGTCCAAGTAAGGCTAGACCATCCCTGACAGGTGTTTGTCCACCTTGTTTTTAAAAGCTTCAATGAAGATTAACCCCCTTCTTGTCCTACCTTCAGTGGACATGGAGAACAAATGATCACTGTCCTCTGTATAACACCCCTTAACATATTGGAAGACTGTTATCAGGTTCCCACCCAGTCTTCTTTAAACATGCCCAGATTTTTTAATCTTTCCTCATAGGTCAAGGTTTCTAAATATTTTATCATTTTTGTTGCTCTCCCCTGGACTTTTTCCAGTTTGTCCACATCCTTCCTAAATTATGGTACCCAGCTGGGGCCTCACCTGTGCCAAGTAGAGCAGGACAACTACCTCCTGTTCTTACATATGAGACTCCTCTTAATACACCCCAGAATCATATTAGCCTTTTTTGCAGCTGCAGCACACTGATGATTCATATTCAGTTCGTAATCCACTCTAGCCCCCAGATCCTTTTCAGCAGTACTAGCACCTAGCCAGTTATTCCCCACTTTGTAGTTGTGCATTTGATTTTTCCTTCCTAAGTGAAATACTTTGCATTTGTCTTTATTGAATTTCATCTTGTTGAATTCAGACCAATTCTCCAACTTGTCAAGGTCATTTTGAATTTTAAATCTGTCCTCCAAAGTGCCTGCAAACCCTCCCAGCTTGGTGTCATCTGTAAATTTTATAAGCATACTCTCCATGCTGTTATCCAAGTCATTAATGAAAATATCGAATAGTATCGGACCAAGGACTGACCCCTGTGTACCTCCACTAGATACACCCTCCCAACTTGACAGCAAACCATTGATAACTACTCTTTGAGTACGGTCTTTCAACCAGTTGTGCACCCATCTTTTAGTAAATTTATTAACACCGCATTGCCCTAGTTTGCTTATGAGAATGTCATGTGAGACTGTCTCTAAAGCCTTTCTAAAATCAAGGTATATCTCATCTATTGCTCCCCCCTCTCCATTACATCAGTAACCCTGTCAAAGAAGAAAATTAAGTTGTTTTGGCCTGATTTGTTCTTGACAAATCCATGCTGACTATTACTTACAACCCTATTATCCTCCAGGTTCTTACAAACTGATTGTTTAATAATTTGCTCCAGTATCTTTCCAGGTATTGAAGTTATGCAGACAAATCTATAATTCCCCAGGTCCTCCTTGTTCTCCTTTTTAAAGATAGGCACTGTGACGGTTCCCCCCATGAGGCTTTATGGAATACGCTTATGAATGTATTGATGACCTAACTAAAATGTTTTGTGCTACATATGCCATGTAACTTATCTCTGTAAAGGTTATGATCTACTGAATCTATTAATCCTATTTGTATGCATGTATCATTTTTGTATTTGAAGTTAGGAGTCTTGGCTGTATACTTGCTTGATTTTAACTAGCCTAGTAGAGCATTTGGTCAGCTTCTTAAGAAAAGTGCAAATTAAGTGCCCAGTCAAAAACCACTTAAGCCAACAATGAACTTGAAGATGCCAATCCACACCTGAGCCTTCCCAGGAATGTGGCTTGGCTGGTAAAAACTGAGTCATGCATGGACATGTAGCTTGTCTATGTGAAGCCAAAACTCCATCTTAAAGCTGGACTTTGCATAGGAGAGAGGAGGGGGTCTCCACCCTCAAGAGAAAGTCTATTTAAGCCGGTGGGAGACCCCTCCATTTTGCCTTCAGCTGGCTAAAGAGATAGCCTCTCCACCCCCAAGGATACCTGAAAGAAACTGGAACAAAGGACAAGTATCAGGGGGTAGCCGTGTTAGTCTGTATCTACAAAAACAACAAGGAGTCTGGTGGCACCTTAAAGACTAACAGATTTATTTGGGCATAAGCTTTCGTGAGTAAAAACCTCACTTCTTCGGATGCATAGAGACAAAGGACAGTAACTACAGGGGATGTGAGTGATTGCTGGACCCAGGCTAGCAGGAGACTAGGCTGTAGAAGGAAGTTTACTGGAACTGGTGAGATTTTATTTGTATTCAGTTTCTTAGACATAGACTTGCATGTTCTATTTTATTTTACTTGGTAATTCACTTTGTTCTGTCTGTCACTACTTGGAAGCATTTAAATCCTACTTTCTGTATTTAATAAAATCACTTTTAACTTATTAATTAACTCAGAGTATGTATTAATATCTGGGGCGGCAAACAGCTGTGCCTATCTCTCTATCAGTGTTATGGAGGACGAACAGTTTATGATTTTACCTTGTATACGCTTTATACAGGATAAAATGTATTTATTTATTTCTTTGTTTGGACCCCATTGGGAGTTGGGCATCTGAGTGTTAAAGACAGGAACACTTCTGTAAGTTGTTTTCAGTTAAGCCTACAGCTGTTAGGGGACGTGGTTCAGACCCTGGGTCTGGCTCAAACCAGGCAGGGCCCTGAAGTCCTAAGCTGCCAGGGCAGGAAAGCAGGAGCAGAAGTAGTCTTGGCACATCAGTTGGCAGCCCCAAGGGGGTTTCTGTGATTCAACCCATCACAGGCACTATGTTTGCCCTTCTCCAGTTTTCTGGGACCTCTCCAATCCTCCAAGAATTTTCAAAGATAATTGCTAATGGCTCCCAGATTGGTTCAGTTATTTCCTTAAGAACGCTAAGATGAATTTCATCAGGCCCTGCTGACTTGAACACATCTAACTTATCTAAAAATTCTTTAACCTACTCTTTCCCTATTGTGGCTTGCATTCCTTCCCCCAGTTGTCAATATTGTTTTGAGTATCTGGTTATCATTAACGTTAATAATCTTTCTCTTGCTCCTAATGTATTTAAAGAACCTCCTCTTGCCTTTTATATTGCTTGCCAGGTATATGTAATATACCATATTACAGGAAACAGCACTGTGACTGTAAGGGAGCTGAGAATACCACAGGCATGCAGCCCTGAGACTGGATGAGAAGGGCTGTGAGAATGGGCTTGCTTGGTTCGTACCACAGACATATCACCAAGACCAAGAGAGCTGAGAATGGGCCGGCTTTGTGAATGCCACAAGCACTGAGATCAGGGTGGGGAATGCAGAATAGACACCATCAGTAGACCACAGCCTCGCACCCAAGAGCAGGGTGGGAAATTGAGAACAAGCAGTCTCAGTGCATGCCATAGACACAGAAGCCTGAAACTGGGGGTTGGGGGTGTGAGAGAGACATTGTGGAGCATCCCTTCCCCCATGGTCCTGCTGCCTGGGGAGGGGATGACGGGGGGGGGGGAGGAGACGAGCTCTAAACTCCTTCACCACACAGTGCTCTGGGTGCTGCTGCCTTCAGCCATCTCTTTTCCCCCATGCCACTGAAAGCTGAAGTAGAGTCATCACAACCAGTGACAGCATGAATGTTTGGCAGCATCTGAGACACGTCCACTCCCAGCTCCAGCCACTCCATTCATGGGAATGAGTCTCATCTTTTGTCTGACCCCAGTTTTGAAAAAGAATTAATCTCTCCCAAGAATAGAGCAATATTTTGGGTACATGGATGAAACATCTGAGTCCAAGCACCACATCAGCACCCCATTTGCTCCGAGTGTTTGCTTTGCATGAGCAACGTGCAAGAACATGCGTGAATCTGCTTCCTCAAGTTCTGGCATTGCAGAATGGTTGCCAGGCACTGCTTTCACTGCACGTGCAATGTGGTGAAACCCAACAGCAAAGTACATGTCGCGACCAGGTGACAATCTCTGTCCACACTTCACAAGCCAGTCACTGAGGAGAAAACGTGCAGTGTTAGATTTATTCTTTGAATTTTATATCATCTGCAAGCGTTGCTTTAGTAATAGTGTGAACACAGTGGGGGCTCCGAACGTCTTGCATTTGGATATTCCCCCTGTGGGCTCTCTCACCAGATTTGATTGATTCTTCATTTGCATAATTGTCCCCCACAACAGCAGTGTATGGACATTGCAGTCTGAGGATAGTGTGCAGCAGCTGATCAGACAGCTTCCCAGTAGTTTGCACTTGGCAGTATCATTGCACACCATCAGCAGAAGCATCCCGAGTTCAAGAATAGCTGACATTCGCTCATCAGATGCTGGTAGCTCAACCATTGACAGATTTTTCTCCAGCCAAGACAGTGTGTTGCTCTTTTGGGCCTTTCTTAGCGATCCACCCAAGTTGAAGAGGGAAAGTGGGACAGGTGCCAGCTCATGTGTCGTCAAACCCTGGATATCAACATCTCTGGACTGGGCAAAAAAACTGTCAGCTTGCTGAATATCTGACGATCAATAGTTATCGCTTGTGCTGACTGCTTCTTCTTTTGTTTGATTGTTTTGTTGAGACTACCAAATGATTTGAAATTATGCCTTTCTATGGGCTCAAAGAGGTCTCCCTCGCCCCTTTGCAGCCTCCTGGTTACGAACGGCTTCATTTATTGCGTGCCAATCTCTCTTATCATGCACAAACCTGTACTTTCAGATGGAGCCACAGTAGACATTGCAATGTTCACAAGTGACTGTTGTGTGGGCTTGTTCCAGTGCTAAACGGATTTGTCATTCTTTAGGTCACAAAACATAATACCTTGGACAGCAATTTCATCTGCAGCCATGTGCTTTGTGGTAGCTGCTTTGTGGAGATCAAAGGCTGAATTCCACACCTTTGTTTTGTCACAGCTGTTACAGCTGCCTTAAATCGTGCAGTCAGGTAATCCTTGGTCAGAGTCACATCTTTTGTGCAAAGATGCTGATGATTCCTACAGGCCTCGTTCAGAGATTGCTCAAGGGCCATGTCATGGTGTAAGTACCCCACTGAAGAGTCTGGTACACTTCTTCCTATCAGCTTGGGCACAATCTATATCTGGCTTCTCCTCCAGAGATCTGGCTTCTGCTACATTTACACAACCCATCTGGCATAATTCATATGACCACACTGTCATAGTGGGATCATCTCTGCAAATGTCTCAAGCTCCATGGACTTGTTATTGCCTCTCTTTGCTGCTATGTAATCCATCAGCGACTAGGAGCAATGTAGTTTTTCCAGGATGGAAATGTATCTGAACAGTTTTTTCCTTGGGTATCGGAAGTATCCATGAGCCAGTGCAATGCTTGGGTGCTGTTCATCAAGTCTGCCAGAGCATTCTGTGCTTCCAATCTGTGTTCTCAGTGAGCCTGCTCCACATCTTCAAATGCTTCAATGCATGTTCGAGCCTTCTCCAAGATGTGTCATTTCTCATCTTCTGGAAGAATCATCATTGTGCATGGAATCGCCAAGTGCTACCCACTTCAAGTGAGTCATCGCCTCATTCATAAGTTTGTGCATTCTAATGCCATGGATATATGCTTTCCCTCTTAGAGCATGGCTGAAGCACCACAGATGCTGGCTTCCACAAGGATATCTTCAAACCCATTCTCCTGCGTCACACTGCCTGTATCACACATGACATTTGCTACATGATGCATGCCTCCCTTCTCAAGGTGGTTATCATCAAATCTGTTTTGATTCCTCCATTTAATTAACAGTGCTTTGCAGTAGATTGCTTCACCATACACGACACAGGTCCAGTCTTGGCCCAGAGAGTGGAACATATCCTGAAAACATTTCATCCTGGTGTGCACTGTGTTAACATCAGTTGTCAGTGGAGGAGTCATTGGACAGTAGCCAATATTCATAAAATAGCAGACAGAAAAACTTTTCTACAAATAATGACAAATATTTAGATGTATTACATGGCACAAAAAAGCTTATACTGTTGTGCAACCACAGACTTTTGCTTTAATTGAAGGCAAAAAAGTACAGGAAAATGCATAAAATATATCACATGGGACAAAATATTTCCCAAAATTTCCAAAACAGTACTAGTTTGAGGACATAGTTGCACGATCAGTTGTATTTAAAAGCTTTCTGCCAATTTTGGTCAAAATTAGACTGTTTCTTCAAGTTATGGCCCTTTTTGTGATTTTATGATTTTTTTTGGTTTGGTTGCCCAATAACGTTTAAACATTATGTGATATAGAAAAACTGCACCACTTCCACCATCTATGTCCACACTGGCCATGACCACCAGATACATGCCTAACGTGTGGGAGCAATGAACTTTTTCCAGCTGAGGGGTTGCCCTAACTCATAAATGAGACCCCTTTTTAAAATCTGGCTGGTAGACTACGAAACTTTTAAAATGAGTTGTTCTATTGGAAGGAAAGGGATTAAAATGTGCTCAGGTCCATCTTTATGAGAGGAAGGATGGGCTGGTGGTTAAGATGCAAGACGGGGACTCAGCAGCCCCATGTTCAGCTCCCTGCTCTGCTACAAACTTCATGTGCGGGCAAGTCACTTAGGCCCAGATCCTCAAAGGTATTTAGGTGCCTCACCCTCAGGGAAATCAATGGGAGTGAGGCACCTAAATACCTATGAGGATCTGTGCCTCAGTTCCCACTCTGTACAATGGGAATAATAGCACTGCCCTGCTTCCCAGGGGTGCGGTGAGGGTAAATACATTACAGAGTGCATGGTGCTCAGATACTAGGGTCACAGGGACCAGATAAGGACCTTAGATTGGCTTTCTGTGTTGAAAGAGGAGAATCGTTACACTGTGTCCTTGGAGACCTGGAAGGCCATGTTTTATCAAGACAAAGTCACTGAAAAATGAGGGCTGAATTTTGCAAGCCCCCTATCTCCCAGCCGCAGCTAAGGCTAATTAAAATCAACTGCATCTTGCTTTAGAATTTGACTTTCCTTCTGTGCTGGTCATTGGCCAGCTTCTATTTTGTGCTATCCGTTCCATACTGGTAAGAAATTGTTCTATTCCAGATGATTCAGAAGCTGGAGCCAAGAGGCCACGAACCACCATCACAGCCAAACAGTTGGAAACGTTAAAAAATGCCTATAAAAACTCCCCCAAACCCGCCAGGCACGTGCGGGAGCAGCTGTCCTCGGAGACAGGGCTGGACATGAGAGTGGTGCAGGTGAGACCGCTGCAGTATTTTTCCGTTCCCTCCTTGTCCCGACCAAGCTGTGCACATCACATTCCCCTGACAGTGCACAACCCCCGCACTGAATTCCAAGGTAGCATGGAAGGAAGCCAGGCCAGAAAGCTGGATAAGCAGTAAGGCCCCCATCCTGTGACTGACAGCCCGTGGCTGGACTGCTGAGCATGTACACTGCCCCAGGGCTCCAGAGGATGCATCTGTCCACCACCTTGATCATAGCACAGGATCTGAACCAATGAGTTAAATCTCCCTGTTTATTAGCAGTAAGCAGTGAATTAGATGTGAGTTTGCAATGCCAGCAAAAAACGGGTACTGCATGTTTGGATGCATATCCCAAGGAGATCTGCCATTGGGCGGGAGGCAACTGACCCACTCTGTGGGCCTGAAATGCTGAATACTGGGTCTGAGCCTTGGACAAGTTTGGATGCAGAACTGGATCTGGGTGTTGTGGCTCGGGCCCATTTCTACATGCTGTATCCAACCTGGAACCCCTCAGACTAGGGCAAAGTTCAGCTCTGAATCCACCAGCCTTGGCGCCCTAAGCTGCAGGGGAACTGGGCTCCTGGGTCTGAACCATCTTGAACTTCAGGGAGGTTCGGAGCCAGCCCTGAATTTTTCTGTCCAGGCCAATCTTTTTCTCCCTGCGCGTGCTCCTCTCAGTGCCTTCTGGGACTCTGTCTCTCCAGGTCTGGTTTCAAAACAGGCGGGCCAAAGAAAAACGGCTCAAGAAGGATGCTGGGCGGCACCGCTGGGGCCAGTTCTACAAGAGCGTGAAGAGGACCCGCGGGGGCAGCAAACACGAGAAGGAGAGCTCTGCGGAGGACTGTGGGGTTAGTGACAGTGAGCTGAGCTTCCGAGGTGAGCGGGGCAGGAAGGCCGGGTGGAGGGCGGGGGTGGTGAAGGTGGGAAGAGATGGGTTGCAAAGGTTGGGCCCCAAGGGGTTCCTGCAGTGTGGGATGATTTCCTGTGCTTAGGCACAGTTCAGCATCCCACATTGAGAAGAATGCCTGGATTTCTCTTGCACCAGAAACGGGAATGATTCTTGAAACCGATGTCCCATCTGAAGATGTACAAGTTAATCTCATGGCTGGTGGCTCCTTGGGGCTTTCTGCACTAGAGGAAAATGATTAATTATTGGCCTGTATCCTGCACGGCCAGAAACCCCTCTAGCAATGGAGCTAGGAACTGACATGCACTTACTGAGGGGGTGTTCATTCTGAGCCCCAGCAAAGGGTCTGCAGCTCCCAGGGGAACTTCCCCAAAAAAGAACTGCTGTGCTGGCCTAGAGCAATGGTCCCTATAGTGAGGGGATGCAGCAGGGCTAGGTGGTATGAACTTAGGATGCACCTCACTGTGTAATAGGATATTATGAAGGGAAATATTTTCCTCATCTCTGCTCATGATCCGTCCCACCCCTGAAGCCTGAGGACTGATAGCTCAGATACACTTTTCATGGGCTAACATCCCTGGCAATGCGATTCGTATCTGCATGAATGGCTAGTCCCTGCTGGAAACTCACCTGCCTCAATACGTTAATAAACTCCCCCTCAGACCCACATCAGCAGCCACCTGCAGGCTGGCACAGCTCAGTGGACTTGGACCCTCTTCCATGACAGCTGGATTTCAGCTGTTGTCAAGACTCACTGCAGCAGCCTGACAGCTGATGGAGGGGGGTTCCCCAGAGACTGTACAGGGAGACTTGGAAAAGGATGGTGTAACAGCCCCCACCTTGGCTGGTGCACTGGAAAATGAACCGGGGAACTCTAGAGCTGAAACCATAAGTCTGCAGCTCCAGCTAAGCGGGCAGGCTCTGTGGGCTGGGCACAGGCACCTCCTGTCAGGGCCGGATCCAGGGTTTTGGCCGCCCCAAGCAACCAAAACAAAACGCCGAGATCGCGATCTAAAAAAAGCGCCGCGATCGCGATCTGCGGCGGCAATTCGGCGGGAGGTCCTTCACTCTCAGGCGGAGTGAGGAACTGTCCGCCAAATTGCCGCCGAATACCTGGACCTGTCGCCTCTCTCCGGAGCGGCCGCCCCAAGCACCTGCTTGAGAAGCTGGTACCTGGAGCCGGCCCTGCCTCCTGTGTCACTGGCCTTTCTTCAGGAAGTTCCCCACCCAGGTCTGAACACTAAAGTAGGAATTTGCCATGTAAATACAATGATCACTGTGGACTGTTTTTTAGGCCATTGTTATACTGTGATCAGACGGGTCACATATAGTGAAAAGAATCACGAACAGGATGACCAGATGTCCCGATTTTATAGGGACAGTCCCGATATTTCGGGCTTTTTCTTATATAGGCTCCTATTACTCCCCACCCCCGTCCCGATTTTTTATATTTGCTATCTGGTCACCCTAATCACGAATACTGTATAGGTCTGGCCAGAAACCTATTCCCTGCTGCCCCCTGTATTTCTGATCAGTCAAACCCCAGCATTTTAATGGAACCTAGTTGAAAAAATAACTTTAAAGCAATCATTTTACAATAGTTTAACTTTAAAATGGTCCCTTTGAATCATCGCAGCAAATATACAAGCCACCGGAAATTATTTGGTTATTTCTAGTCTAATGAGAGCCAGCTATGGCTCCCAAACTGGTCTGTAGTGCCTGTGTATCAAGCCTGGTCCATAATTAGTTTACGATGTCCTTTATGAGGGCGAATGCATCTGGCGAGAATCAAGAGACCTTCCCAAAAAGAGGCCGTTATGTGCCACCAGCTTTCATATGACTGAAGAATAAAAGATTTACAGTAATCCTGTCTCATGTTCAGCTGTACAAAAGGCACTACAAGAACAGAGGGAGGTGGGTGGGGTTAGCAAAAGGGTAGAAATAAGCTGTGGTACCATTCAGAATGTATACTTAATTAGTTGCACTATTTACTCTGGCTAAGTACTAAGCAGAGCAGGGAGAGCACATTGGCAGCTGGTGTAAATTGGCATCGCTCTATTGCAACAGAGCTTCCCCAGCTCGTGTCAAGTGAGAATCTAGCTCAGGCTGCCATACAACTGTCCTTCAGTGAGGGACAGTTTCCTTTGAGTATGTGCTCTGTTGGCCCAGCTCATTCCTGGTGTAACCCCACTGACTCCAGTGAAGTTACTCAAGAAATGTGTTTGGCCCTGACTGACCACAGAATGTTTTACACTCATAAATCAATCTTCCTTCTTTCATTCACAGAAGATCAGATCCTCTCTGAGCTTGGCCACACCAATAGAATTTACAGCAATGTTGGGGATGTTGCTAGTGGACAGTTAATGAACGGAAGCTTCTCCATGGATGGGACAGGACAATCTTACCAGGACTTGAGGGATGGAAGCCCCTATGGAATTCCTCAGTCTCCATCTTCCATATCGTCCCTTCCTGCCCATACTCCATTGCTCAATGGTCTGGATTACACAATGGACACTAATTTGGGAATTATAGCACATGGAGGGCAGGGGGTGAGCCAGACACTCAGAGCAATGGCTGGGGGACCAACCTCTGATATTTCTACAGGAAGCAGTGTAGGCTATCCAGACTTTCCAACAAGTCCTGCTTCTTGGCTTGATGAAATGGATCATCCTCCTTTTTAAATATCTCCTGCTTCCCACCCCGTCCCACTCATTCTTTTGGCCTGAAAGTGTGCTCAAACTAGCAAAAGAGACAACAAGCGACCTTCAAGAATCCCAGACATATTGCACAGGAAAATTTCCATTATTTTCAATGGGAATCCACCACTGGCTCCTGGAGGGTTGTGAAATGATAGCGTGGTGTTTTTTTCCTTTTCACTTGGGGAGTGGGAGGGCAGGAGACACCCTTCTGAACACAGCACACTGGCATAAAGTATCTGGTTCTAGGTTTTCAGGCTCATAGTAAAACACAAACTCATTGATTCTCTCCAGGTCAAAGACTCTTTGTTGTTGAGTGCTTTTGAAGCACAGGTTGGCTGGCTCAGCAGATCTTGGCTATTATGAACTCCAGGTCAGTTGGTGCTCTCTTACTTGGAGTTGAACGAATTATAAATGCCTCCAAAACCCTTGTTCTTATCAGGAATGGACTGTGCATGGGCAGTTGAACTGACCTTCCCCGTAGATATGGAAATGCAGCGTTTCCAATGCCAGGCCACGCTTACCAAGCACTATACCTTTACCAAGGGCAGGGGTCTGACCCAAAAGGGCAGAGTAAATAATAACAACCCTGGGGGAGAAAAGTTATCAAGATTTTTTCAGTATAAAAATGTGATTTTCCTCCCTTCTCCACTGAATATTAACATTGGCTATTTGGATAAAAAAGTTCATGAATGTGATTGAATGGCTATCAGGCCAAGGAGCAGTCCTACTGCAAGCATTGGGTCAAAGCACTAGACAAGTACCAGGGGTGAAAGTTACCCATGTGCAATGGGCCAGCACAAGGGCTATGTGCCACTTAAGCCCTCAGTATAAGGCTAAGTGGTGCAAAGACTTTGTACTGGCCCCTCTGCAAAGGGTGAGATTTTACACTGGACAATACCTTGTGTTAGAACGTGTTAACCCCACAATAACTGCAGTGTTCAAAATCATGTCAGTGGTCATGACTAACCACACTCTGGAAATGACCTTTATCAGCTGATATGAATCTAACCCCAACAGTCCTTGTCCACATTGAGTGCTAACATGATTTACATCATTAACGTTTATATTACAGTAGAGCCCAGAGGTCGCATTGTGCCAGGTACTGTACAGACAGTCCCTGTCCCAGTGAGCTCTCAGTCTAACTAGGCAAGACAGATCATGTGTGGGAGGGGAAACAGAGAGGTGACAGGATGTGCCCCAGGCCACAAGGCTAATTTAATAGCAAAGCCAAGATTAGAATGCAGGTCTCCCGACTCCCAGTCTGGTACCACACCACACTGCTGCACTATCGGAGCTAACATATTATAACACAATACGTTTTCCCAGTGCAGACAATCCCTAAGTGATTTCATTCTTAGGCCCTTGAGTAAGGTCGGCTGGAATTCGTCCATGGGAGATAATTCAAGACATCCCCTGATGGTCATTTTCCACCCAGCTGGTGCATAAACTGATACTTTCTTGCTTTTAGTAGAAGGCCACGTGCTCCCTCACAGATAAAGCTCCTCGGCCGCCCGCTGATCAGACAGCAAGTCAAATAGTGAGAAAGTGTAATGGAAAGACAATCAATAAAGCCAAATGGTGGTGAGGATGAAGATGGCTCTCAAACCAACCAAGCCACCTAGTGCATGATTCCTTTGGACGAGCCTGCTGTGAAAAAGAGACAGCAAAGCCATCTTCTGTTTTCAAGGGTTATTTTTAGCTACTGGGTTTCAATGTGACTCCACGCTGCCACGATGTCTGTGGTAGAGACATAAACACAGTAGAACTGTTTATTTTAGTGCAAGAGAAGACGGGTGCCTAGTCCCATGAGATTATTATCCTGCTTCCTGGGGAATGGGACTGCTCCATTAATTTATAGCCAATAACTCCACCCCGACTGTTTTGTTCAGAAGCCTTCAGCTCAGCTGAAGGATGGAACTGGTTCTGCCCATGGCACCACAGGGGTTTTATTCCTCGGGTTCATGTCACCAGGAAGTGACCCCCAAGCTGCGTTTGTCTCAGTGCTGCGGGAGAGTGCACGGATGTTCTACATGCAGCTGGCTCTGTGAGTGTTACAGTGCTCTTTGCTAGAGGATGGAGATGCTGAATGTCAAATAGGAGACACTGCAAGGGAGAAGCTAACCTGAGAGGGGCTGCACACTTAGCTCCAGGCTCATCTGGAAATCTTCACACACTCTGGTAGGCTCTTGCAAAAACACATGCATCCGCAGAAGCCACAGGGCCCCTCTTCCCCCCAGCCTGCGGCATTAGAGCAGCTGGAAGGACCCAACCTCTTTCCAATAGGTGAGCTGTGGGTGAGTAGCCCAATCCCGAACACACAGGTGCACCACGACAGGGTCAAAGCTGCTCAGTGACGCTTCCTCTCCTGGGATTTCTCCCCACTCGGAGCTTTTATTGTGGATGAAGATGATTTTGTCCCCATTCCTCCTCAAGCATCCTGTCTGGGGCCGGCCGGGTAGGCTGGAATCATTGGAGAGACTGACGTAGGTCAAGAGGAAAGGTCTTTATTGGCACAGCATGGTTTGGTATTAGATTGTAAGCTCTTCAGGGCAGGGGCTGTGTCTTTCTCTCCATCTGTACAGCACCTATGAACGGTTAATAATAATGCTTGGAGGCTCCAGGGGCCAGCTGGATCTTCCCTCACCAGCTTTGCTGGATCTCACAGACCATCTGCCTCACACTGAGCACCCCTTCCAAGTGGCCCCTGTCACCTAAGCTTTGAAGCATGCCCTGCAGTTTCACTCACACACCTGCTGTGCACCTTGCAAATGCAGCGCCTGATGGCAGGAGAGCCCTGACAGGGATTTCCCAGCCTGACTCGGAGCGCTCCTGCTGGCTGATTTGGAAAGTGGATGAACTCTTCTGGTTGCACGGCTCCTGTTTGCTGCCGGGGGTTGCGCCTGTGGTATGTCACCTGTGGCGCTCGCAAAGGGAGGCTTGCGTTGTTGTGCTTGCCCGGCAGCAGCAATGCCAAGTCACCTGGTCCATCCTGGGGTCAGCTTTCGGTCCACTCGCAGCATAGCCTCAGGTCTCAAATCAATCCTCTTGTGTGGAGCCAAAAGGTGGCCTAGCCAAACCATGTCTAACGGCCAATGGGGAGCTGGACTCGGCCTTTGGATCAAATACCTTTAGCCAAACACAGTGTTTGGGGTCCCAAGGGCCTTAGAGACAGGAAAATTATGCTAAAAATGGCAGCAAGAGGGGCCCTAGCCACAGCCAGATTCCTTTGTACTGCCAGAGCAGCTGGATCTGCCTGGCTTTGAATTCCCTGGCATAGAGGGGTTTTTAGCTGATGCAGAACTGACCTTCCTGGCTCTGGGGCAGGCGGGCATTTCAGGTGCATGGCTGGAGCATTCTGCACTCTGCTTATCCCAGCTGGTGTATGGTCTCTTGCTGGACTGTTGCCTGGTGCATAGGGTACAGCAGCCCACCAGCTGGGAAGATCTGCGCTAAGACTCAAAAGCCCTGTGACCAGCTCCCTGAGGGCCCTCTCCTGTCCCACATCCCCTGCTGCAGCTATGACGACGGGACAGTCACTACAGCAAAGGGCTAGGAGAGAGCCAGAGGGTAGCTAGAAAACCAGCTGGCGGAAGCTGTATATGTGAGTATGTTACAACACCCTACCCCTTCTTTCACATATCCCATCTAATACCTTTCTCTGGCTCCTTAGCATTTGGGTTCCTCCTGCTCAGACTCCCTGACATAGCATTAATTTGTGTGCAAGAGGGTCTAAAGGATTCTAAGCACCCAACCCAGTTTCCATTGAAGTCAATAGAAAGATGCTTATTGACTTCAGTGGAGGCTGGCTTGGGCCACACAACTGAATGGGAACCTAACATATGCATCACCTCTGAACTAGACTCTCTCGCTCTTTCTGGGGCTTCCACATCAGATTTGCTCAGTTGGCATAGAAAGCCAGCGTTGCACATTCAACCTACCTCCCACCAGTGCGTGTCACAACAGAGCTGGGCTTTTCCTGCCTCTTCTATAACAATGATCCTGTGGGCTGAAGGGAGTTGGTGATGCCTTAGGAATCCAGCTCACTCTCTCAGTTCAGCCGTTCTAAACAGAAATCAAGCATTCTTCACCATGAACCAGTAAGCAGTCAGGACCTAATGCCCAAGCATGTTCAGATCTGTCGAGTGAGCTGGTGCCATTTTCACCATCAATTTTCTGAACGTGTTCACATTCAAAACGGTTTCCTCATCTCCCTTAAGGAACGAGGCAGATACAATGTTTATTCATTGCAATTTCTTTACAATTAGTTTTTTGGGAAGAAGAGGTACTGAGACATCCCCATTTCTCGCTGAGTAACTCATTGCTTCCATGTTAAAAGGAGCATTGAACTGAGTTGTTTTGACAATGATCTACTACTGGCAGAACAGGAGTGCTTGGGTTGCATTATTACAGTTTTATCTTTTTAACTTGGCAGGAATGAATCTAAAACACAAAAGCCGGGGCTTCCCCAAACCACCAATTTTCTGTCCTCTCTCTGGAGGCTACACAACCACAATTGACTAACCAGAGCTGGGCTGGGATCACTCATGATGCTGGTGAATAAAAAAAAAAAAAAAAAAAGCCATGTCACTAGTGAGCAGAAATGGCTCCAGGGAAGAGAGGAGAACGATTTATGCCAAATAGGTTAGATCAAAATCAGAAAAGGAAAGATTTTACTTTAACTGTATTGCAAGCAATAAAACGTGCAAATAGAGAACTGTATACAAGTAGTGGACAATGCCAGTGTACAACAGGGAGTTGAGAAGCTTTATGCATATAGCGGTTCCAGCCCAGAACATAGAAGTATAAGGAAATAACGTGGCTGAGATGTTCAGCTCTGTCTAGTGACCCCCTCTCTTAATGGTACATGGTGTCTTCTTCCCCTAAATGGCTTTGAAAAATCTCAGCCTGCCTATGTAGCCTTGTATTGCATACGGCTGTAACATGGCCTGAATTCTGTAGGGGTTCAAATGGTGCTCAAAGCTATGTGTAGGGGTGTGTCAGAAAGAGGAGCATAACGTGCCAATTTGGTACTCTTTGTGGGTCAAATTGAGCTGGGGATACAACAGTCCCTGAAGTCAATGGGAGCTGTGCGTACTTAGGGAAGGGCTAGATTTGAGCCTAGGCATGGTGGGGTTAGTGCAACATTAATGTGTTTGTGTGCCCTCCACTTACATCAGAAGGGAGATAAGCCAGGCTAGTTTTCATCCAGTTGGTGAGGGTAACAATAGCAATAAAGACCCAGTGGCATGGACCATGGCATGGGCTGGCAACCCAGGTATGTACCCAAGGTCCCTGGTGGGCTTGTACTGCGACAGCTACCCCAGGCCAGAGCCCGCCCTGCCATGTCCTCACTATCACTGTTCCCCACAACAGCTAGATGAAAGCTCTCTTTGCGTCAATCACACTTTTAGTTGTGGTGTACCCATACCCTGATGCGCTCTTGTTAGTGGATTTCCGATGCCTCCTCTTTCCTCCAGGGCTCAATAGAAATGATTCTAAGATGCTGTAGACTCTAATAAAAAATGAGATCATCTTGATAGCTGATATTTTTTAAACCCTCCTGTAGCTTTTAATGCTGGCGTACAAGTTCTAAAGGATGGTTCAAACCCTACTATGGCCAAAGGGTGTCATGTTCTAGTGAACCCTATAGGACTTTTCCATAAAGATCTATGGATGGATTTTCAAAAGGCCCAAGATTCGGCCAAACACAGATCCCACTGCCTTTCAATAGACCCTGTGCTCCTCAGGCGCTTTTGGAAATCCGATCTTACCTCTCTAGTCTTTGTTTTAGTCAACAAAGCTCTGATCCAGGTGCCCCCTATTGGCAAGTGCGGCCCCTTGTAGAGTGTGCCCACAGAGTGCCAGATGAGTGTAGCTTCCACCCTGAGCCACTCAAGTGGCTTGTAGCCAGCTGCCCCTGCAATTTACACCATAAGGTCACCAGCAAAAGTATCCCAGAGAACTCCCTGGGCACCAGAACTTCTTCCTCCAGGCTCCAGTCACTGGCAATTGGCTGGGGCCTGTAGGAAGGATTAAAGCCTGGTATAAATGACCCCTGCCCCTCAACCAGAAACTGCATTGACTAAGCACACAGTAATCTGTCTCTCCCCCTTAGTGGCCCCCTGAAGAGCCAGGTCCTCAGAAAGAACACTCCAGTGTAAGCTGCTCTAATGTAGGGCATCCCATTGTCACAGCTCTTTGCTCTTCACCAGGCAAAGCAGCATAGAACTCATTGCTCTAGCATCGCTGGTCAGTGGAGGCAGGTGGGGGTGGGTGGGGGTGGGGGGAGAAGATGCTCATGTTTAAACATTGCACTTTAAAAGCTGCAACCAGTGGGCTGAAGAAGAATTGAGTGAAGCAGAAATGGGCTGTGGTTTACTGCCTGCTGTCAAAGGGCTCTGGGCATGCTGGAAGCTAAACGAAAAGCACCTCAGCCGCACACACTCCCTCTCGCTCGGATTTGCCAGTTGGTTTCCTCTGCAGGAGTTGCTCCAACTGCACTGACTCAGCGACTGAGGGAAAAACAGAGCTCAGCAACCCCGCTGCCAGGCTGCCTGGCAGCACCTCCACATTGGCCACCCTCTCTGCTAGTCGCTGGTGAATGAGCTAGCTTCCTGCAGCAAGCTTCGCCTGGGACCATGAGCTCTCAGCGCTCCTCAGGCCTTCCCCCCAAAGGCTCACACCCACAGACACCTGCTCTGTCCGCGGAAGAGAGACCCAGGACAAACATAGCATCGTGGACCCTGTAGCACGGAAGCTGCTTGTATTTTTTTTTTTAAATGCAGTTTCTACTGTAGTATGGCTCCCCAGGCTCTTTTCCACAGCTCGACGATCCCTCCTCCCCGGTCCACCACAGCCACCCATTGCAGTGTAAATTTTGTACAGTTCCAAAAGTGAAGTCTTGTTTCCTGGGAAAAAAAATAAATCATTAAAAACTTACTTATTGCCATGTGTCTTTGGAAAGCAAAACAGAACCTGGTGCATTTCTTTGTATTATGCCTCCTGTGCGTTGGCATGAGATGTGTATGGTCCAAACAAAAAGCTCTGTGAAATAAATATGGAAAGTTCTTTAGCAGCTGATATCTCCTGCTTTTTCTTCTGTGCCGCTAGTTTAAATCAAAGTTTCTCCCACCCACGGACTGGAGACGAGCCGTAACACTGTACCCTTCCTGTAGCACTTTTCATCCAAGGATCGCCAAGAGCTTCACAAGACTAGTGAACTTAGCACCATCTTCTGAAGTACCTTTGGTGCCGACCACTATCAGAGACAGGATAACAGACTAGACGGACAACTTGTTTTCCCAAATCTGGCCATTCCTACATTCCTAAGCCTCACCATACTGCTGTGAAGTAGGTGTCTATTAGCTGCCCCCTATTACCGATGGGGAACCCGAGACACAGAGAAATTGAGCCTGAGATTTTTGAAAGAAGGGAAAGGAAATTAGACACCCAACTCCCATTGAGTTCCTTGGAACTGGGCACCTAACCCCTGAAGCACCTTTTCAAAGCCACTAGATCTCACAGTGCAATGAGAACCGATCCCACAAATCCAAGCTCAAATGACTTATCATTTTTAAACATTTTTTGTCACTGACCAAGAGAGGCCCTACCTCAAACAGCTTTCTAGCCCCCTGCAAACAAAGCTCCGGCTAACAGGGATGGGAAAGCACAGGCACAGCTGCTGGGGAGAAGGGATTACTGGAAGATATGCAGCTGAAGGAGGAGAGAGGGGTGCATGACAGCTGAGGACCAGGAGTCCATTCCAGGCTAAGGGGAGCAAAGCGCGTTGGGGGTGTGTGTACTATACCATACTCCTTTCTGCACCCCTCGGTGACTAGAGGTCACTAATAAATGGGCACTGTCAAGCCATTATGTTTGTGCAGTGCTTAGCACAAAGGGGGCTGGGTCCGAGTCTGGGGTGCCTATACCTCTCTACCATAACCAGTAAAGGCTGTGGCAATAAGGCCTTCAAACGTCCTGTCAGGAAGGGTCTCTTTTGGGGCCTCAATATTCACTTTAAAAATCGATCTGTTCAACACACCCCACAAAGCTCTGCACAGACCCGCGGGGTCTGACGCCCAGAGAGGGAAGCAAACAACTAGCCGCCACATTGACCTCTGCTGTGTTAGAAGGGGAAGGGTGGGAGCAAACAGGTAAGTAGAGACACTTCCTCTTTTGGCACCTAAGCCAGCCTCACTAGCTGGGATCCCACAGTGAAGGGGGAGGGGGAATAAAAGTGCAAGTAGAACAGGAGGAAAACGGACACACAAACTGGATTTCATATGTTCCAAACAGCGTCCTTTTGACTGGCTACCTTTCCCCCCACCTTGCAGGCCCATGTTTACAGGGACCATGACACTTGTTTCTGTAGCCATGGCTAAGTCTTCCCAGGCTTTATAATGTTTCCAAATTTGTCAATTTGTAAACTCCCCTCCCCACCCCCGGCACTATCCATTCCCTCTATACAGCTCAGCTCTTGGGGGGCTGTATGAGCCCCTCACTCACTCTGTGATCTCCTATTCTGGGCAGCAGGTTTCAGAGTGGTAGTCTGTATCAGCAAAAAGAACGAGGAGTACTTGTGGCATCCAAATAAAATGGTTAGTCTCTAAGGTGCCACAAGTACTCCTCGTTCTTTTTGTTCTGGGTAGGGTGACCAGATAGCAACTGTGAAAAAACGGGACAGTGGGTGGGGGGTAATAGGTGCCTCTAGAAGAAAAAGTCCCAAAAAATAGGACTGTCCCTTTAAAAACGGGACATCTGGTCACCTTAGTTCTGAGAAATTAAGTAACAGGATGGACATTACTACAAAGCAGAAGCATCTGAGCAGCACGTTCCCAGGCACATAACTGGAGTGCCGGTCATGGAGGGAGGTTCCTCCGCAGTGCTGCGCGTTGCTTCTGCCTCACCCTGGGCCAAACTTAGCTTTCAGCTACCCCGCTGCAATCCCATTGCCCTCAGTTGCATTACACTGGATATCAATGAGGGCAGAGCTGGTCTGGTACTGGATGTGCCGGAAATGGGATTTTGGAAGCTGGAATTCCATTGGTTTTCCAGGAGGCCCTCAGCACATGGCTGCTTTAGTAAACAGAACAGAACAGGAGGGACAAGGGCTTTCCGTGCCTGAAGAAACAGAAATGATGAATAAAAATAGGCCGTCTCCTACCACTTCTCCCAGTTGGCTCTCTTAGCACTTCTATATAGCCGCTTGCAGCCTTTCACCGCCAGCCACAGAGCAGAGCTGTGCACTATGCCGCAGTAGCATGAAATAAATGACGCAGGAAAACGAATGCTTTGTCCATTTCAGGGGCCTGCCCACACACTACTCACACTTGCGGGAGTATTTAGAACTATACCACTTGTGGAGCGAGGCCCTTCCTACACGAGGGTGTGGTGGCTTTATATATTTTAATCATTTTAACATTTAATGCTTCTCAATTAAAGTGATTTCCTGGAGTGGATGCCAAGCTTAGTTTGTATGCGCATTAACCACTTTGTGTATCGGTAGTTAAAGGCACTGAGGGATTTAAACAGCAATCCACAAGGCTGCTGGGGAAAGGTTTGGCAGAATAAAGCAGATTATAAACAATAATATATGTCTCGCTCTTTTTTTTTGGAAGGGCTCCAAACTCACAAACAGACCTAAAGTGCTATAAACATCTCCAGGCCTAAGCTCCACAAATGTACTGCATGAAAGCCGTGGGCAATGCTGCTGCCACTTTTCATCCATGCGCACGTGTATTTTAAGAGAGCTTTTTATTACACAAACTGTCCATCAAAGAGAACCTCCCTGAGGAAGATTAAAATGCAAACAGGGATAACCTTCAATGTGAAAGGAAAAATAAATCCCAGGCAAGGACAAGGTGGCTGCAGCATGTTAAGGCAATACAGGAAGGTGACCTCCTTATTCTTTAACCTCTAACCAGCCCCACAGTGGCACAAGACAGGGTCTTAATTGTGTACAACACTGCATCCAATCCAAAATAAATAGCAGTGTAACCACAGTGAGCTTGGGTTTATATATCCCCCTCACACACGGGTGGATCCAAAAGCAACTGACAAACTTTCAGGATTGTACAAACGTATGTGCACAATATACTTATATACATGTACACACACACGAGAGAGAGGGTACTATACACACTTCACACATATGGAGTTGAGATCTATATAATTAATTGCAGTCATGTGACAAATTGTGGAACCAGGTGATAAACTTATTATGTACCTCTGACCACCACACCGACTTATTTTGACATCCATTTATAAGCAACGCATCACCATCCGATGTGGGCACACTTTGCAGGGGTTGTGTTACTGACATTTCACATAGGAGGACAGAAACTTTTGCACAGTCCCTTGCAGACACAATCATAAAGACAGAGAGATCTGGTCAGTCAGCTAAGTGTTTTCGAGTTTCCAACGCTCAGTCAGTGGAAGGCCTAGGTTAAAGAAGATCTGGCAACTCCTCCTAGCAATGCCCAATTTCACACTATTGTATTCCCAAGAGGAATGTTGGGGGTATACCACTGGATTCTCTAAAGCTTTAATCAAAAATGACGAGGGGGCAGGTGGGAGAGAGAACGCTTCAGTCTCTGTCGAAACACCTACCGTAAGTGACTGGAATTAAACGCTGTTAGTTGTGGTGCACAGGAAAACTTTAATTTTTAACAGCAACTATGTAAGAATTTACATCCGCTAATCCAGATAGTTTGCGGATACTTCTCTAGCTTCATCCTTTAAGCCTGATTGCTGCTGGTCCTCTTCTGTTCTGTGGTTACCCTTAATGCTCCCCTGGAGTTAGTGGAACTTCAGTACGCAACTGCTAACGCTCAGCAGCACGGCACATGTTTATCCCTGGACATACAGTCCCTCCAATGCTCCGCAGCTGTCATGTGGTTAAACACAGCTGGAGGCTAAACAACTTCTTAACAAACAGAAATGGACACACAAGAATCACAACCTTTTCTACCCTAAAGGAACCAATGATTTAAAAAATAATTGCGTATGTGAGTCCACAGCTCCTGCTGTTCTGCTTCTGTTGGATGAGCACCATTCACGACATTTCCTGGCTTTCACACACAACATAAAAAGTCAAAAGCAATGAGCTCTTGATTCTTATTCTGCACAGCAACTGCCAATTAATTTTTGGTGCCACACGGCTACATCTAATCAATACTAGATCATGACATTCCCAATTTGAAAATGTGCATACGTATTTCCATGTTACTTCAGTCACCTGGTGCAGTTATCTTTAAAGTGTATCATACTTGTCCTCTCAGCCTGGTGGACCGTACAATGGGTCACCTTTGCATAGCACATATGATTTCCTCCTGCTGTTTTATCCAAAGTGAACAAGTTCTCCAATAAATGTTTGTTTCTATTAAAGTGTGGATCTACTTCACTGCTTTGAATGGACTGGTTGTGTATATTAGCAAACATCTGCTTATATGGCCCGCCACACTTAAAAATGTAGCCCAGAAACCCAATTTCACGTTTAAAGTTTTGAGTTGTGAACTTTGAGCAGATCCAAAGCCCATTAAGTCAATGAAAAGACTCTCATTTACTTCAACAGGTGTTGGGTGATGGCCTTAGGGCTGATCTGGGAGCCTTGGAACCTGACGAACAAAATGAGGCTGCTGATTCAGAGAACAGGCCCAGCACTGGGAGCAACAGTGCTCATTTATGCCATATTGTCCCCCTACTGGGCCTCTGTACAGAGCACCTTAAAGCATGGGTGGGGTTCAGCCTCTCCATACCCTCTATTCTACCATGAGGGTAACTAGTTGGGGGAATGTTTACTGTAATACAGGCACGTGCTGACCAACAACTTGACTGAAGCCACCAAACAGGCATCGAGGCCAAGATTATGAAAAAAAGGAATGCCAAAAACTAGGATGCAAAATTCACATTTCCCACCTACATACTGTCCCGCATGAGCTTCTCATAAACAAACTTGGGAAATACAACCTAGATGGGGCTACTATGAGTGCATAACTGATTGATTGGAAAATCGTTCCCAGAAAGTAGTTATCAGTGGGTCACAGTCAATCTGGAAAGGCATATCAACTGGGGTCCAGCAGGGATCAGTTCTGGGTCCGGTTCTGTTCAGTATCTCCATGAATGATTTAGATAATGGCATAGAGAGTACACTTATAAAGTTTGCGGATGATGCCAAGTGGGGGGAGATTGTGAGGGCTCTGGAGGAGAGGATTAAAGTTCAAAATGATCTGAAGTAAACAGGATGAAATTTAAAAAGGACAAATGCGAAGTATTCCACTTAGGAAGGAACAATCAGTTGCACGCATACAAAATGGGAAATGACTGCCTAGGAAGGAGTACTGCAGAAAGGGATCTGGGGTCATAGTGAATACAAGCTAAATATGAGTCAACAGTATAACACAGTTTAAAAAAAAAGCAAACATCATTCTGGGGCAGGAGTGTTGTAAGCAAGACATGAGAAATAATTCTTCCGCTCTACTCTGTGCTGATTAGGCTTCAACTGGAGTATTGTGTCCAGTTCTTGGTGCCACGTTTCAGGAAAGATGTGGACAAACTGGAGAAAGTCCAGAGAAGAGCAACAAAAATGATTAAAGGCTATAAAACATGACCTACGAGGGAAGATTGAAAATACTGGGTTTGTTTAGTCTGGAAAAGAGAAGACTGAGGGGGGTCATGGTAACAGTTTCCAAGTACATAAAAGATTGTTACAAGGAGGAGGGAGGGAAATGTATTCTCCTTAACCTCTGAGGATAGGGCAAGAAGTAACAGGTTTAAATTGCACCAAGGGAGATTTAGATTGGACAATAGGAAAAACCTCCTGTCAGGGTGGTTAAGCTCTGGAATAAATTGTCTAGGGAGACTGTGAAATCTCCATTACTGGAGATTTTTAAGAACAGGTTAGACAAACACCTGTCAGGGATGGTCTAGATAATACTTAATCCTGCCATGAGTGCAGGGGACTGGACTAGATGACCTCTCGAGGTCCCTTCCAGTCCTACGATTCTATACGTGGCTGATTCTAAAAAGTGCTAAGAACTCAGCAGCTCTCATTCACTTCAGGCTCAGGAACTACTTGGCTACAGTCAGGAAAATCAGGAAAAATCACATGGTAAATAAGGGGGAACATCCACCATCTTCACAAACGGCTAACCTGGGTTTTTCTCCTGGAAGCTGTGCAGTGCTACACTATTAAGCATATAAACAACCTCATCTGCAACTGCAGAGTTTGGGCCAGTAAACGGCTGCTATGGAGGGAGAGATTTTCTCACGCACAACAAAGTAGAGCAAATCTTGGTAGGTTTAACAAGGGTCTGGTGCCATATTGCAACTATAGTCAATGGACCAAATCGCAAACCTTGTTTCTAGTCAGTCTTTACTAGGGACAATTCCCATTTGACTCAATGGGTCTCAGGCTTTGGATGCATTGTGGGAAGGAGATAGCATCCAAGGAGTTCAGGTTCTACTCATTATAGTGCAGATTCTCTAAAGATCCATCCACACTATATATCCTACTGGATTGAGGGGCTCCTAATAGTGCCATTAGGAGCCTCTTTGTGCAGTAATTCTCAGACAATAAAAACATGGTTTGGTCTTGCAGTGTAGGTAGGTCTGACCCATGTTTTAACTGTCCCTGAACACTGCTATCACTGTAGACTTGGACCATAACACTGTGACATGGTTAACACAAGCAGGGACCCCCTCCACCCCCACTAGCAATTAAACTGCAGTCATATACATATTCGCTGCTCCTCCACAACCCCCTCCAAAACAGAAGCCATTCCTAATGGATCCTCAGCCCTCTCTCCAAGGCCAGTTAGTTTCAGACAGATTCTTGTTGATTCTTACAGATCACTAGCATCTGCACCTGCCCTATGGAGAGTTAAAAACATGGTTCAGACCTATTTACACTGGAAGACCAAACCATGTTTTTACTATCAGAGATAGTTTTTACTACTTCCAAGTGACAAGGAGTTGGAGATAAAAGTAACTCACCGGTAACAACATTTTTACTCTGCCATATTTTCACGTTCATAAGCAGTTGCATGAATGATAAAATTATTCCTTGTGACTTCACTCAAGATACGGGCACAGTACTGATGTCTCTCCTCCTTTTACATCATTTATGATGCACTAATGTACTTTATATCTAGAATATAGAGTGACACACGCTAAAACCCCCATCCTTTCCCATGGAACTGGGTTGGTGACTGCACTGTCTCAGTCTTTGTTTTTGTCATTTTCTTTTTGAAGAACACTTTCTGGAATGCCCCTCTCAGCTGAGTGTGCTGGTGACATCTGAAAGGCCCCAGTGCAAATAGCTTCACAGGAATCAGCCCACTACCCCCCCATCCAAAGACCAGAAAGGAACAACATATGACCTTGTGCTCTCTCTTTTATTTATAGTATTTGTCTGGGCCAAGGGAAATACAGCTCAGCTTCTCTCAGTGGTACCACACCTGATTTCCACAGATCTCATCTGGTCACATCTGAATCTTCAGTGCTGATTTGTTCACCTCTCACTAGTCATGTATATTTTTCAGAAGAGCAGTGGTGTCTAAATATAGTCAAATGTTATCTGAGTCCCCCCACCCACCTAGAGCAGTAATAAATTCCAGAGCATGCAAAAATGGATCCTGTTATGCAGTGTATACTCCTTCCCATATCTCTCCTTCCAAAGACTTATGCTGGTAGATTTGCCGGGCACCCAGCCCTCCCAAACGTCATGTCCGGCTCTCAAAAAACAATGCATATTAAAGAGGGTTGTGGGGGTTAGAATGGGGGGGGGGGGGTTATTGCCGTTTCTGTCCATTCTTGAAGCCCCGTGCTGGTGCAATCCTTCTGGTTAGGTTTTGCCAACTGTGTGCTGCTGCAGCATGGAAGTGATTGCTTTACAGTCTGTCACCTCTTCAGGCAGGCATCCTTCTTGGTCCAAGAGGGTGGGGTCAGCTCCAGACTTCAGCAGCAGCTCCACAATGTCAAAAAACTCACAGGCGGAGGCTGGAGACAAAGGGTAGAGTCAATCTGGTGTTACAATTCAGCAGTGATGGGCATTCAACAGCTGCAACAGTGAATGCCAACTGCCTCCAAGCTAGACCTCAAGCATGGTACAGGGCATCCTATACTTATACCGAACATTTTCTGGTGCTAGGAAATGCCATTTTGGCTTTTGGCAACGTATGGTAAATATTGCTTTGGGGAGTAATTAGCACAAATTACTTGGATTTAGATTTACTACTGCAAGGGGAAGGGACAATACAAACTAGATATTTCTGTTGTTCCAAACCATATATCAAGGGTCAGGACAAAGAACTCTAGGGTTCCTCTGGAGTCCTGCCTCCATGACAGCATGCATTTGCACACAGAACAAGGCAGGGTTTTAGAGACTCCTGCTTCATTTCATATGCCCCTTAACCCATCATGCAGCAGGAGGCAGGGCTTTTTTGGAGCCATGTCTAGTTCAGAGACTATTACCTCTCTCTCACTTCCCTGCCTCAACCCATGAACTCCCCATTGATACACACTTTCGATGTAAAAAGAAATTATATTCCAAAACTCCACCTGAGCACAAACACACCCGTACATGCAGCTTGGTGCCCATTCGTTTCCAGCACAGAGAGGTGTTACTGCTAGGTGGAAACTACCAGGCAGGCACCAACAACTCTTTTTTTCAAATTCTCATTACTCGGCCAAAACAAAACCAAATTCCACCCTTCCCTAAGGGCTCACGCTCTGCCAAGCTGCCACTTCTTATCCCACCCAATTTAACACGGGCTATTCAAAAAAGGGCCTTTTTTCAATAATAGGAAAAGAGATGTGCCTGTTTACATCAGTGGAAGATCTGACCCATGGATTTTACCTTAAAATAACTTTGTAGCACAGATTTCCTCTGAGACCTAAAATGTCTCAGTGCTGATCTGCCTTATGAGACTGTCAGGAGGGCAGTTTCCTGTCTGTTAATTGTTGGTTTTAATTATATTTCAGGCACTTTAACAAATTTAGCGGCTTACTCTTCTATGCCGCTAGATGTAGTAATTAGTGTCTTTTACATTACACTGCAGTTTCCGACAGATCCAAGGGGACACGCAGCAAAGTTTAATCAAAGTAAACTCGAGGTGTGATTGGAGCGTATGTTAAAACAAGGAGTGATGGGACTGATGATAAAGCAGCAGGTGGGATGCAGGAAGAGAGAGAAGTGCCAAATGGAGCGGCACAGAAGAGAGCAACATCCAACAAGCTCTCAGGGAACCTTTAGGAAAGGGACATTTCTAGAGCTGAGGGAGCCATGCAATAGAACCCAATATCATGGTTTCCCGTGGAGGCAAGTCTGTGTGATCTTGAGCAGCTGGTCCTGAGATGGAGACATCTCAGAACCTGCATCTCCAGGGAAGTACTTACAGAAGTGACAGATCTTTACGAAATTGGCCACCTCTACCCTTAAAACGCTAAAGCGGTGCTGCTGGAGCCCCTCAGTGTAGACACTACTGACGCCAATGGGAGGGGTTCTCCTGTCTGCTTAGGTAATCCACCTCCCTGCCGGAAGAATTCGACAGCAGGGGTTAGGTAGGTATAGCTACATCTCTCAGGGGTGTTGATTTTTTACACCCATAAGAGATGTAGTTATACCGATGTAAGAGCCTAGTGTAGACCAGCCTTCATTCTCTGTTACAAATACACTGCAAAGAAAAATGGCTAGCTTTTGCACCAGCCGAGGGTCTGATCCTGAAGGGTGCTAAGTACCTCCATCCTTAAACGACTGCTCAGCAGGTATTCAGCACTTCTTGGGACCAGGCCCAACATGAGGCAATGTGTTGGCCCTGTTGCTATATTGGGAAATCCAAGTGGTCATCAGCCCATCTCAGAAAACATGAAGAAGTCCCTGGAGGTTAGAACAGCTGCTGAATTTATGGCACCCTGGGAACCTCTATTTGTCAAGTGCCAGAGAGGTGGCCCTGACACTGGCACAGGTGAAGATGAATTTTCATTCAGCGCAGTTCGCCTGCTGACTCCATTAATCCTCAGGGTTTTGATGATGAATTTCATTTTTTTTTTTCACTCCAACGTCCCCTCCCACAGCACAGAACGAGCAGAACAGATGGTGCTTTACAAGGAAGACAGAGCGCCCATGGGGATACAGAACCTGCCCACTCTGAAATCACGTGATTGCAAGTGCAAGGAGAAGCCTTGATTTCCTCTGGGAGACACAGAGGCAATGATTTTAGTATTCCCTGTGGGTAGAGGGAGGGGAGCATGGTGAGGAGGAGCAGGAGACTAACAGGGCATTTACAAGGGAGACCATGCTCATACTGATCAACTCTGCAATAAGCATCGCATATAACCACAAGCACCAAATGCCCAGAAGCCAGTGAATCCTGCAGAGGAGCAAAGGCAGGTGGGTCCATTTGGAACTCGTAACATGCAGCCCATTTGGGAGGCACATACTGGAGTGTTGCCTCCACTTAACCTCCGATTAAACCCAGGGTCAGAGCCAATTGGAACGAGCCAGGATTTATAACCCATCTAGGACAGAGTTTGACACCTGCTGTAATCAGGAGAGCTGTCACCACAAGGACAGCTGTCAGACCAAAGTAACTCATAAAGGGGATGGCTAAACCCCCCAAAACTGTCCCTGTCTTATTGTCCTCGCTCCTGGGATTTAACTACTTTGTAGTTTACTGTAAAGCTGCAACAAAAGGAGATATTGCAGTCAAACCCAAAAGGAGACATTTTACTCAAGCTCTGTGTGTCTCTGTTCCAATTAATAACCCCACTATGCAGCACCAGTAAGAATCATACCTGAGGATTTTCAATAAATTCTAGTTCTAAGTAATAATCACCTGAGTCAAAACAATGTTTTAAATTAACTAGATCTTTTCAGGCTTCACATAACATATTACTAGTGCTACAGAATGGGGAGAGGGAAAAGAGAGAAGGAACGTTTTACAGATTGGATTCAGACACATTCAGACAGGGAGGAGACGACATATGGAGCTAGAATGGACCTGAGTGGTAAGGATCCAAGCAGGCGTTCTTGTGGATTAGTTATAGTGAAGGGGATGGGGAGTGAGTGTATACCCAAATGGAGGGGAAGGAAGAGGGAGGAATAAACATTTCGTCAATATAGCAACTGAAGGTAAAATATTTTTCACTCTTAAAAGAATTTTTTATTCACACTATACAGGTTTTTTAAAAAAGTCTTTCTTGGAGTGCACCTATAGTGGCTTTTACTCCAAGGGACACTACTGCCTTGATCATATTGCTGTCCAGAATTGTTACCTACCGTTGTTACTGTCACTTAAATAAAGAATAGAGAAAAAACATTTCCCTTTCCCCCTCCAGTTACTCCGTGCACTTGACAGCACTTTGTGCAGAGTTATTTTCATGGTTTCCCCTGTACAATCAGCGAGTTTCCCTTTTGTTTGTGTGGCTCTAAGACAAAGCAACAGGAGGCCAAAAGAGACAAGGTGGGTGAGGTAATATCTGTTCTGTTACCTCACCCAACTTGTCTCACTAATATTCTGGGACCAACATGGCTACAACACATTGCATATAAGAGATCAAAATCACATTTTTTAAAAAATGGAAAATGCGATTATTAACCACCCCCACCCCCAACTCGGCAGGGCGCCACAGAGGCATGTAGTAGTTCACACTACTTTACCTCATTTTTTAAAAATGACGAGATTTTTAAGTTGACCTCTTCTAATTCTACCACCAGTCAATCTGATCAAAACCTCTGAAAACAAATAATATCATAAATATAACACAACTTGCATCCTTTGCTTCAGGCAGATATTGCTGGATAGTCTGATCATGTGGCTGAGAAAATTATCAGTTAGCCACAAAACCCATGACCAGTTCAATCACTGTAGATGGGTGCTAGGGGACTGCACAAGGGGAAAGGTGAGGAGTCCTCCCCACAGGCTGGAGAGTGGGAGGGGAGATGCTACATGGGAGCTACTCCAGCCTAATGGCTAAAGTAGCCTCTGTCAACCTTGGGCCTCCTCTGCTGCAGGAAGGATTGGAAGAGCCTCTTGTGCAATGAAACTGCACTTATGGACCAGGTGGTAGGATCTGCCCCTTAATAAGGAAAGGATAAAACTCCGAATGAGACAGACAAAGAGAAAGCACAACATGAGGATAAAAGGTGACTAAGATAGTGTTATTCAGACAGCAGAGCCACCATTGTTTGCTACAATAAACAATGACCTATTTCAATCGGAGTGATAGGAATGGCTGTGTTTGAAGTAAGAGGAACAATGGACTGTACATGAAGGGGCATGTGGGGAAAAGTCACAAATTGTCAGACTTAATGAACCCTGTGTCTGGACACCTCAGAATTTAGGTAGATTTAGATCCAGATCCAAACTTTGCATCTTGGGCTGATCTCTACAATCGTTTTGCTATCCTGTTCATGTCCTTGTGGTAGGGGTCTGAAGGAGGGCCAGGCACAAATACGACCTGAGCGACAGGTGTCACTAATTACAAGCGACTATAAAATGATGATGATAAATTATTTAATTTAGGAAAATATTCTGGCAGATTTATCAGCCTTTTTCCTTCATTCTCTGCATGTCAGCAGTGTGTGTGTATCATTTTAGTCTCTGCTTTTCTCTTTTGTATAGATCACAATTTTCACTAAAAAGACTACACAAAAAGATTTACTTTAGAACCTCAAGTCAGGTTTTTACAAGTCAAAGCTAATTACGATTCAACTGTAGAAGTGACATCGTTTCAAGAAGTAGGAGAGATACTGTTTGTTTTGTTAAGTGCAGAACCTTTGAGGCTGGTGCTGTCAGTGTAAACTAGGCTTGTAACTTGTTCATTGTCAGTTCAAGCCACAGCAATCTTCTCTAAAAGAAAAATTCACTGTACTGTATCTGCAACATCCTCCTGTCCCACATGGCTTGTCCAGGATAGGACAGCCAGTGCTCTTTGATATGATTCCTCCAACACATTACTGCTAGCAGGTCCAACAGCCACATTTCTGGCAACAGAGATTCGTGGATATGTTACACAGTATCCTGCATCCAGAACAGGACCGCAAAAGGCTTTATACAGAAAGTGAACCACTAACCAAAGGGAAAAGGAAGGGTTCACAGTGAGATTTAAGGAAGGGAACTGAATCAGCAAGTGCAATGGAGGAAGAGTGTCCCAAACATGGGCAGATGGAGCAGCCCAAGCAAAGGAAGCCCTGTTAACCATGCAGAGTGGAGGAGACACAGATGGAGCCAAGATTGGAGAGAGAGGGTGAAGGTGGGGTCCAGACAGATGTTAGACGACAGTAAAGGTGAGAGAGCATGGGGCTTCCCTCAGTGTAGTTCACAGTGTTGCTACCAGGTCAACATCAGCAGATTAATATGATGAGATTCCAAAGGTCACTTGCTGCAACATCTGCACACCACTTTCCCACACTTTCCACTGGGATTTGCTGTTGGAGTTACCGGCCTGGTTAATCCAGCTCCAGTTTCTGGACAGCTCTCTACTTCCACTTCTTTTAAAATTTGCTTTACACCTTATATTGTTTATTCAAACAGAAAACTCATGCAGTTAATAGGCAAACATAAATCCAAAACCAGCTTACCATAATGCAGTGCTGTCTGGCCTTCGTCATCCTGAAAAACAAAGAGACCTGGATTTAGAGGCAAATGTAGGTTCCAGGGGTATAAATAAGTAAACAACTAACTAGTCAGAGCAATTTATTAAATTAACTAGACAACTAGCACGTGGCCCCATGAACATAACGTCATAAGAATGGCCATAATGACCCCACCTTCACCTTCTCTGGGTCAGACCCATGGTCTATCCAGCCCAGTATCCTGTCTGCCGACAGTGGCCAATGCCAGGTGCCCCAGAGGGAGTGAACCGAACAGGTAATGATCAAGTGATCTCTCTCCTGCCATCCATCTCCACTCTCTGACAAACAGAGGCTAGGGACACCATTCCTTACCCATCCTGACTAATAGCCATTAATGAACTTAACCTCCATGAATTTATTTAGTTCTCTTTTAAACCCTCTTATAGTCCTAGCCTTCACAACCTCCTCAGGCAAGGAGTTCCACAGGTTGACTGTGCGCTGTGTGAAGAACTTCTTCCTTTTCTTTGTTTTAAACCTGCTGCCCATTAATTTCATTTGGTGTCCCCTAGTTCTTATATTATAGGAACAAATAAATAACTTTTCCTTATTCACTTTCTCCACATCACTCATGATTTTATATACCTCTATCATATCCCCCCTTAGTCTCCTCTTATCCAAACTGAAAAGTCCTAGCCTCTTTAATCTCTCCTCATATGGGACCCATTCCAAACCCCTAATCATTTTAGTTGCCCTTCTCTGAACCTTTCCTAATGCCAGTATATCTTTTTTGAGACGAGGAGACCACATCTGTACGCAATATTCAAGATGTGGGCGTACCATGGATTTATATAAGGGCAATAAGATATTCTCCGTCTTATTCTCTATCCCTTTTTTAATGATTCCTAACATCCTGTTTGCTTTTTTGACTGCCGCTGTACACTGTGTGGATGTCTTCAGAGAACTATCCACAATGACGCCAAGATCTCTTTCCTGATTAGTTGTAGCTAAATTAGCCCCCATCATATTATATGTATAGTTGGGGTTATTTTTTCCAATGTGCATTACTTTACATTTATCCACATTAAATTTAATTTGCCATTTTGTTGCTAAACAACCGTCAGAATTCTACTGAATCTTCTGCTTTTCATGGGCTCAGCACACATTGAACACACGTCAGCAACTCATCAGAATGCCTAGGTTACATCACAACGTCAGCGTAACTCAGTTCAGAGCACTGACGCTTCTAGCTCAGAAAAATCAATTATTCTAGCACCACAGCCAAATGTGGGGTCCCTGGCCAGTCCTGCGACTGCAATGCAACACTGGAAGGAGGCTGAGTGCTTTGCCAGAGGTGCTCTCCAAGCAAGCTCTCTGACAGCTGTTCAGGTGAAGGCAAAACTCCCAGGCAGCTTTTCAAAATTATTAGAGGGATAACCTCAATGTCAAAGCCAGTATTTCTTCTCTCAATAAAACAGGCTCTAACAGCCAATACTGCATATATGCTACTGCTTTAGTGCAAAATGGATGCAGACTTAGCCTCAGAATTCCTGCTGGCAATTAAGGGTAATATTTTCAAAATAGACTAGATGACTGATTATGCTCCTAGGTGATTTAGGAGTCTTTCACTTTTAAAATTTTCCCCCTGAATCACTACTGTATGAAGAGCTTTGATAGATGTGTATTATTAACACTAAATACAAATTCTTGTGCAGTTTTCAGAAGTCAGTGCAAAACCGTCCTGCATCCAGCTGATCAAACAAGTACAGAAAAACATTACATCAGTCAAATTGAATGGGCTCCGCTGAGTCCTGTGCTGCGCTGGTTCACGAGTGCGAAGGGGAAGAGCCACAGAGAGCCTCTTCTCCTTGTGCAAATTCCATCATAGCGTGTGTATCTCAGCATTGTTAGAAGCACGTTCAGCTAATGGATCGGCCTGCACAGCATACCCCCAAGGGAACACCGCCGGCAAGTTCAGAGGCGCGTACAGGTCTCAAAGCAGAAAAGCACAAATGCTGTCACCAGAAGCCAGTGCTTGCCAGCAGATGGTGGGTGTGCATGTTGCAGCTGCTAGAAAGAGCAGCAGCAAGCACCCCACAGTGCAGCACCCTTAGTGGTAGAGTGCTTATGTCAGATGAACCAGTTGCATCTCTGCTTCCCATTGAGTTATTAGCCACAGCAAGATCTGGCTCTGTGCAATGCTCTCTTTTACCCCCGTTTATTAGCAGAATTTTAATAATAATTTGGTCACTTTTTAATGACCATCTTCTTTGTGATTATACTACAAGCAGGGGAAGAGAAAAGAACTGAAAAATAAGCCGAAAACACAAAACTGACTGTTTGGAGATTTGTGGTTTCTGAGCATGTTAACAGACCAGAGATTGCTCCATATGTACCATTTTTCAACCTAGGAGATTAGGAACAACTGTGTTTTAGGAGATTCTGCATTCAAGTTGGTACAGAACAAGTATTTCTGTCCTAGCCCAGGTCCACACCTAAACGTAGGTCTACCTAGCTAGGTTGCTTCAGGGATGTGAAAATTCACACACACACACACACACACACACACACACCTAAGTCAACCTAAATCCTGGTGTATACACCACTAAACTGATGGAAGAATTCTTCCCTCAATCTAGCTATCGCCTGAGGGGATGGATTTACTACGATGGAAAAAACCTGTTGCTCTAGTAAGCATCTACACTACAAGCAGTACAGCGATGTAGCTGTAGATATGTTGCTGTAGTGCTTCTAGTGTAGACGTACTCCCAGTAACAATACTACTGCAGCGTAAGCATGGAAAAGGCCTTGTCCCTTTTCCTCCGAGTTGCTGTAGCAAGTGAAAACTTAAGAACATAAGAACGGCCATGCTGGGTCAGACCAAAGGTCCATCTAGCCCAGTATCCTGTCTTCCAACAGTGGCCAATGCCAGATGCCCCAGAGGGAATGAACAGAACAGGTAATCATCAAGTGATTGATCCCTTGTTGCCCATTCCTAGCTTCTGGCAAACAGAGACTAGGGACACCATCCCTGCCCACCCTGGCTAATAGCCAATCATGGACCTATCCTCCATGAATTTATCTAGTTCTTTTTTGAACTCTGTTATAGTTTTGGCCTTCACAACATCCTCTGGCAAGGAGTTCCACAGGTTCACTGTGTGTTGTGTGAAGAAATACTTCCTTTTGTTTGTTTTAAGCCTGCTGCCTATTAATTTCATTTGGTGACCCCTAGTTTTTGTGTTATGAGAAGGAGTAACTTCCTTATTTACTTTCTCCACACCAGTCATGATTTTATAGACCTCTATTATATTCCTCCCTTAGTTGTCTCTTTTCCAAGCTGAAAGTCCCAGTCTTACTAATCTCACCTCATACGGCAGCCGTTCCATACCTCTAATCATTTTTGTTGCCCTTTTCTGAACCTTTTCCAATTTCAATATATTTTTTTTGAGATGGGGCGACCATATCTGCACACAGTATTCAAGATGTAGGCGTACCATGGATTTATATACAGGAAATATGATATATTCTGCCTTATTATCAATCCCTTTCTTAATGATTCCCAACATGGTTAAATTTTTGAGTGCCACTGCACATTGAGTGGATATTTGGCTAGGATATGTAAATTGATACCTATAGTAGACACCACAAACAAAATAACAGAGGTAATTAAGGACAACATGCATTGACTATTCAACACTAAGGCCTGGTCTACACTTCAGAGTTAGGTCGACGCAAGTCAGCGTACGTGGACCTACCTCTGTAGGTGTCTATACTGCCACGTTCCTCCAGTTGATGTAAGTCGCCCACTACTCCGACTTAACTTCACCTTCACAAGAGGCACTGTGCTTAAGTCAATGTAGTTAGGTCCATGCAGTGTCAGTGTATATTGTGCAGTGTATAGTGCTTATATTGACTATTGCTGCCTTTCAGAAGCCATCCCACAATGCCCCACACTGGCAGTTAAATCGGAGCAAGCGCTCCTGATGAGGATGTGCACAGCCGACACAAGAAGTGTACTGTGGACATGTTAAACCAATACAATTACTGTGTTAGCTGTACGTTGACGTAACTTAGGTCAACTTAATTTTGTAGTGCAGACAAGCCCTAACAAGACAACAGATCAGATTCAGAGCCACAGAGAGGTTCTCAAGCACACGCTTGCTCTGGAAACTACAAAGACTGCACTAACTTCAGCAAGATATTGGAAATGACTGGCGATGAAGAGGCGGGGACAGTACAAATGAATTATTGGAAAGGAAGAGCTTAATATATGCAGAGTGTGTGTGTGTATTTTGGGGGAGGGGATGTGGGTTACACTAACCAAATGAAAAGAGGTGAATTGAAGACTTAGGCATCCTGGAAGAATTCCCTTCAGATACAGTAGAAATAAGCTCAACAACCTCAAAACTACTTACTGCAGTGGTCACCCCCCCCATCGAGCGCGATCGACTGGTCGATGCTGGAGCCTCTGCCAGTCGATTGCAATCTCTGGGTCGCTAAAAGGCGGGTGACACAGCGGGGCTCAGTACCTGCCTGCCATGACCCCACGTCACTCCTGGAAGCAACTGGCTGCTGGCACGTCTCTGCAGCCCCACGCGCTGCCCCCACTCCCAGCACCGTTTCCACAGCTCCCATTGGCCGAAACGGGGGAGAGGGCGGTACTGGCGGGCGTGGGCAGTGCACGGAGAGCCGCTACCCCTCTCCTCCCCAGGGGCTGCAGAGATGTGCCAGCAGCCAGCCGCTTCCGGGAGCACTGAGGGGCTACGGCAGGCAAGCAGCCTGCCTGAGCCCCGCTGTGCTGCTGGCCGGGAGCCGCCTGTGGTAAGCGCCTCCTAGCCAGAACCTGCACCTTCACTCTCTGCCCCAACCCAGAGCCCCCTCCTGCACCCAAACTTCCTCTCAGACCTCTCACCCCTCCTGCACTCCAAACCCCCTGGCCCCAGCCCAGAGCCTGCACCCCCTCCTGCACCCCAACCTCTGCCCCATCCTGGTGAAAGTGAGTGAGGGTGGGGAGAGTGAGCGACGGAGGAAGGGAGGAATGGAGTGAACGGGGTGGGGCCTCTGGGAAGTGATCTTGTGCGCAAAAAGGTTGGAGACCACTGACTTACAGTATATGTCACATGCTAACCAAAATTCTATATACTTTTGTTCTTATTCCAGAGATCTGCATAAAATGTTGTTCCATGAGACTCTCACCAAAGCTGGGTTCTAAAGACATTTGTTTGGAATTTATTATTCCCAGATCTGAGTTTAAGTCCCAGCCTCAGAGAGGCTTTTCTTTAATTAAAATGTTATTTTTAAAAGAACTTTTAATTCATCGTTCTAGAAATAGAATCTATTATTTACACTGTGATTTTTCCCGAATCTGAATGCTAGCCAAATGCTATTCCAGGTTAGAGTTTTTAGATGTGCAGCTTATGATTTTTATTTTCCCCATGACAATTTTTAATCCAGTGAAATTGAAAAAGCCTAAACTACAGTCACTCATTAAGGGCCTTGAAATGCCCTGACTGCTCCCAATCTCTCTTTGATTTGTCTTCTTGTGGCACCATGGCTAATGAAACTTGTGTGTCCAGCTGCTATGTGCTGGAGAGACATAGTGCTTGACTTAAGATACAGCAATTCTGATCCTTCAAGTTAAGGTGCTCCCACCTGAAAACTAATTACAGATAGTGCCATGGACATACGTATCACAGTTCTAGTTGGGGAAATAACATGATATGATTATCATCTAATATTATTAGCCTTCCTGAAACGCTCATTGTTTTACAATGAATCAAGACGTAGAGAGGCATTCTTAAAATTAACCCTAGCCAGTCTTTTTAATGCAGCGATCTACACATTTTCAGGAGCATGGGCCGCATCTCAACCTGCTGAAATATGTCTAAGCACAAAAAAGCCACTAAGTAATTACAATGCAACACAAATGTAACTTTTACTGTCCCTTGCCATAGTGCCCAAATGGTCAATGGAGGCTGGCAATGATGATCTGCCAAAGAGAGGAGAGCAGATTGCACCAGACAGTGCAGCAGGTTCTACCTATTACGCTTCCTGGGACTCTGGGAGGAAAGGTGACCACTGAGCCGCAATGTCTCTCCTGGCATGGTGGGGTCCACTCTGCCCTCTATTTCTTGCTGAGGTTAAATTCCACAAACTAGTCTGGAGAGCTTTACATTGGCCGGCAATTTGATAATCCTCTTTGTGAGCTCAGCTAATAAATTATAAACACATCTACAGTTATAATTCACTTGGATATTATTTGTCAAAAGTTTTCAGGTGAAAGGACTATAAAAGCTCTGCCACTATAACCAGCTGTACAGGACTACAGCTGCTTCTGTGTGATTCTTACAGGAGGCCGCTGGGTCAGCACCATGGGAGATTTGAAATCTGTAACAAGGAATACATATAACCAAATGGAAATGAATGCTGTGGAGGAGTAAGTGAAAGATTTTACTTATCTGCTTTGCAACTAGACTCAGTTCATTTTTCTCCATTTAAATTGATTATGATTTTTATTTGTTTGTTTCATTTCAAGTGACCAAGCCAGAGGAGGGATGTTTGTCATTGTTATTTATATCCCTCTCCCTCTGCTTTAGCTTAAAGGATTGCCTAAATGTAATTTATATGGAACTGTAACTATGCACAAGACTGAGAGTCTATTGATAAATGCTGAAACTGGTAATTTGATAGAAATTTATGTCGATACCACATGATCCCAAACTGTGGTCCACAGAAATTTGGTTGGTCACATACCACCAGTTCCCCCCCGCCCCCATTTTCTGTCTGCTAATCCACATTAAAAGAAGCTAAAATATATTAATTTCCTAATATTTGCTTTCCATGTAAGTAGTTGTGATCTTCTACCTGTATATCATTGTGTAAGATTTTGAATAGAGTCACATGAAAGTCAAAGGTTGAAAAAAAGAAAAGAAAAAAAGAGAAGTCAACGGAACCAAATAAGTGACATTATACAAAAGGAAGAAAAGTCCAACTCAAAGCACTAATATTTAGCTTTCTACACGGCTTGCGCTATATGTTTCAAAGTGCCATCCTAATGAATCTCTCTCACAGCCTCTGGTGAATGATATCCCCACTTTACAGACGAAGGAAATGAGAAACAGAGCTTTAGTGACCGGACCCAAGTGAATCAGTGGCAGAGCCAGTACAGTAAGATGGAAAAAAACAACAACCCAGGAAAAAATACAAAAAACACAAATAAATGAAAGACAAATATGCAGCAAAATGTCTGAGAAAGTCAGTGAATCCAGAACTGACCCCACTTCCTCACACACAAATTATGGAAAACATTATGTTCCATTCCAAGCTTTCACCTGCACAACATATCGTCATTTCTCAGACTCAGAATTTGTGCAGCACATTTTACATCCTTTTATTACACTTGGCCGTGGTAAGTAGACAGCTACGGCTGCATGGACTTGAAGGGAGATGAAAACCTTTCCTCCTAGTAAAACTATGTATTATAACAATAAATCATGTTATCTATGTGGTACCTATTAGCCAAAACATTCTAAGTGTTTCACAAAACTACAATGCAGTTAAGACTAGATTTAAAATATGAAAATTTGCCAAACTCTTTAGCAAATAAGATCTGGAAGAGCCTATTTCTATGGCTTTTCTCAAAGCAGAAGAAAGGTCATTCCAGAGGTCTGGGGCTGCTGGTGCAAAAACACAGGCAGCATCTATTGTACCCATACATGCCCTGGGGAAAAATGCCCTTTCCCTCCAACCTAGGAGAGCAAGGACTTGATTTTGCAAGGTGTTAAACATCCCATATGAAGTCTATGGGAAATGAAGGCAGATGCTCAGTGTCTCACAGGAAGCACTTGGTTCCTTACAGGATTCAGGCCACAGAACAGTCCCCAGGATATCAATAGGCTGGTAAATATGTAGGACCCCCAGTGTTTAGATAGAACATGTTTCCTGAACACAAACTTCTGTACTGAAAATCTTACGCTGTCTCCAACCTCTAAGTCAAACATCACTGATTCTTCTTCTATGCAGTCACAAAATTAATAATAGTATATTGACCTTTAAACAATCAGAGGACAATTTAGTACATTTCCAGTATGAAGCTACAGAATAAGCAGCTACCTTCATTTTATAGAAAGTTAAACCCTAGGAGTCTTGACCCTAGCTGGGGGACAAGGGGGTGGGGGAGAGCCTGAAGCCAGTCACCTGCATAGAAATACTCTGGATTGTGACATAAAAAAGCACCCATCCTGCAAACTAGCATATGATGCAAATTCAACGGAACAGCACAGAGGAATTAGATTTGAAAGATGTGTGCTCATTCTCTGGCACCACAAGGAATCCCTAAACCAGGGGTCGGCAATCTTTCAGAAGTGGTATGCCAAATCTTCATTTATTCACTCTAATTTAAGGTTTTGCGTGCCAGTAATACATTTTAACGTTTTTAGAAGGTCTCTTTCTCTAAGTCTATAATATATAACTAAACTATTGTTGTATGTAAAGTAAATAAGGTTTTAAAAATGTTTAAGAAGCTTCATTTAAAATTAAATTAAAATGCAGAGGCCCCCCGGACCGGTGGCCAGGACCTAGGCAGTGTGAATGCCACTGAAAATCAGCTCGCGTGCTGCTTTTGGCACGCATGCTATAGGTTGCCTACCCCAAACTAAATGAGGAGATTGAGCAGGGGAAGGAAGTTGCCTTTGTATATTATGACTACTGGTTAAAAAAATATACATATACTGTAATACAGACACTTGTAAGTGCTTACTTTTTGGGAACTACTGTGTTACACTGGAATTGGCCGTTCCACAGTGAGCTAACATGCTTCTAAAAAAAAAAAAATCTCAAAGGTTCACAAAAATAATCGAAACACACATACACACACACACAGAGGCTCCAGTAATTTCATAGTGTTCAGTGTCTGCAACAGATGTCACCCAGGAAAATCCAACTACCAGTGAGCACCTTATTGGATAACAGGATTGTGTTGTGCTCCTGAGTAATTTAAGCAACAACAACAAAAATCAAGACAAGATGATGTTTAAAATGCAGATGGGCCAACTGTCTTATCAAGTAAGTGGCACCTACAACTACTGCATATCAATTTAACATAACAGGAAATAGAATTGCATGAATGTTTGCACCCCATGCTTATCTTGGGGAATTTTTGTAACAATATTTACTGTAAAAACCACAGCTGTCAAACGATTAAAAATAATTGTAATTAATCGCAAGATTTAAAAAATAGTCATGATAAATTTGAGTTTTAATTGCACGGTTAAACAATAATAGAATACTAATTTAAATTTATTATAAATATTGTGGATGTTTTTCTACATTTTCAAATATACTGATTTCAATTACAACACTGAATACAAATGCACTGTGCTCACTTTATATAATTATTTTTATTACAAATATTTGCACTGTAAAAATAAGAAATTGTATTTTTCAATTCACCTCATACAAGTACTGTATTGCAATCTCTTTATCATGAAAGTGCAATTTACAAATGTAGAATTATTTTTATTTTTTACATAACTACACTCAAAAACAAAGTAAAACTTTAGTGCCTACAAGTTGAAGCATGCAGGGCATACGAATGTTCAGCGTATCTGGCACGAAAATACCTTGTCATGCCAGCTGCAGCAGTGCCATGCAAATGCCTATTCTCACTTTCATGTGACACTGTAAATAAGGAGCGTGCGGCATTATCTCCTGTAAATATAAACAACCTTTTTTGTTTAAGCGATTTGCTAAACAAGAAGTGGACTATTGATATTCTATTATTGTTTAACAGTGCGATTAAAACGGTAATCGCAACTATGTTTTTAATCTAGTTAATTTGTTTTGTGTTAATCGCTCATATTAACTGTGATTAATTGAAGCCCCAGTAAAAACACATATACAAGTTAATGAAGGTGCACATTGGCTGATTCAGGGCACCATAGTAGCTTGTGGCTCAGTCCCTGCAAAGCTCTGATGGTGTATATGGACTCATGGGTACTGCTGGACACTTTATAAAACACAGCGGCTGACCCTGCTGATCTCACAAAGCGAGAAGGATGTGGAACCTTCACATGAGCATTTACTGACTTTTCAATGCTCAACCCTAACACTCTCATAGTACAGGTTTTTGTATGGAGTTACATAAACATGATCTTTCTTCAGAGACCTACAGTATTATTATTTTTCAGCTACACTGTGGCAAGCTCTAAAACACAGCGGGTGCATTCCATATGAAGAAGGAGGCATAGTCACTGCCCTGAGGCAAACAGTCTTAGGGCATGGCTACACTTGTAGATGTAGAGCGCTGGGAGCTAAACCAGCCCTCGGACAGCGCAGTAGGGAAAGCGCTGCAGTGTGTCCACACTGTCAGTTGCGAGCGCACTGGTGTGGCCACATTTGCGGCACTTGCAGAAGCATTGGGAGCAGTGCATTATGGGCAGCTATCCCACAGAGCACCTCTTCCCATTCTGGCGCTGTGGCTTGTGGGAAGGGTGTGTGGGGCATTCTAGGTCCTGTCCCAATGCCCTGTGATGCATCGCTTCGCATCCTAGCGATCCCTGTGCTTCCGTCCACATTTGGCACCGTCTTTCACTGTTTTTTGTACTGTGCGCTCTGTCTTTCCTTTCCGTCTGCAGGAATGGATCCCGAAGTGCTGAGGAATATGCTGATGGGTCTCACCAGCACGTCATATTTGGCAGTCAAATTACTCAAGCTACAAACTGACAGTGACGAGTCCGACAACGATATCGACTCGCGTAATGCATATGACACGAGATTGCTTGTGGCATTCATGGACATGCTCACCACCATGGAACGCCACTTTTGGACTCGGGAAACGTCATGCAAGTCTGGGATGACGAGCAGTGGCTGCAGAACTTTTGGATGAGAAAAGCCGCTTTCATGGGACTGTGTGAGGAGCTCGCCCCCACCTTGAAGTGCAAGGACACGAGATTGAGAGCTACCCTGCCGGTGGAGAAGCAGGTGGCTATTGCAATCTGGAAGCTGACAACTCCAGACAGCTACCAATCGGTCGCTAACCAGTTTGGAGTGGAAAAGTTGACCATTGGAATCGTGTTGATACAAGTTTGCAAGGCCATTAATCGCATCCTGCTCAGAAGAACCATGACTCTGGATAATGTGCATAACATTGTGGCTAGCTTTGCACAAATGGGTTTCCCTAACTGCGGAGGGGCGATAGATGGGACGCATATTCCATTTTCTGGCACCAGCCCACCTCGCCTCCGAGTACGTTAATCCGAAGGGGTATTTCTCTATGGTTCTCCAGGCACTTGTGGATCACCGTGGGCTGGCACTGACATTAACGCAGGCTGGCCCAGAAAGGTGCATGAAGCATGTAACTTTCAGAACACTGGCCTGTTCAGGAAGCTGCAAGCAGGGACTTTTTTTCCAGACCAGAAGATCACCATAGGGGAAGTCGAAATGCCCATTATGATCCTTGGAGACCCCACTTACCCTTTAATGCCGTGGCTCATGAAACCCTACACAGGGAGCCTTGACAGCAGCAAGGAGCAGTTCAACAACAGGTTGAGTCGGTGCAAAATGCTTGTGGAGTGTGCTTTTGGCCGTTTAAAGGGCCACTGGCACTCTCTGTATGGGAAGCTGGATCTGGCTGATGACAACATCCCCGCGGTTATATCCGCATGCTGTACCCGCCATAACATTTGTGAAGGGAAGGGTGAAAGATTCACTCAGGCATGGAACTTGGAGTTTCAATACCTGGAGGCTGAATGTGAACAGTCAGAGAGCAGGGCTATTAGAGGGGCCCAGCGCGGGGCTGCAAGGATTAGGGATGCCTTGAGGTAGCAATTTGAGGCTGAAAACTACCGGTAATGTTTGGTGCCCTGCACGGGAGTGAAGTGCAGTGGTTCCAATGCGAGTAGGAATCTGTGCTTGCTACACTGACTTGCAGTGCCTGTTGCTTTTCTGGGCTAAGGTATCTTTTACTTAATGCAATAATAAAGAATGTTTTCAAAGTCAAAAAAGCCATTTATTTAAAATAAAATTCATTTATTGAAAAGAAACACAACTGCTTGGGGAACAGAAAGGGCAAGGGGTTGGGGTGGGGAACGATTTAATCACAGATTTGCATATGTCCTGTTCTCATACTCAGCCTTTCTGTCTGGAATGCTGTGTAATGAGTGCTGCACTTCAGGCTGGTTAAAATGCATGGTGATGGGAGTTGAGTGTAGTGGGTAAAGGTTGTCGTTTGCAGGGCTGGGTGGTGAAGCTACAGGTGTTGGAGGCAGCTTTCCCGGATGTTGGGGAAAGTGGGTTGGAGGTGACATGGGGAAACAAGGGAAAGAGTTTTGGGACAAGGGCTGAGGAGGAGGGGGCAGGCGTGGTAGTGCTCCGCCTGCATGGATATGAGCACCTGGATCAAATCTGCTTGGCACTCCATTATGCTTATCAGACGCTCCGTGCTTTGGTGCCAGCGTTCCGCATTCTGCTGGCGGAACCTCCTTTCACTCTCCCTCCACTCCTGCGCTTTTTGATTTTCATGAACGGACTGCTGCATTACTTCATGCAGCACTGTCTTCTTTGTTTCTACGTGGCCTCTTCCTAATTCTTTGGAGTCTATCAGCCGGTGATAACACGGATGGCTGAGATCTCAAGGTTGCATCTGTAAAGGCAAAATGCAACACTTAACAGAGGCAGCATTGTTCACACCAGACAGAGCAATGATTCACCCGTACTTAAAGACAAGCACACTCTACACAATAGCAGAATTTGTCCATCCCAAAGCGAGCACACAACACACAGGAGCCCCAAAATGGTGAGTAAGCACAGGGTTGAGGGGACTGACTGTTTCACTGCTGTACTGTCTTCTGGGATTCTGTGCCTTGGGGAGAGCCAACAGCTCCAGGGGGCCCCTATACTGAACACTGTCCCCATATTTTCCACAGGAGTTTGTCCTGGAAGATATCTTGCTGCTGAGAGTGACCTGGGAAACAAGGTAGCGTCTTCCACTACAATGCTGCTTCCGCCCTGGCCCATATGCAGCTTGCCTGTGTGCAGCAATGGTCCCCGCACCCATCATGGCACAGTGGTGCGGACATGTTAGCCTTACTGGGGCAAGGAGCACAGTAGTGCTCCCAAGGAATCTGCGCAAGCGCATTACACAGCTTCTGGATGAGACCTTTGAAGAGATCACTTACCAGGCACATCCTCTGGTCTTTGTCCTTCCCCAAGCACCGGCTGCTGCAACTGGCTACCTTCCTCCTGGCTTGAGAGCAGCTCTTGGCTGCATGCATCTAAGGATGCTGGGGTGTCTTCCTCCTCTTCAGCCCCTCACTCCCGCCTTCCTCCTCCTCCTTCTGCCTTGTTGAACTGGGCTCTGAAGTGTCCATGGTGGTCCTTGGAGTGGAGGTGGGGTTGCCCCCAGTATTGCGTCCAGCTCTTTGTAGAAACGGCAGGTCGCGGGGGCAGCACCGGAGCAGTGGTTTGCCTCGCAGGCTTTGCGGTAGGCATGCCGCAGCTCCTTCACTTTAACCCTGCACTGCAGTGCAGTGTGTCCCGGTCATGGCCCCTTTCCATCATGTCCCTTGATATCTGCCCGAAAGTATCGTAATTCCTATGGTTGGAGCACAGCTGGGACAGAACAGCTTCCTCCCCCCAAACATTGATGAGATCCAGCCATTGGTCCATACTGGGGATCACCTGGCGTTTGGAGACATGGTCACCTGGAAAGATGCACTGAGAGCACTCCATGCCTTGCTGAGCAAACAGAAAGGGATTTTCAAAATTCCCAGAGAATTTAAAGGCTGAGTCTGACAGTTGGTCACCTGAGGGCAGGGCAGTAGGGTTCAAAGTGATAACCAGAGTGGCCAGAAGAGGCATTGTGGGACACTTCTGGAGGCCGATCAGAGTGCATTAACAGACCAGGGCATCCACACTGGCGCTGTGGCGCTCCAGTCAGGGCGCACCAAGTGTTATGCCTTTCGCGGAGGTGGAGTACCAGGAGCGCTCCAGCCGCGGAGTCAGAGCGCTCTACGTGCCTTGCCAGTGTGGACGCGTCATGAGTTAGAGCGCACGGGGCTGCTTTAATGTGCTCTATCTCGCAAGTGTAGCCATACCCCAAAACCAGTCTCTCTATAGATTCAATTTGTTTGATCTGATCAGAATTATTAAATAGTCCTCCTGGATGTATGGGAATGAAAGGTTCTGTACAGATTCTCCCTTTGAATTTCAACTCCTATGTTCATACTGCATATAGAGATGAGTATGAGAACATGTTAAAAATCACTTAGAAAAGTTAGATGCCTGCAAGTCACCCGGGCCTGATGAAATGCATCCTAGAATACTCAAGGAGCTAATAGAGGAGGTATCTGAGCCTCTAGCTATTATCTTTGGAAAGTCATGGGAGACAGGAGAGATTCCAGAAGACTGGAAAAGGGCAAATATAGTGCCCATCTATAAAAAGGGAAATAAAAACAACCCAGGTAACTACAGACCAGTTAGTTTAACTTCTGTGCCAGGGAAGATAATGGAGCAAGTAATTAAGGAAATCATCTGCCAACACTTGGAAGGTGGTAAGGTGATAGGGAATAGCCAGCATGGATTTGTGAAGAACAAATCATGTCAAACCAATCTGATAGCTTTCTTTGATAGGATAACGAGCCTTGTGGATAAGGGTGAAGCGGTGGATGTGGTATACCTAGACTTTAGTAAGGCATTTGATACGGTCTCGCATGATATTCTTATCGATAAACTAGGCAAATACAAATTAGATGGGGCTACTATAAGGTGGGTGCATAACTGGCTGGATAACCGTACTCAGAGAGTTGTTATTAATGGTTCCCAATCCTGCTGGAAAGGTGTAACGAGTGGGGTACCGCAGGGGTCTGTTCTGGGACCGGCTCTGTTCAATATCTTCATCAACGACTTAGATATTGGCATAGCAAGTACGCTTATTAAGTTTGCGGATGATACCAAACTGGGAGGGATTGCAACTACTTTGGAGGACAGGGTCATAATTCAAAATGATCTGGACAAATTGGAGAAATGGTCTGAGTTAAACAGGATGAAGTTTAACAAAGACAAATGCAAAGTGCTCCACTTAGGAAGGAAAAATCAATTTCACACATACAGAATGGGAAAAGACTGTCTAGGAAGGAGTACGGCAGAAAGGGATCTAGGGGTTATAGTGGACCACAAGCTAAATATGAGTCAACAGTGTGATGCTGTTGCTAAAAAAGCAAACATGATTCTGGGATGTATTAACAGGTGTGTTGTGAGCAAGACACGAGAAGTCATTCTTCCACTCTACTCTGCTCTGGTTAGGCCTCAGCTGGAATATTGTGTCCAGTTCTGGGCGCCGCATTTTAAAAAAGATGTGGAGAAATTGGAAAGGGTCCAAAGAAGAGCAACAAGAATGATTAAAGGTCTTGAGAACATGACCTATGAAGGAAGGCTGAAAGAATTGGGTTTGTTTAGTTTGGAAAAGAGAAGACTGAGAGGGGACATGATAGCAGTTTTCAGGTATCTAAAAGGGTGTCATAAGGAGGAGGGAGAGAACTTGTTCACCTTAGCCTCTAAGGATAGAACCAGAAACAATGGGTTTAAACTGCAGCAAGGGAGGTCTAGGTTGGACATTAGGAAAAAGTTCCTAACTGTCAGGGTGGTTAAACACTGGAACAAATTGCCGAGGGGGGTTGTGGAATCTCCGTCTCTGGAGATATTTAAGAGTAGGTTAGATAAATGTCTATTAGGGATGGTCTAGGCAGTATTTGGTCCTGCCATGCGGGCAGGGGACTGGACTCGATGACCTCTCGAGGTCCCTTCCAGTCCTAGAATCTATGAATCTATGAGCTGCAAAACTTGGAGCTAGATCTCCATGAACCCACAGTTTGGAGGAAAAGGAAAGAGGGCATGAGTTCAGATGTAGGGTTTTGACTTGGGCACACCCTTAATTGTTGCATTATTCATGTGCATGGATATATAATGTCTGTATATAGGCTCACAAGCACTCATCCAGAATGCAAATGTTCCATTCCTCTTGCTCCCTTTCTAACCAATGGGCACCGCCCACTTCTGAGGGTTACACACACAGCATGAGACATACTTGCCAGCTCTTCCCATTTAAGCGGGACAAGCTCTTTTTAAGTTTTATGTTACAGTATCATTTTCTCAACTCTGTCTCCACAGACAGAGCTTCCCTTTTTCCATTCACTTCTATGGACTCAAAAGGTGCATCCATTTATAGATTTCAAATGTTGGCAGGGATTGCACAAGATAAGAGCGTTTCAAGAGCACTGGGGATTGGCTGGTGAAAAGATAAATATTTACACTACATCTTTAGACGGTTAGTGTATAAAATGGGCTAGAATAAGAAGGAATTTAAATGAGAAATGGCACTTGTGCGCCACGAGTATAGATCTTTGCGAACATCTGGCACAGAACTACTCGAGCCAGGAAAGTGAAAAATAGCAAGGAAAATATTTTCCCTACCTTTAAAAATGTTTTACTTGTTACTTATTTTCACGTTAGGCTTAAGCATCCCAACAATTTATTTTCATCTTATATTTTATTTTCGCCCCATGAAATTCTTATTTCCTAAATGGATGAGGCTACAAAAACATATCAGAATTGACATGCAAACATACACCAACAAGCAAAATAAAAAGAAAAACAGATTAATGCAATCAATGTGAACTCCATGGGCTACATTTTCAGCTAGTCTTAACAGTCTTTATTTTTGTGCTCCTTTTTGCACACTGTGCTTGCAAAAGTGGACATGCATCCTGTTAGTACAAGCAAAACCCACATTTGTCCAGTCAAATCTGGTAGCTGAGTGACTATGGATGCAAATGTGGACATGTGAAAATGGAGGCTGAGGTGGAATGTTTGGTACCATGATTTTTATATTCCTCTTAAATGGAATACATGTGTATGTTACACACTATACAAAGCAGAAGACTTTCCCCCTTTATTTTTAATGTATGCTTACAAAAAAATTTCTTAACGAGTGGACACATGCCCTTACCACAAAGCTACCATGTTACTCAGTGGAAAGGCTAAGGGCCTTGGAGACCAATGGAACGATCCTCTCGCACCTGGAGATGGTCCCCTGGTTGGGGTAGAGCAGGAGAAGTTGCCTGGACTAGCCCTGTTTTGTGGATGACTGGGGAATTTCTCAGTCTCAAGAGTAGTCAATCCAGCACCTTTCACACCACACTGCTTTGGTGCAAGACTCTTGACTTTATGCAGCATGGTATTCTTCACTTAAGGGTGCCTGTAATCCCAAATATTGCTGACTCTAGGACAATGAAGCAGAACTTCAGCTGTGTTTCATCTATTTTTGTATAACTGAAGCAAAATACAATTGTGACTACTCAGTTTTACCTGCTGCTTTAGACTGAGTGCTCTGTATTACCCCTGATTAAGTCAATATTTGTGATCACTGTATAAATGTTAATGATTATTACTACATTGCACTGAAGTATGTTGTTGGGAGACTGCATGGCTGCTGTCCTCTGGGATCTGCATGATGATAGCTGGGGTATTTTATGAGGCTCTCACACTGAGCAGAAGTGTAATAGTACAGGCACCAGTGGGGGTAAGAAAGGCCTGGACACAAAGCTGACAGAGGCAGAGTCAAAACCCTGAACTCCCAACCAGTTTTTTTGGGTGTAGGTTAAAGATAAACCAGATTAACTAGGGCAGGATCACATATGACGGGCTGACCAAACTTACTGGCATATGACCATCTTAAGAAGTTGGAGAGTTGGGGCGCGCCTGCTGGCATTCAGGGCTTCAGCCCTGTGGAAAGGGGGTCTCAGGGCCTCAGCCACATAGTGGCACCTGCTGGGGCTTTAGCCCTGCTCCTGCTAAAGCCCTGAGCCCCAGCAGGTGCATCCCAGAGGGCTGAAGCCCTGAGGCGTCCCTCCCCACTGGGCAGAGAGGTGACGTGCAGGGGGGGCATGTGGGGTCATGGGCCCCCCAGATTTTTGCCAGTGGTTGCTGGCCCCGCTCGGTCACATGGTACTACCGGGCACCCTCCTTGCATGGGAGCTGCCAGAGCTGGCAAGTTGGGAGCTGCAGTGGTGGGGAGAGGCAGTGGTAAACAGCTGGGAGCTACAGAGAGAACGGCTGCTTTTGCTGCTGCCTCTCCCCCCAGAGCTGCAGCTCCCAGCTGTTTGCCACTGCCTCTCCACCTGGATCTAACACCTGGGAGCTGCAGGGAGGGGCCTGCGATGTGTGTGACTCAAGCTGTTGATGGGGCCTGAACCTTTAAATTGTGCCTCCCACTCTCAGCAGGCACCAATTGTTTGTGGCAGAAGCCACTAGCCCCACCACCCTACGGAGGGCAAAAGCCCTGAGCTCCCCGCTCCTGGGTCTGGGGGGGGGGGGGAGGAAGGAGGGAGAGAGAGAGAGAGAGGGTGTGTGTGTGGGGGAGAGAGAGAGAGAGAGAGAGAGAGAGGGAGGGAGGGCGGGGGCTCCACAAGCCACACTTCAATGGTAAAAGAGCCGTGTGTGGCTCGTGAGCCGCAGTTTGGCCACCCCAACATATGCCATAAGCTTGGTTAGCAATTAAATCTTTCAGCTACCTGGTATCTGGACATACCAAGTAGGAACTGCACAGGTAACTGAGACCCGCATAGAGAAGCAACTAGTATATTTGTAATGGTATGGACCCTTACAGCAGAGCTCACTACTGAAAAGAAAACTGGATTACCTTTTGTTTGTTTTAAAACTGTAACGTGAGAGAAAGAAATATTGAAACCCTTTAACCGCCAGCCTGAGACCTGGAGTTCCTTCATTCTGGGGACCACTGTTCTTATATTGTTCTCTTAGCCACATATTGCTGCCTACCTAGGTGGGGCTTTGTGCATCTAGTTTTCAGAGCAGCTTTGACAGTTCTGAGAGAATGCAAAGCCCAGTATCCTCCACTTGCCTCCTCTTGAAGCTCCATGGTGTTGATGCATCCAAGCTTCACTGGCCTGAGATGCTGAAGCCTCAGGGTTATCCCAACCCAACCCCCAGATTTTCTGTCTAGCTGATAAAGTACTTATCATGATACCTGAATTCCCATGTGCCATTTCAACTGGATAGTATTCATCATTACTACTCAACACAAGCTGTTGTGCGGTGTTTCTCTGCATGGCTGAACTGTGACTATGTTCCACCTCAGAGATGGCTGCATTTATTTGGTGGATGAAGTGATTTTCTGAATTTATACAGTAGTTTGTGAAGCATCTCTGAAGCCTTCTGGGCATGGTTTAAAGGTACTATATTATCATATCTTCCATTTATAATGCTTGTATTTTCAAACTCATTTGCACTGATTATCCAGAATGCATTTAGGCATTTAGGAAAGGGGCAGAATACGATGACCCTGTAAAGCTGCTTTTTGGTTTAACTGGGAAATTGCTTTCATGAGCATTTTCTGCTTCGTGTTACCTATGGAACCATGCATCATCACAGCTCATCCCATTTCAATGGTCCGCAGGCAAAGCATGTTGGTGTGATATAAAAGCAACCTGGGAGGCCTTGTGTCCTTAACCATTCAGAGAAAACGAATTCTAGCTGTCTTTGGAAAAGCACCAGTGTCAAATAGCTCACCAACAGTCTCACAAGGCTGCAGAAGATGCCAAGCCTGTGCAGAACTGCATAAGGACAATTACTGAGGAATAATATCCAAATTACACTGAGCAAAGTAAATAAGCTTTGAAGAAATACATTAATGAACAGAAAGACTCAGATATCACTTCTCAGGGAAATTCCTTCCCCTCACCCAGCGTAAAGTTAGTGGCTTCCTATTGCATTCGCCTATTGCTTATCGCTTTAGTATGGATGAGGCAAATACCTGGTTATTTAAGGAGCAGGATAAATGGGCTGAGACAGCTTTCCCCATCCCCAATTCACCAGGGAATGCTGGAGAATTCCACCTGACACTGGGACAGCGTTGTGCTCTTAAACAATCTACCGTCTGATCCGATTGTTCCCCAGTGGGGGAGGCAGGCTGCAGCTCACTCGAGAGTCATTGATTGGATTAACAGCCTAATTCCCAACAGATGAATAGAATACTGATGTCTTGTCAGCCCAAATCATAGAAGGAAAACACAATCTGCTTCTACAGCTTGGAAATTTAACCCTTTGTTTCCCCAGCAGTATGGGTCTGAATTCAGAGTCCTGCAGTTTCAATTCAAGATCATAGCCGTGTGAGTGGCAACATATATTAATATATGGGCATAGTTTGACTAATCATCCACTTGCTACTAGATGGTTCCTTTCTATCTTCCTTAAAACTAGTTATTATTCTAAGGTATACAGATATCACTATGTGTCTTTTAAGAACACCATTTTATCTGAATGATAGAATCTGGCCAGTGAGAAGCATCAGACTATATATTTTGGGACAGAAGCTGATGAAACTGTATTCTCCTTCTTCTCTTTCTCTGCTTGCTCCTGGCCAGGATCAGGATAGGGGAGGAAGGCAGGTCCTGTGGAATATGACTGGGACCCAGGAGACCTGAATTCAATGCCCAGCTCTGCCACAGACTTTCTGTGTGGCCTTGGACAAATCACTCACACTCAGAGTCTTGGTGCACCATCTCTACAATGGAGGTATTACTGCCTTTTTACCTCACAGGGAAGTTGCGAATAGAAATTAGTATTTGTAAAGCGCTCAAATACTACAGTGATGGGGGCCAAGGACCTACACAGAATCTCCAATAGCAGAATTTTCTCATGGAATCCTAAATGAGATTTTTATTTATTTATTTGCTCAAGGGTCAGCTAGGGACAAGAACAAACGTGAAATGTCAGGTTTTAAGAAATGCATCCGAAGAGACTTTATTCCTAGAGTAGGAAGAACCATTAAGTACTAATTGAAAAGACACAGTTTTTACAAGTGTCCTCTATTTTTGTGTTTAAAAATCAGGGAGACAGACATTTAGGTACTATTAAGTGATGTTGCAAAAAAGGGGATGCAAAACTGATGGCCAGGTTGGAACCTATTTAAAAATGTGGTCTACAGAGTTTGTTTGATCCACATGTGAATGTGAATGACTTATACAGAAATTCTTCCTACCCCGTTTGGCTCTGCTCACCGGAGTCTAGCTAGACCAGATTTAACTCTGCGGACTGAAAGTTATTGTTGTCAATTTGTTTGGGTTTATATAGCTCATATGCACAGAGGAATAGGCTACTCCAGTTCACCAATAAAACCCCCCAAGCCCATTACCCTCTTAAAAATAAAGTGTCCCAGGTCTAGCTAAGAAACCACACAGGGTAGGCCAGGAAGCTAGATTCCCATCTAACACCCTTCTCTTTCCCTTTGAACAGCACCTGGAGCCAACAGAAGAGTTCTAGATTTCAGTGTTTTACAACATTTACATTTTTTATATGCACACTATCTGTACAGAAGATCTGCAATGAGATGGCAGCAAAAACCTCAGGCCAGCCTAAACCATGCCAATATATCAAATATAAAGGCACCCACATATTGAGAGACAGTCCTTCAGAGAGAAACAAGGAGTTCAATGCTTAGAATAAAGGGGATGGGGGGGAAGCAATAGTCTGGATTAATGAAAGAGTTGCCTTCCCCAACACTAGAAAGCACTTAATGAATGATATGACACCAATCAAATGATTTAATTAATGCAGTGTTAATATTACTGTTTCAAAGTCAGTCAGATTATTAGCACTTTTTTATCATTTGAAGCCACGTTGTTTCATTTTTATCCCCAGATGTGAACTATTACAGAATGGCAATACATAAACAAAATCAAACCAACTCAGACCCTGTCTTGTAACGCAGTTGCATTATACATTTGTGAAACCAGGTTAAGGATGGTTACTCAGACAGTTGTGCCCTGGAGTTAGCAGACTGCAGGTTTTATAAATACATACAGAAATAATTAAAATCTAAGGGGTTTAGAAGGGTTAATCTCCTTTAAATAATCTCTGCCACAAAGCCTGTAAAGTCATCACTGGCACAGCGCCCATATCGGACCGGCTGTCGGATATCAGGGCAGCATGTGGGGAGTGGAGCAGAGAGATTAACTGAAACCACGGCCACGCTGGCCTATCGAACATACACTATTCTCCTCAATATGGCCCCCTCTGCTCACTATCAAGAGGTTGAAAATGGAGTGAAAGCCCAGCCGGACAATATCCAATACCAACTAGCAAATCAACATTCCACTTACTGTAGCTGATTAAAACCGAGACGGAGAGGTATATGTTGAAGGGTTGCTACATGTAGCAGCTTAAAGCAGGCTGTAGGGGAGACTGAGCCAGGCACAAGGGAGTACTGCTGTCCCCATTCAGTCCTCCTGAGCCCTCCCCAACTTCGAAACAAACTCAAGCTCATTTTAGACTTTAGAGGAGTTCATCATTTTGTACAGGCTCTCTCCTCTTCAGGAGAATCAACCACCCAGTCCTGTGCGAATGCAAAGGAAATGTTACATTTTAAATAATTATTTAGCATTTTTCACCATCTTACATCTTCAAAACACTTCCTCTTACTTTAAAGTTGCCTTTTTAAGACAAAATTTCGGCAGCCATAAAAAATAAAATGCTGGTTACTGCTGGATGGGCAAAGAATGATTTTGAATTGGCTGAATGCTAATGAAATGTTGCTGTGTTTGAATCAATGAGTTGGCTGTGGACTCAGGATCCAACCATATATTGCCTCAGATGGCTGGGGTGAAGAGAGGATTAGTTGAAATTTTGCAACTGTATTAAGAGCTAAGAAGGAGTCCTGAAGAAATTCAACTTCCTTATCTGCTCTTCAAATTAACCATAAGACAGCCTTAGGAGACTATGTTTTGGTGTCACAAATCTTCATCAGTTTGGATAAACTGGAACCCATATAAAACCACCCTGGTTTTGATTTTGTAAAACCAAACTACCCAAATTTGGAAGGCTTGGATAAAATGCTTTGGTTTTGTCCTGCAAAACCTCATTAAGTCAGGTTTGAGTTTTGCAAAACCAAGATCAGGGTAAATTGGGGTGCAGGTTCCATTTTAGCTGAAATGAAAGTTTGTGGGAGTCTGAATCAAGGTTCTAATTTGGTCTCAATCTAAAATTAAAAGATTCCTTTTTAGAAGGACACAGATAATTGACGGGACCATGTGTAATCTCAAAGTACAAGATCACAGGAGCTGTACTGCACAGATTCCATGTGTACTTTCACTTCAGTATATACTTAGAAACTAGTGTGGTAATCCCCCTTCACAGCTAATCTTTGTTAGGAAAGAACATTCTGATATACTTACATTCTTTTGAGAAAGACATGCAGGCATACAGACCCAGATCTCCCATTTCTGAAGTGACAATGTGCATGTATCTTAGGGCAGAGTTGGGTTGCAATATGCATGAGTTGAGGATGACGTTTCAGTTTCCACTCTGACTCTCATACAGTTTTGTTGTTTATATGACACCTAAAGGCATTTTAGCAGACAGGGGTTCTCCTGTCCATGTAGTAATCCACCTTCCCGAGAGGCAGTAGTTAAATCGATGGAAGAATTCTTCCGACAACTAGCGCTGTCTACACTAGGATTTAGGTCGGCTTAACTACACTATTCAGGGGTGTGGATTTTTCACATGACGTAGTTAAACAGACCTAATTTTCTAGTGTAGCCCAAGCTTAACACTGGGAGTGGGGTCCACCTGTAGGAGGGAGTAGAAAGTTGGGTCATGTGTGCTTCAATCTCTTACTGAGACAGCCAACAAGGGAGCCTGTTGTGATATTGGTATCTGTCCACTAAGTACAGAACTGAGACCAACTCGTTTCACATATGGTAGAGCACTGAACAGAAGCAGATGGTAAGTACTTTTAGTCACCATTGACTAGGGCCAGAGTTGAACCAGTGACCTAGACGTGAAAGGCTCTGTTCTCCCATTACCAATCCCCAGAGCCAGGCAGTCCCTCTAAAATAAGTGTTGATACATTAATCTTTTTGACTGACAGAAACAAATATCAACAGCAAATAACCTCTTCAGTGGGGGGAAGGGGAAACATTTACCAAAATGCTATTTAAAAATGTACAGTTAAGATCACCCTTGGGGTACATTCTAACATCATAACAGATATTTCTATCTGATGCAACTTTCTTTTTTTGACACTAGAGGTACAAATGTTAAGAAGCACTGCTGTATTGCATTAGTGCAATTGTGCTGGTGATAGGTACAGCAGAAATGCGTGTAATGCTGCAGTAAAAAATAAACTGTCTGCTGTGCTTCCTTCGTAGTCACCTTTCTGAATCAGGTTTTTACTTCCAGGGAGCTGGTACAGCTCAGATATCTATCTGCTAAGATAGTTCAATAATAAACGAACATGCTTATTTGGGCCTGGTGGAAGTCTTCCTCCAAGAAAATGTGCTGCCATAACTAAGTGTGCTGTGTTGGGTAAATACCTACACATCAGGACACTTTTCAAAGCCATCAGGCAGAGGGGTCAGCCTTTTTTTTTTTTTAAACTACACAAGCTAATGCTTTAAGAGTGTCTTGATGGAATCAGGGAAATTGGATTGTCCCCCCATTTGCTGGTCTAAAACAAGCCTTTTTTATTTATCCCATTAGAGGAACACAAGAGAAACCTTTTAAATGTCACTAAAATTTTCCCTGCATTGCAAAACCCAGTCAAAAGGGTTTTAATTCTCCCCGATAACTCTTAAGTAATGCAGTATGTCAAGGTTTAATAAATTGTGTAGGGGATAGTTTTTATTCTGTGCTATTTATATTACTTCACTAGAGGTGATTTTGCACGCTTAGTCCTCTGTGCGTGGAGTTAGGTCCCTCCAGCAGTTAGCGGTGAACCCCACAGATTCAGCTGTAATGCCTTTCTGCAGAGCTGAAGCACACATGCAAAGTATGGGGCGGTTACCCCTCACTCCAAATATTTCATGCATGAGTTATTCTGCATCTCACTTCAAAAAAAATGTGGAAACTCAGCGACATTGACCTCTCGCCCCTAATTTTGGTATGTGATTTTGGATTTCTTTCTTTCATAAACAGGCGCAGCAGGGTAGTTGAAAGAGGGCTCCCTCCTGACAAACCAGAGTGCTGATGCAGCAATGGAAAAGGTTTTCTGGCATCCTCTTGGCAGAATGCTATTGCATACAGTGGTACGAGGCTCCAAGTTTCACAGGACTATTTGAAAGATGACAAAAACTAGCTTAATATTTAGATAGGAGAGTCTGGGGATTTAAAACGTTAGGGTGTGTACAAGCACATGAAGTGCTGATAGCATGATTCAAGACAGATGTACTGCATGAGCTTATATGAAGATTTTCCTCTTCTCAGAGAACAAGTCAATCATGACCTGCAGTGCTTCCTGTTTTCTAGCCTAGACCTCTCCGGAGTAGACGCTGACAGCACTGCTGAAACTCCCAACAGTTTGTGTCCATGCACAAGTGGTCACTAGTAACTAAGCTGAAACCATCCATATTGTTTTCATTTGTGACAATCAAAATTTTGAACCCAGGTTGGTTCACAAAAGGTGAGTAGTCAGTGCATTTGTCAATTGCACCATTTAGCCCTCTTATCTCTTATGGATCAACAGCTCTCCCAGGAACACTAATTAAAGATAGAAACAGGGTGATCTGTTCATTGGAGGCTGGGCCTGCCTAAACTTAATGCTGCTTTCTGTGGATGCCACAAGCTTTAAAGCCAAAGCTATTTCTTCTATCCATTTCAAACTGATGCTGCATGGTTAGCCATACTGCGAGCAGTACAACTGAAGATTACTACTCTTCCCAAAGCAACTCCAACTATTTATTTTTAACTACTATTAAATTAAGCCATTATTCAGGCCCTGTCAGTATGATCGACCACTCTCTCTAGAAACCATCGGCAATAGACCTCAAAGACGTGCAATGAAGTCCAGAGTCCTCAATCAGTGTTAGTCCTGTTTTTCCGTTTTTTTGTGGTGTGTATTGTGAGTGTTTGTTTGTTTTGAAAGAAGGAACATAGTAAGTTACCTAAGGAAAGGGAAAAACAATAAAAGTAGGGTGGTTAAGAAAATAATATTATCGTGAAAAAAGATTGGCACTGGCAGACCTGCTGCTCCTGGCATGACACATCAATACATTTCCCAGTAGCATTTGGAAGTCTAGAAATCCTCTCTCTCCCACATACACCCATCGGAGCACTTTGGAGGGGTAAGTACAGCTCTTGACACCATTTACTACGCAGGTCACTTCTGTGGCAAGGAGGAACCCATAGTACACAAAGCATCGTTTCACTACAGACAGGAGTGAAACTACAAACAGTAGCTGCCACTTTGAACAGTTCACTTCAGTAAGGCTCAACCCCTCTGCCCTCCAGCCCCCAATCAGAGGTGAGAGCCAGATTTGTGCTCTAGTCCCCACCCATCAACAGCTGGCAATGAGCACTATTAGGGAGGAGAGAGGAGTAGACTTTCAACTAGTCAGAGAAAAACGCATTCATGAGACAAAGCTATTGCCTCCTAATCCTCCCTTTAGGGTTTCTTAATCTATTTTACAAAATGTCAAAATTCAGCATGAAAACAGGAATAAAAGTGTGTGTTTGTGTGGGGGGGGGGGAGGGGCGGGATCAGAACGAATGGTTATTGGACCAAGGGCTGTGTTAAAAGGATCAGGAGGTGGTGGTATGGGGAGGGGGAGAGTGAAGGGGATAAAGTAGTGGTTCTAATCAAATCAGTTTAAAAAGCTGCAGCCTCTCAGCGCCTCTCAGTGTTAACCTTGCCAATCAGAGAGCGAGCAGGAGCATGCCTGTGCACATTAAACTGGGAGTGTGTCCTTGAACCCACAACGCACTTCATCCTCCCACAAGCAACCCATGAAGGCTGCGTAATGAGCACCCTCAGAAAAAGCCTTGAATTCCATTAGGAGTTCTCCTTAGGAATAAGCCATCCTCAAGTGGCAGCTAGCACAGCAAAGGCAGTTCAGACCCTTTACTGTTATTAGACATGAGCTCATGGGATTAAGATGGCAATAGCTTGGAAAATTAAAAAATACAAAAAAACCCACTGACAAATGACAACTCCAGCAGCTGTGAGTTGCATTATCAACTTGTGTTAATGGCAGTCACTTTACAATAAATATTCACTAGGAATTACATGGATAATCTAAAGGGATTATCTTGATGTTTTTTAACAGTTCAACAAACTGAGAATAACATGGCCGACACAGGTGTTTGCATTATTTTGACCAAAATCAGCCCCCTTCCAATGACCACAATCAGATTCAATTGCGGAAATGCATGTCCAATTCTAATCAAGCCCTCTAAATTTCTTCAGATTCTCAGCCATGGTGGGGGAAAAGCACATTAGTGCTCTTTGAAACCATCACAATTCCATTTTCAGTGACGGGGCAAAAATGTTTTTTTTTTTACTGAAAAGGACGTTTAGAAGAGCCAATCACTAGGCAACCAATACAAAGTGCCTCACAACACAAGTCTTTGTGGTGAAAATGCTTGTAACAGACTGTCTAATGCACAATAGTCTAATTTTAGACTATAATAGTCTAATTCCCCAATAGGGAAGGATGATCTTCTAGTTAAAGGCACAGCACTGGGAGAAGGTGATCTGGGTTTCATTCTTAGGTTTGCCACAAACAGTGTGAGCACTTGAACAAGTCAGTCCCTCAGTTTCCCCATCTGTAAATCACAGATAACAACACCCACCTTCCTCGCAGGAGTCTTGCGAGTTTAACTCACTAGGTTTCCAAAGCCAACGGTTGACATCCTGGGATGGAACATGTTGTCAAGCTGCAAAGTAGTATCATCACAACCTAAAACACACAATGATCTAGCCTGCAGTATGGCAGCAGTGCTCTGAACTGCTATGCCAGAGATTGAACTTTAGAAACAATGTAAGGGACTATGAGCTCCTGAGCAGTACAGACTAGCTATCTGGAGAAGGTGCCTTACTCTGTTTACCAATTGACCTACATAGCTTGCTTCTGTGGCAGTTGCTAGTGACCCATCTGCAAAACTACAATGGGGAGAGCAAGATTTAGGTGAGACGGTGCGTTCAATCCCTCTGATTAAAGTTCAGCTGCTATCAATATGGCAAGTCAGGAGTGCAGAAGGGTAGTGGAGAAAATTGCGCAGAAGGGTCAGAATGAAGGGATTAGAACAGTTAATTTTCAAACACTAAGAATCCACAGCTCTTGATATACACCTCTACCCCGATATAATGCGACCCAATATAACACAAATTTGGATATAACATGGTAAAGCAGTGCTCGGGGGGGGGGGGGGGGGCAGGACTGTGCACTCCGGTGGATCAAAGCCAGTTCGATATAACGCGGTTTCACCTATAACGCGGTAAGATTTTTTGGCTCCCGAGGACAGCGTTATATAGGGATAGAGGTGTATAATGCATGTCCTAACAACATGAAAAATCTCTTAGATGCCCCAAAAGCAGGGCCGGCTCCAGGCACCAGCCTGGCAAGCAGGTGCTTGGGGCAGCCGCTCTGGAGAGGGGCGGCATGTCCAGGTATTCGGCGGACGGTCCCTCACTCCCGCTGGGAGCAAAGGACCTCCCGCCGAATTGCCAACGCGATCGCGGCTTTTTTTTTTTTTTTTTGGCTGCTTGGGGTGGCCAAAATCCTGGAGCCGGCCTTGCCCAAAAGTATTGTTGTGAAGGGCTTGAAACTATATCTATTTCCAACTATCATAACATCAGACACAGTGAGCAGCTTTGGTAAAACATGCTGAATCTATTCCTTAAAACACAGCAGCACTAAGAGAACAGAAGAACAATAAATGCTTTAAAAATCTGTTCCTATTTCCTTGCAAACACTAATAATAAATTAAGACCCAATTATCCCAGGAGAAAAACTGACAAGGATTGGTGAGCCTGCAAGAATAGAGGCATGATTATGCTGCCTGTAAATGCAGGGATATACCACAGCAGTGGTTCTTTTAATCAAATCAGCTCTTTGGAGCCCTTTGTGGTGGTTCACAATATGAAAAGTTTTGGGAACCAAACAGTAAGGAGACTAGGAAGTTGCGAGGGAAGGCATGATCCATGGAAGGATCGAGATTTTAAAAGGTCACTCTGAACAAGGGAGAGAAGGGCACTGGGTTTGGGACTTTTTTGCCTTCTTCATGATCTTCAAATAAGACATGAAAGTTTCCTCCTTTTTTAAGATTAGAAATATCAGTAATGTCAAGTCAGGTTAGCCCTATTTCACTGAAAGTCTCTTTTGTAAGACTTAGCAACACCAACAGGAGGGCACTGTCTGTCATCAACTGAAGGGACTGGGAATTAAGGGGCTGAATTTTTAACAGGATGGAGTTTCTTCCAACTGTTTGTCTAGCATTTGAGTTAAATAAGTGTTAACAAAACCAAAAAATAAACCCAGAGTTTTATATAACCTAAATAAAAAACATTTCTCTAAACCAGCACTTTCTTGATGTGTGGTTTCATAAACTACTTCACATCTGCCAGAAAGAAAAAAAAAGACCAGATAAGACCTGAATATCTACTTTAAAAGATGAAGCAAAACACCTGCTCCCCCTTTCTTTTTTTAAATGTTCATGCTCTCTTCAGACATAAATAACACAAAAAAAGCACAAGTCTAATATTTTCCTCACTGACTTCACTGGAACTCCACCAGCAGAGAATTTGGCCTATAGTCTGCAGAATAAAACAGCTAGAGAATCACTCAAACCTTACTTTGGCCTTCACTGACTTCAGCTCTAAGAAAAAAGCTCATGCAACAAAAGTGACATGGTAGACATTTTCACTTCCTGTCCTACACTGCTGAGTAGTGCTGCTGAACAGCTGTCACAGAACTTCAGTAGTGTATAATTTCTGTCCGTATAGACTGATCTAGCAAATCCCTCCTCATACATCTTTTTCTTCTAGCCTTGGTCCCATCTATATGGGGCTGGCCAAACCCCTACTCATGCAATGGTTGCCATAGGACTACTCACATACATGACTGATGGTTGCAGCACGAGTTGGGCTTACAGTCCAGTAGTTTCTAAAGTGCTGTGCAGAGGAATGGCTCTATAGCAAAGCAAGATAATGTTGGGCTTGATAATGCAAGGTGCTGATGTCCCATGACTTCAGATGAACCTTGCAGGATTGATCTCATTAAAAGCAAAGATTTATTCACAGGGAACAACTGAGGTATATGTTAACAGGTAGCATCATTTCCTTTGCCTTTCAGGTTACCAAAGGAGCTCAGTTGGAATGGGGAAACATGTCGAAGAACTGACAAGATGCTGTCTCCACCTTCCACTGACGGCATATAGTCCCCATTTATCAGAGTAGCATGAAGCCTCAGAGCCCGGGAATTCCACACACAGCTTGGATGACCAGGTAGCATCAGTTTCCACCTCCAGCTTGCTAGGAAACTTTATCCCTTCCCTCCTGGACAAGGCACTGACCACAGCAATCAATGCATTTGTCACTTCCAAGCTGGATTACTGTAATTCACTGCATCTGAAGCTGAATGTGACGATGATGCACAGGTGCCAGCTGGCACAGAATGTGGCAGCCTGCCTTCTTCATGGCTCAGGCCACTGTGAGTGCTCAAGTCCCTCCACTGGCTCTCAATCAGTTTCCGATATCAGTTTAAGGTCTCAGTTCTAATTTTCAAAGCAATTAATGAAAAAGCCTTTCCACCATAAGGGACACAATTTGAATACCCTTCTTATTCTCCAAACCCCATCTCCTCCTCGCTGCCCCTGCCCAAAAAACCAACACCCTATCCCAAGCAGAGTTCTGACCCCATAAAGGGAGAAGTGCCAGAGGCATCATGGAGTCCACTAGGGACTTCACTACTGCTACTTATTTTAAAGAGAAGGTGCCAGATTCCATGGTGATGGGCAGCAGGATAAAATTCTAAGACAGATAGGTAGTTTCATTTGGTGTTTTTCACACTTTGAGTGCTCAGGAGAAAATACCCTTCTCTGTTAAGAGGAACGGTGCTACAGAGCTACGACACACATTAATTTCTAAAAGAGGGTTTTAATCATGCAACGTCCTCTGTGGTAGCACAGAATTTAATCTCATTGCTGACTGTAGGCAATGGGGAGCATGTTAAGTGGAAAAGTTGTATTAAAGAGCTTTTTACTGGAGTGTGGTATAGGTAGTTCTTTGATAACCCCTCCCCCCCCCCCCCCCCAAAAAAAACCAAAACAATCTTTCCTTTTCTGTCCACCTCTGGCCCACAAGTCTCAGGAAAAGAACCTATCAATTTGTGTAGCAGATATGCAGATGTACCTTCAATGTCCTGTGCAAGGCTCAAGGACATTTATTAATGTTATTTAGCACTTATATGTAGCAGTGCTTTACAACTATTGATTTAGTAATCCAGGTAATACCCTTGGATAGAAGTATGTATTATTCCCATGTTAGATACAGAAACTGAGGCAGAAAGGTTAAGTGATTTAGCCCATGTTATACAGAGAGCAAATCACACAGCTGGGATTAGAACTCAGGAGAGTGAATTCCCAATCCTATGCCTGGATCCTGTAGGAGAACATGCAGGTTTTTTTCTATGCAAGTCAGTGGGGTTTTCAAACTTTTCCACACTGGGACCCCTCACCAATCTAGCAAGGATCCTCTTCTCATTTAGCAATATGGGAAGGGCAAAGTGGTCGAGACCCCTAGATTCAGTACCAATGTTGTAAAATTACTCTTCAGGTTTTTAGTCATATTTACAAGAACTGTGTCCAATATGTTCTAATATGTCTTTCGAATATTCTCCTTCATTTGCCCTTTTTCTTTTTATTTCTTGTCTACTGTTAGACACTAACTGTAATATTATTGAGAATCCCCAAGAGATTGTCCTACAAGATTTGTTTAACTGAATGTATAGGCATTTAGAGATCAGAAGAAATGCTTTATTCTAACTTGTGGTACAGTTCTTTTTTTAGAAGCTACAACATAACACAAATAAAGTTATCTCACTACTAACTCTCTCTGAGTGGAGTCATTTCCAGGGGCAGAGCTGCTGCCTACAGGATATGCCTACATAAGCAAAACAAAAAACATTACATGGTGCCAAAAATACAACTATAGCATATCACCTTCAACACAGGGAGGTAAGTAGCCCAAAACCAGACTATCCAGCCTAAATTATTCCAAACACTGTAAAGCACTAATGGATCAAGAGACCTCTCCTAAGCATGAGCCCATTAATACACTGAGTCCACTAATACATTCTAGCTTCCTGCATCAACCAAACATTCAAAAAAAGTGGACTCCTGTGATAGCTTGATCCATTTCCAGAGTCCAATAAAGTCGAACTGCCTGAATTTTCTTTTTTTTTTTTAAATTGTGTTAAAATATAAAGCTACCAGTTGCAATATTGCAGGATTAGTTGGATGAGTCCTTGTGCAGGCATAATCAGCTTAATGGCAACAAAGATCACAACATAGTTAGTGCAGCTGTGACACTCAAAAACATTTTGCTGAACGGCAAAGCGTGCACAGAGCTGAATCTGCCCCTTTTCTCATTAGCCATTTCTAAAACAGTGCAGCAAGTCAACAATCCCACAGTCTACATTACTGTTAAAGAACGAAGACAGGGAAGTATTAGGACAGAGCAATTTACTTTACTGGGTCACAATTCTTTGACCATATCATATAATTCAGTTAGATGTACCAATAAAATGACACTGGCTGTTTCCTGAACTCAGTGTAATTTTAACTTAATTCCCACTGTACTATGGGCTAAAGGGCTGCCTGTTGTTCATTGTTGATTAATACACATCTAAAGTAGTGTCAATTTAATATAAATATTATGGGGAGAAAGTTCAGTAAAAACCCTTCAGCATTCTTAATAGTTTACTATTCTCATAAAAAAGAGTAATTAATTCAGTCAGAATAAGAGGCCTGGATTCTCCTGTGTACAAATGTATTTGCACTGAGAAATTTGTTGCAACAGGGTTAATACTATGCTATATATCACTGTTGCATTACAAATAAACAGAGCTGAATATAATAGATTGAAATCTGCCCCTTAAAAAGTTAGGGAGATCTAGATTCTAAGCTTATCGAATTAAGACCTCCATCTTTAAAAAAAATTAACATATGTAGAAGTCAATACCCTCATCTTAATCATCGTTCTCAGCAATTACTGTGCGTCTTGGTTTTTTGGTAGAGTTACCTCAACCAAAAATCCCTTGAAATCAAGCAGAGAGTAATAAGAATAAAAATGGCTGACGAGGAATACAGAAGTAATTCTTTTCAGCCCTGAGAATAAATCTATTCTATTCACTGGAGTAAGCAGAAGAGTGATCTAGGCAACAGGTTGGAACACGTGGGGGAGGTCTAGGTTGGATATTAGGAAAAATGATTTCTCTAGGAGGGTGGTGAAGCACTGGAATGGGTTACCTAGGGAGGTGATGGAATCTCCATCCTTAGAGGTTTTTAAGGCCTGGCTTGACAAAGCCCTGGCTGGGATGATTTAGTTGGGGTTGGTCCTGCTTTGAACAGGGGGTTGGACTAGATCTCCTGAGGTCTCTTCCAACCCTAATCTGCTATGATTCTATGTGGATTCCTTGGAACCACACATGCAATTCTGTCATGGATGGCTCTGATCTTCAGCCTTCCAGGTTAGTGAAATTAAATCCAATGCAGCTGAATATTCAAGATTTGATTTGCAGAAGCAGCCTCTGTTTTAGTAAGTTCAACACGTTGAGGCCTTTCATAATAAACAAACAAACCCATACAGACTCCATGGCATTTTTCATAAGGCTAAGGGTTCGCCGCTCCCAAAACCTTGCCTCCTTGCCCAACTGTGCAGCATAGTTTGTGTCAGTTAGCCACCTGCTGCCAGCCTACACCCCAGAAATAGCTGCATTTCAGTGGTGGTGTATGGGTATAGTTTGTATAGTAAATCGGAAGAAAGATGTAATAATAAATACAAAACATTATTGACAGAATACCTGGCACTGAACTCTCAAACCTGCTCAGAAACTTTGCAGGGGCAGAATCACACATGTCAAGGCCATCACCTAAGGATCCTTTCAAAGTTTTACCTTTGGTGGAACTGAAAAACATCTCTGAAGTTATTAAACCAACTAGTTGGAGAGTGAATGGCGGGGTGGGGGTGGAGAATGGATAAGAGCAGCAAAACATTCCTATGAGAATATTCAGAGACATCTGGCTCAGAGATATTAAGAAAGGAAAGAAAAATTAATCATGCTGCCTGAAAAAAAATAAGCATCAGCATAGTCACCTTGTCATAACTCAGATATTAATAACATGAACCCCCGGGGACCCCTAGATGCCTAAAGGAGCCACTTGTTGGCTATCACAAAGGAGACACATTTAACGGATATCTCTTTAAAGCATTTTGAACCTTGATCTAATCCATTGCGGAGAAATTTTCTACAGCACACAGAGCACCCCAATGTCAAGGGTCAAACATTTATTGCTTTACCCTCTTCTGTTTTCTAGCAGTTACCAGTGGAGTCAATATGATGGAGAGCAAGCTACCTTACTGCTTAAAAGAAGAGATATTTCTGTACTATTAGCCACAAGGATTTGGTAAGCAGAAAAAGAGGTGCTCATGATGGTGGAGCAAAAGTTAAAAGCCGGACAGTGAAACTTCAGAAAATATACGATTAGAATTGCAAGCAAGGAAAAACAAAGCAGGAAAGAGCTCACCAAGGTAGTTATGAATTACACCTAGAAGAAACTGAAGTTACAGTTGGTTGGCATATTTCAGGAAGAGAAGATGGATTTCAACAAAATGGAAACTAATGGACAGCACAATAGGAAAGCCCAGCAACCACAAAGATGATGATATACACAGATAACCACACAAGTCCTATATAGGGTATGTTTAGACCAGGACGGACATTTGATGACACAACAATGAAGTTTTCATATTGCTAAGGACAGAAGGAGGTGTGATAATAAATATAACCCATTCTTCTGAAAACCTTTTTCTGGTCAATGGGGCATAACTACTCCTATTTCCCTTTGTTCCAGTTTTTGCTCCTTCTCAGGCCTGGTCTATACTACCCGCCTGAATCGGCGGGTAGAAATCGACCTCTCGGGGATCGATTTATCGCGTCCCGTTGGGACGCGACAATCGATCCCCGAATCGGCGCTCTAACTCCACCAGCGGAGGTGGTAGTAAGCGCCGCCGACAAAAAGCGGCAGAAGTCGATTTTGCCGCCGTCCTCACAACGGGGTAAGTCGGCTGTAATACGTCGAATTCAGCTACGCTATTCACGTAGCTGAATTTGCGTATCTTAAATCGACTCCCCGCTGTAGTGTAGATGTACCCTCAGAAAACTACAGCAATCCTTCCTGCCTAAAGACATTGGAAAGAAACCATTCTAATTGAACTGCAGAGCTGCCAATCTGCCTATGTTTGAGAGAATGTTGCTAAAAAATAACACACACACACACACACACACACACACACACACACACACACACACAATGGTTGTATATGTACTCTCTTGTCAGCTGGAACCATCAATGGAGGTATAGCATCTCCAAATTCACCTGCGGGAACTGGAGAGTTTATGATGCACTACTAACCCAATGAAACGTCATACCAGCCACAAATTAAAAGTCAAAAACTATCTGGAATGATATTAAATGGAAGACACAAGCAAAGCAGAAAGTGTTGAGCAATGTGTGTACATATTATTTTGTTCATATGGGAGGTGTTGCTTTGGAAACTAATATGTGTTTGGGTCATACAACATGGGTGAGCTTTGGCAAGCCTACACTGACAATTCCCCAACCTTAGCAACTGAGAGCACATGACTGAAGTACACTTAAAAAGTCATCCACAGCATCCTTTCTGAAACATCTATGTTCATGCAAGAGATAACATTCCATAGTGCAACATCCAAGATCAGGCATTCTGGGATGTTTCTTCTGTTATAACGCTTTCTCCTTCCAGAGACGTGCTCATTGTGTTTCTTTCTGTCCTATATCTGGTCCAACCATAGGAGCAGTAACAGGGAACAAGACTGAAAACTACATCCTTCCAGAAATGCTGTGCCACTATTAGAATTTTCAAATTAAAAATAATTATGAAGCCCAATGTCTGTGTTATGAGGCCACCCCATCCCAACAGGAAACTTTTTTTTAATTCTTGGTACAGCTGTGATATACTCCTGTGCAAACAAACCAACTTTTTAATCTCTTTTCCTCTATGAAAAATCTCCCATTTCTTCCCCATCACTGAATTCATATCTCAGTGAGCTTGATTAATATCAACACTTGCAGTTTTCTTTTACTGATCACAAAGAGGTATACATTTGGCCCTCAGATACACACATAAAACTCCCACTTATGTAAATGGAAGATTCATGTGTATATCCCCATCAAAATTCATGAAGCCTATCCTCTTAAATCCCTCATTAAACCTACTCTCTGTATGATCCTTACAAATTACTGTGGTCTGGTTAGAGGTTAGGCAAGCCTAGAATTCCACTTTTCTTTTAATTTCTTACTCTCACTCTCTCCACCCCTCCGTTTGGTCTACCTATCCAGGGAGATGCCTACACTTTGGTTACTTTCTCCAGACCTGAGGAAGAGCTCTGTGACGCTCAAAAGCTTGTCCCTTCCACCAGCAGAAGCTGGTCCGATAAAATATATTACTTCTCCTACCTTGCAGTCAATAGGAACAGCATACATGTACCGAAGCAGAGAGAAGCATCTTATACTTCTCAGTGAATGTTTAATTTTTAATAAAACTCTCAGAAGCCTGAAAATATTTGTGTCCCCACTGAATTTGATCTTTTCCATCTTGTCCTCATTGTTTTTTTGCAGCAGCCAAACCAAAATATTGCATTGGTCAGCCTTAACCACAATGATTTCTCTGTGACAGTGTGGTAGATATTTTGGGCCAAATTCAGAGATGATGTGTAAGATGGTGTAACTTACACATGCATAAGTGGAGGTGAAAGAATCCAAATGGATGTCATTTACATGTCAAGGGGCTAGAATAGACAGGTGGAGGGGGGGAAAAAGGCAACCAGAGGGCTTAAGAAGGTATAAGTTAAAGCATTCCCAAACACTCTAGGTTACACATTCTTCCAGTCTCTCTCCATGTAAATTATACTATTTTAGACTCTTACTAATATGTAACTTGCACCACCTAAAACATCCCTTCTGCATTTGGCAAGATATCACAATAGCAGCTCCTAACAATTTTAGGAGAAAAAAATGTACTGTTTGAAAGTGGCCCTTGGAAATGGTCTACCAGCATGATGTCAGGAATGGGAAGTCACAAAGAAATAGAGTGGAGTGATGTAAAAGCAATTACGTCTAACTGAAAGTAAACCACAATATTCTCAAGCTTGTTTTCTTTTCATTAACAATTCACTTTTGCAAAAGACTAACACCAAACAAGTCCATTCCTGTATAGTTTTTGGATTCCAGAGCATCTCCTGATCCTACACACAGCTTGATGTGAGATAATAGCTTTTTACTATCTCATCACAGATGTTTAAATCATTTGCCTTTCAGTTCATTCAGGTGGGGGTCCTCTTTCCAATTAAGTTTTGTTTTTTTAAAGATGCAGCAGTGACCAATGGCCAAGATTTATTCCATCTGTGTCATAAGCAAGCCTATTATTACACCTATCCAGCTGGGCCAAACTACTCCAGGTTTGCAAATAAATACAGTGGTTGGCTGTGACAAATGTCAAGAAACATTTATTGTGACTAAATAATTTGTGACAGGTGAGGCCTTGCCTATATTACTTCATTAAAGCAGTTTTTTGTTCTTAACTAGAGCCAGGGCTGACTCACTACAACTTAGGTAAGTACCAAGAACACTCTACGCAAGAGGATAAATGGACACAAGTCAGATATCAGGAATGGCAATATACAAAAACCTGTAGGAGAACACTTCAACCTCCCTGGCCACACAATAGCAGATGTAAAGGTTGCCATCTTACAGCAAAAAAACTTCAGGACCAGACTCCAAAGAGAAACTGCTGAGCTCCAGTTCATTTGCAAATTTGACACCATCAGATCAGGATTAAACAAGGACTGTGAATGGCTATCCAACTACAGAAACAGTTTCTCCTCCCTTGGTGTTCACACCTCAACTGCTAGCAGAGCACCTCACCCTCCCTGATTGAACTAACCTCGTTATCTCCACACTGATATATACCTGCCTCTGGAGATTTCCATTACTTGCATCTGAAGAAGTGAGGTTCTTACCCACGAAAGCTTATGCTCCCAGTACTTCTGTTAGTCTCAAAGGTGCCACAGGACCCTCTGTTGCTTTTTACAGATTCAGACTAACACGGCTACCCCTCTGATACAAGAACACTCTTGCGCATGTTACTGCTGTTAAGAGATACCAATCACATCTAAGATGTGAAATCTATGGGTATGTGTACATTGCAGTTAAAAACCCGTGGCTGGCCCGTGTCAACTGACTTGGGCTCACAGGGCTTGGGCGAAGCAGCTGTAAAACTGCAGTGTAAAAGTTTGGGCTCAGGCTGGAGCCTGAACTCTGGGCTCCCACAGGGGAGGGTCCGAAAGTCTGGGCCAAGTCTGAACATCTGCAATTCTAGAGCCCCACAAGCCTGAGCCCTGAAAGCTTGAGTCAGCTGACATGGATCAGCCACTGGTGTTTAACTGCACTGTAGACGAACCCTATATGTACATGATGGGAGAAGGGAAGGGAAGGAATAGAGGGTCCTTCACACATGAACTCTTCCCTCTTCACTACAATTTTAACCTCTAACAGATTCTCCCACTGTTTTGGTGATCAAATGAGTAATGATTCCCCTTCAAAACACTCCCCCCAGCATGCTGTTTAGCACACTATTGCAAAACAGAAAATAGGAGACTTCTTTTGCTATGAAAAATAGTTAATGTGTCAGAAGGCAAGAGAAATATAGCAGAAAGCATATCTCTAGCCAGGGCCGGCTCTAGGATTTTTGCCGCCCAAAGCAAAAACAATTTTGGCCGTCCCCCCCCCCCGCTTATTTAATTACCCCACCCCTGGCCCCCCCTCAACTCCGCCCCTTCCCCAAATCCCCAGCCCTGCCTCCTCCCCCCAGGCTCTCAAGCCTAGGAGGGAGGGAGGGGGAGACTCCGAGTGGCCGCGGCGCGGCTTCTCCCCCTCCCTCCCAGGCTCTCAAGTCTGGGAGGGAGGGGAGCAGCGGCACGCGAAACAGCCGCTCGGTTTGAGAGCCTGGGTGGGAGGGGGAGACCCCGAGACACCGTGGCGCGCGAAACAGCTGATTCGCGCGGCGTGGCAGCAGCAGCGGAGGTGAGCTAGGGCGGCCGGGGCACATTTTTAGGGGCGGCATTCTGGTGCCGGCCATGCCGCCCCTAAAAATGTGCCACCCCAAGCACCAGCTTGTTTTGCTGGTGCCTAGAGCCGGCCTTGTCTCTAGCAACAGACTGACACACGAAAAGTGAAAATGACGCATGCTACAGCTCTCTCACAGTTCTGCTATAATCAACCAAAGGAACAAAAGTCATCAAGTGATTTGTCAAGAGTAACAGGACACGTCTAAACGGGCATTATGGTCTCATGTGTGCAAAAACAATCTGAAGCCTTTCTTTGGTTGCAGCCAAAGAACTTACTAGTGCACATCCTGACTACCTGGGCTGTGCTAGGGTACCAGAATTTGCCCCATAATGCACAACCTTAATTTAAGACGCACACATCTAATTTCTCTTGTATTACACTTTAGTAACGTACTCCTCAGGAAGGGAAATCTGAAACATTTGCTACAGCATCACATTTAGCGTTGCCACTTTTAAAACATTATTTGCAAACAAAAAAACATAACACTGTCATAGCACTATCACAACGCACCAGAGTACGTCGCAACACATTTTAGATATATTCTCAAACATGAAATTCAGGATTTTCTGTATCCTGCAAACTGACTTTCAGGGTATGTGACAGATGCACCAAAGTCAGATGGTTGAAGCTAACAAAGCTAATAGCTAAAGAGATCTTCTTAACTACTTTGTGCTCTTATGTACTTCTAGAAGATTGGAAAGAAATATTTCTTTCCCTAACAATAGTTCGTTAATATTTCTCTAACAAGAAATATTTCTTTGCCTACTCCTGCTCCTAGTGACTTTATGCGGAGCTGGATTGGATCCTTTAGTCTCTTCCCTCTTTTGGTGCATTCTGAATGGCATGGGAATTTGCATGACCTGGAGTACGATCCTGCAAGTCTTCTGTGCACATAATACAGTTATTATTTGTTTAATTTCACTTACGGGTTTTTTACGGTGCTTATCACTATAGCATCTCAGCACCTTACAAGAACTCCTGAGAGGTAGGAAAGGATTCTCTCTCTCTCCATTTTATAGATGAGGAATTGAGACCAGGGCCGGCTCTGGCTTTTTTGCCGCCCCAACCAAAAAACGCTCGGCCAGCCGGGGCAGCAAAGGGTGGGTGGGGGCAGGGAGGAGGAAAACAAACCTGCCCCCGGCCGGAGCGGTGGGGGGGTAGGGAGGAACAAACCCGCTGGCCAGAGCGGCGAAGGGGGGGGAGGGAAACAAACCGGCCGGCCGGAGCAGCAAATGACGGGGGGAACAAACTGGCCAGCCGGCCGGAGTGGCAAAGGAAAGAAAAAACAAAAACAAAAAAAAAGGGAAGGACACAAGCTGCCCTACCGGGCTTGCTGCAGGGCGCTCCACTCCCCTCCTCGCCCCCTACAGGGTAGCGGGAGCAGCAAACCAAAAAGAAAAAACCTGCAGGGGCGGCCAAAGCAGTGAAGCGCAAAAGAAAACAAAACAAAAAAGGATTAGATGGAATGCCGCCCCTTGGAATCTGCCGTCCCAAGCACGAGCTTGCTCAGGTGGTGCCTGGAGTCGGACCTGATTGAGACAAACACATTAAGTGACTTGTCTGAAGTCATGAAAAGGGCCTGCAGCAAAGCTGGGAACAGAAGCCAGATCTCCTGGCTCTCAATTCAGTCACAAGAGTACTATCTTCTCTTAAATCAATGGGAGTTCTGTATGTAGAGGGTTTATATGATCAGGCCCTTGTTTTGTTATTTTTTACTTTTACTGTGCACCAGTATAACAGGTGTTGACAGCACAACTCTAAAAACGGTAAAAAAGATTCTGTTCTTAGTTACATCAGTGGAAATATGCAGTAACCCCACTGATCCCAGTGAACAGTTCTGGGGCCTCAACAGGAGGTGGTAGAATTTTGAAATCTAGCAAGGACACTCTGGGTCACAGATGTGCCTTTCCATGGTCCACTGAGTATCTTTTTAGATGTGGTCCAGATAAACTTTTTTCAAAATGTACTTCAGCTAAGCACCAGTTTTACAATATTTTTTCATTCCCCACTTTCCCACAACCTTTTGTTGACTCTCCACAAACGTCAGTGTGTAAGGAAAGAGGAATTTCTAATTTCTGAATATGATTTCACCATGTTCTATTGGTTCAGGGCACGTGTGAGTAAAACAAGGAGTTCCACTGCTATGTAGCAACTGGTTCCACATGGTGGAAGTTTTGTTTGATTATCTCTCTTTAAATAGGAAATGCTATTAATAAAAACTGACTGTTGGAATATGAAGCACTCAAAAGTCAGGAAAAGCCAAAGTTAAGGTTTAATTCTGCTCCCTTTAACATGCATTTCAACAAAGTCTTTAATTGCCACAGGCCTCGTGTCACTTGGTGAGTAGGCTGGAGAGTGAGTCAGGGAGGGATGCACAATGAGCAAGGCAGCAGTCCAGAGGCTGGACTCACTGACCTCAGAATGAGGCAGCCGGATATTGTGCAGTGAATGAAGCAGGAAGCCACACACCACACAGGGAGGATAAAAATGAATACTGAACAGCTGCCTCATTCACTGCACACTGTCCAGCTTGTGCACTGGCTGAAGCAAGGATCCTGTGGCATAAAATAGTAGGTGTTCTCTGGAATCAGGGTCAAGGTAATTTGAGGGAGTGAGAGCCAATTAAATATCTGGTATTTGTACTGGTTCATCAAGTCAGATTCATACTAAATCTGAATCTGACTCAACGGACGAAGAGTCTGACCTACTCTCTAATCCAGACAAGGGCACCTTCTAAATAGTGTTGAGACACATTGGCTGGACAGTGTCAAGGGAAATGCAGATTGCTGCCCAAATGCAATACCTGTCCGGTACATAGAGGACATCAGTCCCCAAGGCTATCAAATCTGGCCATATCTATTACCACTAAATCCACTTAAAAACTAAAAATTAACGAAAAGGGCGACTATTACTGATGCATCTCTCTCCGTATAACTTTCTAAGACAAACCTGTGTCTGTACTTCAATCCTTCATGTTTCAGTTTAGCACGGTTTTACACGCTGCTTTCCCTGGTTTAAATATCAATGCAGTCAATGTCACAGTCTGCCCTTAAAGTAACTGTCCAAAACACAGATCTACAGTACAGCTCTGACAAGTGGCCATTACTGTAAAATACTATAGTAATTTTTTTTTAACATAAGGGTGCATCAACAGTGCAGAAGTTTCAGAGTCACACTGGAATCTGTGATTGCTATTCTGAAGGGTATGGTAATCACTGTCTCCGTTTCTCAGGACTGTATAATACTGCTTATAAAAGTACCTTAATGATTATTTACACTCTACTACTCCAACTTTCCTCTTTCTTCCATATATAAATACTGTATACAATAAATACAGACGTGGCATAAAGGCCACCAATCTATGTGCTCAATTCCCCATGATCCTAAAGGTCCTTCTTTGGACAAGCTAGTGATTTAGCTCCAAGTTCCTGTAAGCTGTAGCAAATTCTTCTGACCTCAGTCAGTGCTAATGTGACACAAGCCCTTGCCCTACTTAAGGGGAAACCCATATCTCAAGAAACTGAATCCAACTCTGTGCCATTTCAGTCGGAGTTACTTGGAGTTTTTATAAACTGCACTCTATCATGGCTCTCAAGAGCCCTTCAGATATTTCACTGGTCTCCCTTCTGAGCTCTTTGGGGCTCGGAAGGAAATGCAGCTAGAGTCTTCATATACTGTACATGCCTCAGGACTCTGCCCTTAACAAGACCAAGACCTCTGGCCAGTGTCAGATAATCTGTCACTATAAGCTACTTGTATCCAAGCCAGATATTTATTGCTATTGATCTGCTTGGTCCTAGCGAAAGACTTTTGTTCTCTCAGCCCAGGACTTTGACCTCAATTAAGTTATGAATTTCAATCCGATAGACTGCTCCACTTACCCTGCTGCTCTCCCTGACTGGATTAATTAGAATTAGCTAGGCCGGGACTCACCCTGAGCGCCTCATGGATCATGTTATTTTAATAATAAATAAAGAGACGGCAGCAACGTACAAGGAAGGATTTTGAAAGATTGCTCATCTCAGAGCATCATTCAGAACCTGCCAATACCAATTTCTCTGAGTTTGATTACCTCATTTACTTCTTTTTACTTCACTTCATTAATTGAGTTTTATCCCCTATTACTTCAGCTCCCAAAATTTGCTCTTCCTATAAAGGAATCAGAGAGGCACTTACTTTATAGCATCCCTTTTCAATTGCTGTTCCAAAGTTTTACTACTGTAGCTCATCAAAACTATAGTTAGCAATAATAAAATAGTCATTAAGTATTTAATAACCTAAGAGTACTGAGAAAGTATATACTATAGACAGGGAGGGAGATGGAAAGGGGATAGGGCAGCCTTGTCTGTAGCCATGAATTATTATTATAAAGCATCCAATATAGACTTTTCATACAGTTAGTTAATTGGCTGGTGGACAAAACTGAATGTCTCCACAAAGGTAACATCTAACCCTGGAGAGAAAGCATATATCAATCAGTACATTTTCTGACATCTGCAATAATGCCTGCGGAACGCTCATAAAATGGACTGAAGACCAGAGGAATTTGATTGGCTAGTGGAAGTTTTGAACCATATGGGTCAAGACCTGTTAGCTACATTATCCTTATTACATCTCTTTCCATATAAAAGCAATTACATATTTCAAGAAGTCATGTTACACAGAATTATCCTGAAATGGAATTGTCTCAACCAGTCAGATCACAGACATGCTACAGAGTTACTGATCCATAAGTACACACTTATTTATCAATTATGCAGTTCCTTGCAATCTGATAGGCTGGGAGGAGGAAAGCTAGTTGATTTGCATAATGGCAGTTCATTTATTTTTCAATAACAGCACAATTATGAACATTTCCATGCTCTGACTGGCCTTCAGATCTCCAAATCGATAGCCCCAAAATAAACATGGCTGCCTCAGCTTCTTACAATCTCCCTGTTGTAATCTTAACTAATGCCAGATATTCAATACAATTTAGTTTTTAAAAAGCCAATTGGTACAGAACTATTTATAACAACCAACCAAAGCCCTGTGGTGAGAGGATGATGGTCACATTTCTGTAGGAAACTATATTGGGATAATAAACTCCTCAACTGCTAGCTTCATGCTTTATCTATCTCAGGATAGGATTCTAATCTTCAACAGGGAGCACCCTGAAGTACTCACTTCTTCGGTAGTTGAGGGCCAGGTGTTTCACAACGCAGGGCCCCTGGTAAAGCCATACACCAATTCCATGTATTACTACTTCTGTCATACTCACTTCACCCTTAGCTTCACTTATGAGCCAATAACCAAGAAGTAATCATGACTAGCAGTGACCTTATTAAAAAAAAATAATATATACACACACACACAGTACAGACCCGTTTACACGCAGATGTCAGGAGTCAAGCTGTCATGACCGCGTGTTAACGGACCACGGGTTCAGAGGGACATGCTGAAAAAAGTGTCTATGATTCACTTAGAAAAAAACGCTGTTATTTTCTGCTCTTTTGTGCTCACATTTTTTTTTTCTTTCTTATGAAATCTGTCAATCACCGCAGATGAATGATTTCGATGTTTTCCGAATTTTGCTCCTCCATAAATCTTACAACAGTTTCTACAGCACTAAAGGCTTCTGTGGGCAAAATTTTGACCTGTTCAACGTCGTTGTTGTTGTTGTCATTTAGGTCTGCGTTATTAGAATTCTCGCCATCACTTTCGTGGTCCGACGTAGCCTCGCAGCCCGTTAATATTTCTTCCTCGGACAGAAATTCTGAAGTCGAGCAATCTTCATCCATCTCCAGCCACTCAGTAATGATTTCCGGCGACGTCTCCAAACTAAAATCTTTTATCGTTTGAAAGAGAAGTTTACCTTTATACTCTTTTGTCTGCATGCAGGTTTGTAGGATGTCTTCTTCCGAAAATCCTTCAAAGTCTGGCTCTAAATCAGTACCACTGCTGGAGTTTTCCAAGTCTGAGTCGTCTTTGACAGAAAAGGCATCACCGAGAGCCTTCATCCAGCAGTTTTCAATGGACTTTTATTTTACTCCGTCCCAAGTTTTTTTAACTAAATAAATAATTTCCTTCACGTTTAACTGTTTCAGGAATTCGGAAATGCCTGAAGACGTGCATGACATGATTGCCGAAATCAGTTCCTGACGATAATTGTTTTTAAAATTCTGAATAATGCCCTGGTCTAAAGGTTGAATTTTTGATGTTGTGTGGAATTGTAGGTATAGCACTTGAATTTTTCCACCTCTCAATATCAGTGATTCGGCTGGAGGATAAGCTGGTCAATTGTCAAGTAGTAAAAGTGCTTTGTCTTCAAGTTTCTTCAACTGCAGATGCTTGCGAACAGCTGGAACAAAGCTGTTGTGGAACCAGTCGTCAAAAATGTGTCTTGCCATCCAAGTATTTTTGCTGTTAGCGTATTACTGGCTGCTTGGCTCTATTGAGGTGATTAAAGTAGCAAGAGTTATGAAAGTGGCCAATGAGAAGAGGTGTAAGCTTTTGGCTGCTCGTCTTATTACTACAAAAAAGAAGAGTCACACAATCTTTTATCTTTTTAAATCCTGCTGTTTTCTGTGTCTCGTAATTAAAGGCTAAAGTCTTATCACATAGCAGTTTTGCAAATAAAGCTGTTTCAACACAATTATAAAGTTGTTCTTCATGGTAGTCTTCATTTTGTAAAACAGATTTTAACTTGGCAGGAAATGCGTTCGCGGCCGATTCATCGGCTGATCGGCTTTCTCCAGACATCGATACCTGTGCTATTCCATGACACTTTTTAAAATGACATACACCCCCTTGCTGGCTTGGAATGATTCATCCCCCTGTTAAATTTCCAAATGTTGTCGCTTGGGCTTGAAGAATTAGCCCACTTAGCGGCATTCCTTTCAGCCTTTCCTGAGCAAACCTCGTGCACATGGCTTTGTCTATTGTGGGTTTTGCTGAATAGCGCACACGTTTTCACTTAATCCCCATGGCAGAATCGATATTTTGTACAAAGCCATTCAGTTTAGATTAGTTTTTTAGCCATCCTCGGAAAGTAGATTCGGTAATCCCAACATCTTTTGAAACTTTGTCCTGGGTTTCTCCACTATTTACTCGATCTACTGCAGCTAGCTTTTCTTCTACAGTGTGAGAACGCTGACGCTTGCCCTCTGCCATTATATTAGGCCTACAGTTAAAATTTTCTAATGTAGTATATATACTGTATTACTATATAACTACAGTACTGCTGTATATATTATATATCTCTCTAGCGTGACAATGACTAAGCGTGCGTGATACGTCTTTACCAATATCGGTAAAGATGTACAACACATTTCCGCTCCACACTTCCTGTCGATTTCTATGTCAGTGAGTTAGTGAGCAAATCTGTAGCGCTACATAACAAGTTCCTGTACCGCATGTTAACGAGTCTCACGTGTTAAATAGGTAGCACTGGGAGGCATGGCGCTACTGCGCTTTAAGTGGATTCACGTGTAAACGGGTCACGCGTAAACAGGTCTGTACTGTATATAGAAGAAAACCAACAAGCATGGGAAAGGAATTTCCCTTCCAATTAAAGTGGTAGAAAAAAATTACTTGAATGAAAAAAAGAGATCCAAGTCATATGTAAAATGAATCAAGGGATGCGTACAGCATTTTCTCAGTTCAGATTCTTGAATTATGACATACTTCTTTGATTCAAATACTTAAGAGAGAAGAGTCAATCAGACATGAATGAGAGGCTACGTTTGGGTAGTAAAACCATCCTGTCCACAGTAGAAACCTATAAAACAGGTGCCTTTCTGGAGACAGAGTGAAACATTTTAGCTTCACTGAAATTCTTCTGACAGGGAGAGCTTTTTGGAGGGGCTGCGTGCAAAAATGATCAGTCTTTTAGGGACTGCCCCTCCTAAGTAGATAGACAGTTGGGATGTCCAGCAAAGGCAATCCCTCCAGCCCTGCAAGGCACAGCCTGGGATTAAGGAAACAATTTGCGGCTGCAGGCTGTGTCTATGACTATGCACTCACCTGGAAAAGAGGCTCAGCTGACAGCAGCAATCTGTGTTTTCACACCTGACTTTCCCTAAGCTGGGAACACCTGAATGAGGTTTAAAGCATTTTGGACAATGACTTCACAAATTAGACAAGTGATTTAACACATTAGCCACATAGTTTTTCAGATGAACCGGAGACTGAGGGAGAGTGGGGGATGGGAGCAAAAGGTGTTCAAATCTTTCACCACACTGAGATAAAGCGCATTAAAATATTTCAAAGCACAAACAAATACGAAGTATGCAAGGCCCAGAGATTCTGGCTTCATTTTTTTTAAAGGCATTTATTAAGAAGAATAAATACCTAGATGGTAGATAGAGCTTTAAGGCCTTAATCCTGAAATTCCTTGCGGGGTGGGGCAGGGAGACTGGAACTAAGGGTGCTGGGGATGTGACAGCACCCCAGGCTTGAAGTGATTTCCATCACATACAGGGTTTACAGTTGGGTCCAATGGCTCTCAGCACCCCCACTATACCAATTGTTTCAACTCCACTGGGGTGGGAGTAGGGGGGGCAAGGTGGTCAGGCTCCTGCACAAGTGCATGCAGAGGCTATGCATGGGTGCATGTAAGGTTAAGCTCTGGGCACAGTCCACTGCACTGAGCATTAAGTCTCAAGTCCTACGTACCACTGCCTTATTCATAAGTGTGCAAAAAAAAAAAAAAAAAGGGGGGGGGGGAGGCATAACTGAGAAGACAGGAGCTTAATTATAATTGGCATGCTAATGAGCTACTTAGCTACGTCTCCTCTTTGGCCCTTCTGCTACTAGGCAGCAGTAACATGGCAGCTGTGCAGCAGCTCTCATTAACACAGGATTGGGTTCCATTTGCCCTGTCCAGGTCAACACTATCTTGGATTTATATGCCCTACGCTCGATGCCTTCACTGTACAAAGTCAAGCTCTCGGGGTAACATCATTTTCTTTTTCTGCTTGGGCATGTAAAGGGGAAGAAGGCACAAGGAGTCTCCTCCTCTGTCTCTGCACTGCACCACACTCGAGCTAGGTGCAACGGTGGTACTTACACCTTGTACAAGGCTAAAACCAATCCTGGCTTCAGTGGATGGAGAGAGGCAGGGAAGGGGCAAAGTCAAGGCCCTGCAACAATTTGACACCAGGACAACAGTGCTGCCCAGGCACAGGAATGTATATAGCATGTTGCACTTCCTGGTTTTACAAGAGGCACTGGCATTCCTGAGACATTATGCCACATGGAGCTCCCACTGGAGGCTCTTCCTGCACCACACCCAGTTAAGGGACATGCCTCCAAAGGAACGACTGAATCTTTATCATGAAGCATTGCACAATCATTAATCAATCCTCACACCAATCATAGGAAGTGGGTGGTGTTATCTGAGGGGGAAACCAGAAGAGAAACATGAAATAACCAACCTATTAGAGGTCACACAGCAAGTCAGTGGCAGAACGGGCAACAGAAGGGAGGACCTCTAACTCCTCTCCCTGCCCTGGATTCATTCTTCTGGACAAAACTGCTTTTCACTTTCACTAACATTCCTAACAACACTTGCAATTAACTGGCTTTCCTAGCTTGTTGATTTTAAAATCCTTATTTCAGTTTCTGTAAGCACTGCTCTGGCAACGGAGTGCTCAGAGGCAGCAGAGAGGGCCCAAAAATGTTTTTTTCTTAGCTCTTAGATAAATAAGAACTATTGGAGTGGGAGCAGGGGTGGGGTTGCAAGAGAGATTTCTGTGTGGCAGGATGGCTTGAGAGAGAAAAAAATCAAAATCTAGAGAATAAAGCTATTTTGACACCAGTCAAACTTTAGTCCTAGATTATTTGAAGGTAGAGAGATAGGCCTGCAATCCTGCCTCAAACCGCCAGGAAAGGGTGGTAGGTCATTCGACTTTCCTGCCTTTCTTCCAATTCAAAAGGCAGCTATAGGCAGGGGGAGTCTATAAGAGGGGCTATTTGGGGACACTGGATCTTGGGTAGGGTGGGGCTTCATAAACATCCAAACTTCTTGAAATTTATCTGAACTTCAAACCTGTTGAGTTCCTGATCACTAAGTTACTCAACTTTAAAATAGCCTAAAATTCCCCAGAAGGCGCATACAATGTTCTGGCAGCAGGGGGCCTAGAGACTCCCAGACTATTGCGGGTCTTCAAGAATTATTCCTGGATTTACTGGCAATTATATGCTGTGTGGGGGAGAGAGAAGAATGTGGATACATAAAATCTCACTAAAACAATTTAAAAAACACAGCTTCTTTCTTGTGTGCAACTGCTTTTGCTTTGCAGTGATGCTGCCCATCACACACATGCTGCCTGAATCTCAACGCTGCCAACAGTTTTGCTGCATCCAGCAGTGAGACAGTGATTCCGGTGACAAAAAGGAGCAGGGGAAAGATGAATTGTACAAGTCAAGCTGTGAGATGCAGAGAAATGATGCATCAAAATCCAGTACTTTTGGAAGGAAGAGCCCTCTACCCAAACAATCGGCAAATGCTGCTAAAGGCATATTCAGAAGCTGAAGAATGAACTAAGGTGAATCGCTGGGTCGAATCTGAAGTTCTAGCAGAAACCTGTAAACGTTTTATAAATGGTTCTGCTGCAAGGGATTTTTCTCCCAGTAGTTAAAAACAGCATCTGCTGAGTGGTGACCACTTAGCATTCAACCTGCTGCCAACCTACATTCCACAGAGATCTGCAGGAGAGGCATGGAGCTGTGCCACTTCTAATAACTGTGTGACTGGCACCAAGTCAATGCTTTAATGTTGAAAGCTACCCTCTGTCACTAAGCAGATCTTTCCTTTCTTTTGGCTAATGGATTTCACACCCATTGGCAACAATGTCAAGAGTGCAGGAATATAAGCCTGCAGAGTCTTCTGAGAGCTGCTTATCAGAGCTTACTTGGGCGGTACACAGAGAGGAGGAGGGGAGAAGAAGGAAGCTGACTTGGATAATAATTTTACAGGTAAAGGTTGCTCTCATTATTGGTACTGGCATGCCTACTCTTAGCTTTCCCTTTCCCCCACCCTTAGTTTCTTCAATCATTTGCACCATCCTGCCATGATACTGGTAAACGCTGCAGTATTAAAAACCTCTTTCTCCTGCTGAAGTCTGCAGGCACAGTTGCAGACCCTTATAATAGCTGACAATCATAGCAAAGTGAACTTTCTGTCTTGTCTACACTATGCTTTTGGGGAAATCTACACCAGATAGCAACTGTACAAGCAGGAGTATAAACAAGGATCAGACATTTTTACCATGGTGTCACTTAGACTTGTAGGGTTAAATGCCACAGTGGTTAGACTGCTGATGCCATATCTATAATAGCACTCCCCACTGATGGCACTACACTGGTGTGGTCAATGGCTGAATATTCTCACAAAATCCTAGTGTAGACACACAGCCATAGTGCCTCTGACCCTTAGCCTGAAGGTTCAAGGTGTACAAACCAATCTCCTCAAAACCTCCTTGATGTCCTCAAGTGCATGGGAAGAAAAGGCACACTACAGTCAGTGCAGGAATTAGGGGAAGAAATGCATCCCCAATGCAAAATCTACATTGATGCCACCCATACGTATATGGGCTACTATAGGGTTTGAACTGCTAGCAGCGTATGCACCTCACTATTATACAATCTAAAGATATGGGGTGGGGTGAAAAAAAGATTTTTAGAGCCACGCAATACAAGGGGAAAACATAACAGAAAAAATACCAAGCAATTTTGACATATCCATAATTTCTACTTCATTTCTGGCTAATAGTGGAAATTAGTCTTCAGATAGTTGATAAAATCAACCTGTCTGTGCTGGGTTAGTACCATGATCTGCGGCCAGGCAACTACTTCTACTAAAATTGATTTTCCTTTTTGGCAACCAATAGGCCAGTCAATAATAATGTTATTTGAGAAGGATTGAGTCATGAGGGAGATGAACCTTCTCTGCCATTTATTATGTTTGTATTGTCTCCATTTGAAAAGAGTTTTTTCAATAAGGACGTGCAAGAAGGTATTACAAGGGGATAGCTACTTTGTGTCCTGGTATCTGGAAGCCCTCTGACTCAAAAGCACGTTAGCATCCAAATTGATAGAAAAGAGGAAGCTCCTGTCTGTTAAAGGAAGGTGGCAAGGGCTATGACAAGGTAGCTAGAAAGCTTTTATTTTTGCTAATCAAGCAAGCCCCATGGTCTATCCGAAGTGTACTGTCCCAACATGGGATTGGGAGAGAGAGGCAGAAGGGATGCTTGCCACATTGCTCTTGCTGGCTAATCTAAGAAGTCTTTCAAAGCAAAAAATTCCACGCATGAGTGCTACTGCAAGAAAGACAAAACTCAAAGGGTTTTTTACCTGCTGCAAATGATAACATTAAGAGGTGTGATTTTAGGCAATCATGCTGCCTAGGGGCAGCGCTCTGAAATGCCATGGAGGAGACCTAGGTTCTATCTCAGTACTGATTTCCTGATGCTAAACTGGGAAGAACTTGAAACACTACTGAAGCAGCATACTCAGGCCCTGGTGGAATAGGGAGGAGAAATAATATTTGTCATCATCCTTTATCCATTCCTCTATCCAATTAAAGGGGTGGCAGTGACAGGAGGAGTCTCACAGTTCTGGCAGAGATGTGGAGAAGCATGTGAAGGAAGAACAAAAGCTGTGATCTCTTACAAAAGATCTGACTACTGAACCTTCAGTGATATTTCCATCAAGGCAGAAACTAAAAACTAGGGATACAAATGATTTTCTCAGAACTAAACATTTTACTTGCATCTTTATTACCTATCTATGAACAGCATCATTAGCAAGACAAGCTACACATCACCACCACAGGAAGAAAAGACCTAGGGCACCTTTCATTGATATTCTGAGCAATATTAGAAACAGAATGAAACTATCCCAAGTAGAAAAATACTCTTTTATATACAGGAATACAAGGCAATGATAGAAGATTCACCAGGTATATTCACCCTAGAAGTATGGCAGATTTACAATTCAAGTTATTATATGCAAAGGGTTAGGTTAATGCAACATTAGGATTGCACAGTTAAGCACTCAAATATCTGGAAATGAAAAAACTGTTGAGCACAACTTTACCTCTGCTCTAATGGGCACACACAGATACAATACAGTCTTGATTCGTGATCACATCCTGTTTCTCAAGTAGTATAATTTTATCTACAACCAGTGACTTACGTGTGTATCTTAGGGCATGTCTACAGAGGGAAACTGACCACAATAGCAGTTTCAGAACAGCTCCCCATGTGGACACTGTTCTGGAATAAAAGTCACTTTATTCTGGAATAATTAGTGCACTCAACAAAGTGTCCACTAGTGGAGCTATTCTGCTCAATTTCCTCATGTAGACAAGCCCTAAAATAAACTAGGATCAATATAATTAAGGAATGTGTCATAATGCAAAGAGCAGAGAGTTATGGCTATCCACTCAACCTTAATTTTTACATTTCCTGATTTCTAAGTACTGAATTCTGCTACCTTCATATGTCACATGGATGTAGGTTATTACATTAATTTTCCTGCTTTTTTAAAGAAAAAGTCACCAGTTTTATAACCAATAGCCACTTTTGTGAGCAAAGACCAACCAATTCCTAGTCTAGTCTGTATGTTTCTGGACTAAACAAAAACCAATCAGGCCAAGGTCAGCTAGTGTCAGTTAGTAATGACGGTTAAGTACATATTTCCATACTTATGACCTAGTATATATCTGTAATGGAATTTGTTTATTAACTTTAAAATCAAAATAACTGGTTTTCTTCATAGATGGCTTAATTTTAGGACTCAATTGGACCCACCAAAAAGTCAGTTGTGAAGAAAATCTGTTCAGTAGTTTTAAAGGTGCAAACTTTCAAGTCTGCAAAACATTTTGAAAGGTGCAGTGTGCATTTGTGGACAGTGCTTCTTTAAGTGGGCACCAATATCTTTTACTCAGAACACTGCAATTTTCAAATGGTAATAATTAAAAAAAAAAAAAAAAGAAGGAGAAGGAGAAGAAGAAAAGCTAAGAGAAAATATGTGCAAATACTGCAAAGTTTACCAGAATTATGGCAGAACAGAAGACAACATCTATAACAAGTTTCAAATTCCAAACCAGTCAGCTTTGCTGTACTCCTTCCTAAAAGTGTGGCCAGATTTGTATTTATTTATTAAACAGGAAAGATGTGACTTTATTTTACACTTGGCCAGACTCAAAAACAGCCAAAGAATTTTACTCAAATTTTTCTACATAAAATTAAAGTTAACTTTTGGGCACAGGACAAAGATGGAAGATTTCAGCAGATGAATGTATGTTCTGGATAGTTCTGAGCATGAGGAACATGGGATAGAACTGAAAGACAATTTCTGTCTTAACTATTCCGGGTTCGTGAAAGAGCAATCCACTCCACTAGTGAGGAGGAGGAAGCTCAAGGGGAGTGGACACCAAAGGATAAGCCCAGAAGGTTATTCTGAGTACATTAAACCTTTCCCTGAAGACCTAAATGCTGCCTCAAATTCCATAGTATAAATGTCCAGATAAAAAGAAATCAGCTGCATGGTGCATTCTACCTAGCTGATTCCCTCCCTTCTCCCTCCTATTACGTTACAGAGAAACCAAGGTACTTTTTCCCTTATGAGAACACTTCTCTAGTGTTCCAAGAATGGATGCAGGCATGCTGCTGACTTTCAGCCTCTCACATCATCACACGGTGGCAAAACACGGCATTGCTGTTTTATGTTGAATTCAATGGAGAACCTGAAAACCATGAGTTAATGTTGGATTTGTATGGTAACCTGTTTTGGTGTATCCTGGCTTTTCATGGGTGGATGGTGTTGCTGTCCCCTAACTCCCTGCTGACTAGAGAAAGCGAAGAGAATAGATCGGTTAATAGTTCCAACACACAAACACCTTTATGGAGAAAATGATGGGATGATGAAGTCAAAGAGAATGACATAAAGCTGGCAGATAAAGGCGCATAAAGCCTCCTAGTCAGCAGCTCAGATTAGGACCCAGTTTAGAACAGAACACTATAAGGAGCAGAGCTTCTCAAAAGCCTGGATTCTGGTATGGGATAATTTTACCCAACCTGATGTTACCTGAACTCATGTCATGAGATTCAACCCATCCTCTAATGGAGTTTTAGATAAAAGTACAGAATTTTTGCTGTGTTAACAGATTCATGCCTGATCTTCATCTTGCTTCCTCCCACTAACCTAAGTGAGTCTACAACCTATGATTTCCATGTGACAGCATACACACATACTATTTCTCAGAACTCAATATAGCCAGTGTTTGCCCAGTACAGAAATATATCAGCTGAACAGCAAAACCCCAATGCTCTTATTGCATTTATGTTACTATCATGAAAAAGCCATTTGTCATGCTCTCTATCATTTGGTCGCTTATTAGATCAGAGTTCACCCAACCTTTCTTGAAACTGAACAGGAGTAAAACCTATATGCTTTAAAACAACATCACCCCATGTAAAAGAGGGCAAGTCAGGTCTGACCTCCGGCACAGATGCTTCATATGTACAAAATCTCCATTTTCCTTATTTTTACAAGACAAGGCAAGATATCCTCTAAAACAGTGGTTCTCAACTTTTCCACTCCGAGGGACTCTATTTTCCATACTGGGGCCTCCCCAAGATCCCCTTCCATTAGGGATATGGGAACAGCAAGGTGGTTATGATCTCTTGAAACCTGTTTACAACTCCCATGTTGAGAGCTCTGTTCTAGAAAGCATACATTCTACAAGCAATAATACCCTACAAAGAGAAAGCCATGACTGTTTCGATAGAAATAGAATGTTTCACTTTACTCACAGATGGATGAAAAACACCAACATTTATTCATTCATCAACAGATTCATTCATTCATACATTTTAAGGCAAGAAGGGAACCTTATGATCATAGGCTGACATCCTGCATAACAAAGGCCAACTGCTATGTTAAGAACAGGCTCCCCTTTCCTTTACTTCACTGTTCAATAAATACAGATTTTTCTAAACTGAATGTCTCATCTCTAGGAGGCTGCCTTTGGAAAGATCTCTGGGTTCTGGGTGTTTCCAGCACAGTTCCAAAACACCACCCAACCACCCACTTAGAAATGGCCTTTGGCTCTGAGGATTTAGGTAATTCGATTACATAAACGTTCCTTTTCAACATAAAGCAGGGAAGTCTGTTGTGTTTCTGCACCCTCCTCCTCTATGTCAATCACTTACCGCCTCTTTTCAAACATACTATTAGGGCTAATTATGGACAATCAAAGAACTCAATGGATGCAGGCTTTCAGTGGACAGCAATGAACTGCCTCTTTAAACCCACAGCATCATTGTTTAAAAAGGACAGTCAATCTACTACTGCACTCCAGGAGCTTTGTGCATACTGCAGGACCAAATGGCACCATGGAGTCTCTCCCCACTTACCCGCTTCAAATACATCAGTGTATGTAATAAAATAATAAACAATTATTTACACTTATATAGCACCCAGAGATCTCAAAGTGCTTTGCAAAGATAGCTATTGTTCACATTTAAAAAAACCAAAAACAAAGGAAAAAGGGAGGCCTGGCTCCAGGTCACCCAGCTAGAAGCAGTAAAACTAAGGGGTCCCAGTGAACAGTCCCTCCATGCTCTAACCACTATACTATAATGCTGGTGCTACATAAGAAACATAGGAGGGAAAAAAACATACAGTGTCTGCCTAATGAAAAACCACAGAAGCAGCTGGGGGGGGGGGGTATTATTTTCTAATATCCTAGAAAGGTATGAAAAATACTGCAGACAAAAAATAAAAAGGAAAAAAAAATCCATCATATAAGCTTCCCCCTCTATTGTCTGTTGCTGTCACTCTTATGCTCCCAGATCTTGTGTCTTATGCTGCCTGCATTGAACACTGCTGCATGTATGAATGAAATAGGAAGATCTCTCAAGGCATGTAGGGTAGGAGGTTTCTACAGAGCCTGTCCCCCAGACTGGAACCTGGCAGACTGAGAGCTATGTGTAGTCTGGAATGTGAACTTCCAGGGTTAGCACATCATGTTAAAATAATAGCTCCACTAATGCAAGTCACTAGAGATTCCCTTATACTTAACCCCCAATTCTTTACAACCCACACATTAACTGATAGTGCATTTGGTAATATATACGAGCACATGCTTCAATGTTTATGACATATTTGGAAGCATAACTTTTTTCCTCTCTCTTTGGTTGTTCCTCCAAAGAATTCCCCATAATCCTGGGTTTTAGACAGTACTTCCTTTAAGGAAAAGGTCCAGATAAAAAGTAAACACTGGGTCATGAAATCCTGAAAATGTTATCAAATCCTGAAAATGTTATCACTGTTAATAGAAGGTTGAGGAGAGAGAGACAATAAAATAAAAGTCTAAGAATTGTCTGCCTTCTCCGAGAATACATCTATGTGCAAAATAAGACCTTTAAAAAAAGGTCTCCTTTATTACCGTGGAGGAAAAAAAAAATCTAAGATTGATTTTCTTTCTATAGCTATTATTAAACTTTTGTTACTGGACAAAAATAATTTGGTTAGAAAAAAATGTGCAATACGTTAAAAAAGGGGAAAAGAGTTAATAGAAAATGATGGTACAGAGAAAATACAGATTATTTTCCTCCAGCTAAGGAAGTCCTCCCCAAGTTGTACTTTTACAGCTAAAGACACTCTTGGTGCACTAAGAGATGTGAGATACAACCATCAGAAAGAGATGAATTTTCAGGGAGTGTTATTCCAGAACTCCAAGCAGCAGCAGAGCCGGCTCCAGGCACCAGCGAAGGAAGCAGGTGCTTGGGGCGGCCAATGGAAAGGGGCAGCATGTCCGGGTCTTCGGCAGCAAGTCCCTCAGTCCCTCTCGGAGCGAAGGACTCGCTACCGTATTGCTGCCGAAGAAGTAAGCGGCGCGGCTGAGCTGCTGCTGAAGTGCCACCGTTCGGGGCTTTATCTTTTTTTTTTTTTTTTTCTCTTCTCCTTTTTTCACCGCTTTGGGCAGCAAAAAACCTGGAGCTGGCCCTGAGCAGCAGATATTCCCTGGGGTCACAGGGTAAAATACAAAGACAAATGTGTAATCCCAGTTCTCCTGGTCTCAAGATCATGCTATTTCCAAACATTCACAGACGAACATATCACACATGATTAGAGTAGTAGGTGTGGTGTCCAGTCTCATCTTGGAGCAAGGGAAATCATGGACATAACTCCAGCATCATTCAGTATAATTACTCCTCCACAAATCTACTTTTTTTTTCCAAAGGTGCACAAACAATCTTTGAAAAAAATCCTCAAGTAGTCTGCATAACAGAAACCTAGGAATCATATGCTCAAAGAACCACAGGTCCCTGCCTAAACCGTCCCACAGATTTCAATGGAACCAAAAAAGTTCTCTTAATATGTACCCTTTTCACAGCCTGTCCATAGTAGGGTCTGTAACAATATTTTAAATAGATTTTAAACATGTTTAAAGCTTAACTTAGCTACTTCCACCACCACAATGTTACTGCTGAGTCAAGAAACCTACAAGATAGCCTATTGAACTACTGCGACATATGTGAAGTATTTCCAAACCACTTATCGGGATACTGAAAGATCATCAGTTCGGGCTAGCACAGTTCTCAAAACACACACACACACACACACACACACACACACACACACACACACGATAGGGAAATGCTGCAAGCAACAACCATATTGGAAAACAACTGTTAATCATGGTTCTGGAAGAATCATGTTTGACAATTATTTCTGAACATGATCACAGCTAGCAAGGTTCAACCCTTAATTACAACAGGATTATAAATACAATCTACATTATAAAGTGAGATCCAACTGTAACAATTTCAAACAACATAATCTGAAGCACCATTTAGAATACTTTGTTTAAGAAATGTACCTTCTAATAAATGAATGTTCTATTGTGTTCTACTCTTTGGCAAACAGGTTTCTTCCTGCAGTGGAATTTTCTTTAGTTCACTCTCCAGTCTTCAGATGCTCTGCTGAAGCTATAGGATATTAAGGAACTGGACAGCGCCTACCAATTAATTCTATCTAAGCCACCAAACATCTAATAATAGGAAATATCTCTGGTTTTGCCTACCCAAGTCAGATTTGAACTGATCACCAACAAGTGAAAGACACTATTGCAGGAAGAAATTTCATCTTGCAACTGAAAAGGTTCACTATGTTTTTGTATTTGGTTGTATGGAAATCTGCTTTTAATGGGTATATTCTTCTCACATGTATCGCTTTAGGGGGTCTCCTCCATATTCAATACTCTGAAAGAATTTGCTTTGGAATCCTGATGGGACAAAGTATGATGTGTTTGGTCAAGATACATCATGCACCATCGAAAAGCAAGTTTTCCATCCCTTCCTTACCTGGCTGTTAACATTGGCCGCATGCTGTAGCAGTACCGAGACCAGCTCCTTGTGTCCTCGATCACATGCCCAGTGGAGCAAAGCCCTGCCCTAGAAATATCCAAAAGAAAAAGAATGAAGTCAGCAGAAGCTATTGTAAAGAGACCCAAAGTCCTATTGCTGGAACCCTGGAAATCACGAACAACTAAACATTGAACATTAAAAAAGCCACAATCAGAATGGCCTATAATGTGCCATTCATTCTCACTTGTATGTTTACACAGCAAAGTCAGGAGCATCAGCCATCTGTTAGAAGGGCAACACACGGCCTGATTCTGCACTCCTCTGGACCCAAAACTCCAACTCAAGTCAATAAGAGTTTAAGGGAGAATGAAGAAAGCAAGAGACCAGAATGTGCTCTGCCTTCTAGACAGCTTTAGGGTTTAACTGCACCAGTGACTTTAACGGGAACAGAGTCTCTCTAAGGCTAAGATTTTTAAAGCTGCCTAAGACATTTGAACCCCCGGTTCCCATTAAAAGTAATGGGAACTAGGCATCCAAATCCCCTCGTTGCTTTGCAACTCTCAGCCTAAATCACTATGATCTGGGCAATAGGGTGTCATCTAGATCAGGGAAAATTTATTTGAATCTTTTCTTTTATCGACTCTACAATCCTCCCTCTTCCTTCCCCACACGTTTCTGCATCTGAAGTCACTGGGTGCACCCCCAGAAAAAAATGTATAATGACTCCTCCTCCACTAAGGTGGGTGGCAATCACTAGTGGAAGTCCAGATCCACCTATTTGTCAAGGACATGGGAAATAAGTAACTCAGCACTCTTCTGAGGACTGATCAACATGCAGCTTAACACCCTGCTATGGGCAGGGCAGGTTGTCATGTTCAGAGAATGGAATGTTTTTTCCATATTAAACTCAAATCTCTGCTTTATGCCGGTTTTAATTGGGATTAAGCAAATATCTAGGGCAAAAGATGGAATGAAGTCAAAGGAGCACTTCACGAAAACCTTTTTCTCCCCTTCTCTCACATTCAATCTCTTTCCGGGATGTATATCTTAATTCTCCCCATTAAAGGAGGGTCTAGTTGAAAAACAGCGTGATCTGAAAGAGAAAGCACTCAGCAATTTAGAAGTCTTAAAAAGTTTTCCTTACTTTGTCTTTTGTGCAACAATTGATTCATCTCTCTACCTGTGAGAACCTGCTTCAAGTAATCAAGCACTAGATGGTGAAAGGGAGGCGGATGGAAAACTGATCTATGCAGATGTCCTAAGCATTCTGCCCTAGAAAGGGCACTGCTGCATGCATAAGTTAGGAGGAATTTCATCACCCTTTGTTCATCCCAATCTACCCAACTGAAGATGAGCTTGTGCCACGAAGTCCTGATCTGTATCTGAACCTCACCAAAGTTTGGGGGTGTCCACATACAGAGTTTTGGTTTGCCCTGTACAGGGATAGGGAATAGCTGCAAAATCTGGAGTATTCTATTTCAGGGTCTCGGTTTAGGCTCATCTCGGAGAATCATCTCAACATAGGACTGCCCAGGCTATGAGCACTTATTATTATTTTTTTTTTTTAAACGCTTACATTTGGATACCAAAACACAGTTCTTCTGCTACGGTTTCATGTGTTATTAGCTGCAATAGCCATACTGCCCACTGAGCTTGGGAACAGTTATCTTGTTACCTACACGAACAGAATCCAAATCCACCCAAAGCAATAACAGAGCCTTTTAATGAATAGCTCTAAAACATTTCCTATCAACTACAGAAGATGTTATAAATTGGCATATTTTATATCTTCATTTAAATAAAATAAAAAGTAGATGATATTTTTAGATGGCAGTTGTTCTATCCTGGCTATCACTTACTTCCAGCTTAATGTATACACTTTATAGCTGTTTATGTTAACAGGTAGTTTAAATTAATTTCTCCAGATTGAATATGGTGTGTCACACTCCTGCAGAAGGATCTTTTAAACTCATGCTGAGGTAAAGCAAGATCATATAATGCTGCTTTGTGACATTTTCACAACTTGCTTTTTCTAATGTACCACCCAACACACTTGTGGTCCTTCAAAACCAAAATAGGGTTATCCCTTGACATATATCTTCCAACACTGCAGTGGGGAACAAAGTGAGCAACTCACTTATCTATTAATAGGAGCTGTGTGCCAGTTTTCCCGGACACTGTGCCAAAAATTTACTAGTAGAAGGGGGATAGGAAGATACCAGTGACTAAATCTCTCTCACTTTTCATGTTGGATATTTTTCAGTAAGGTAGCAGATTTAGAACATTATTTTGAGTAGGGAAATGTGATCTCAGACATTAGGCATTCAGCTTTTTACCACACTTTTTGACCCAACAAGTAATTAATTTTTGTAACACATTATTTTAATGGTACACTAATTAACCTTGAATTAGAATGAATTCTCTCACAATTACTTTCTATGGAAGCACAGATTACATTGACACCCACATTACTATCATTTAATGATTAATGTTTCTGCACTCAACATTACAGTGAAAGACTGAAAGGAGGAAAGTAGTACTGATAGACAAAGCATCTTAAATTAATCTAGGGGCCATCAAATGAAATTAATGGGCAGCAGGTTTAAAACAAATACAAGGAAGTTCTTCTTCACACAGCGTACAGTCAACCTGTGGAACTCCTTGCTGAGAAGGTTGTGAAGGCTAGGACTATAACAGGGTTTAAAAGAGAATTCGATAAATTCATGGAGGTTAAGTCCATTAATGGCTATTAGCCAGGATGAGTAAGGAATGGTGTCCCTAGCCTCTGTTTGTCAGAGGGTGGAGATGGATGGCAGGAGAGAGATCACTTGATCATTACCTGTTAGGTTCACTCCCTCTGGGGCACCTAGCATTGGCCACTGTTGGCAGACAGGATGCTGGGCTGGATGGACCCTGGGTCTGACCCAATATGGCCATTCTTATATTCTTACGTTCTGTGATCCACTAACACTTTAGATGTTGGATTTGTACTAGATAGGTAATCCAAATTTCTCTGTGCTATAAACATATATTCCAGGAGATAGAAGCACTTTATTTACAAGATGCAAAGTTCCCATGAATACTTCTTATTAGGGCTGTCAAGCCATTAAAAAAAATAAACAATTTAACAATCTGTTAAACAATAATAGAATACAATTTATTTAAATATTTTTGGATGTTTTCTACATTTTCAAATATATTGATTTCAATTACAACACAGAATACAAAGTGTACAATGTTAACTTTATATTTATTTTTGTTACAAATATTTGCACTGTAAAAAAACAAAAGAAATTGTATTTTTCAATTTACCTAATACAAGTACTGTAATACAATCTCTTTATCATGAAAGCTGAACTTACAAAGGTAGAATTAAGTACAAAAAATACCTGTATTCAAAAACAAAACAATGTAAACCTTCAGAGCCTACAAGTCCACTCAGTCCTACTTCTTGTTCAGCCAATCGCTCAATCAGGTTTGTTTACATTTACGTGGCAGACAGGGCCGGTTGCAGGCACCAGCTAAAGAAGCAGGTTCTTGGGGCAGCCAATACCAAGGGGCGGCACTCCGCCCACTATTGGGGCGGCACGTCTGGGTCTTCGGCGGTAATTCGGAGGCAAGTCCCTCAGTCCCTCTCTTCCTCTTTGAGCTGCCGCCGAAGTGCCGCTGAAGAGGAAGAGAATGAGTGAAAGACCCACCGCCGAACTGACGCCAAACAGTGGAGCGGTGCAATTGCGCTGCTGCAGTTTTTTTTTTTGCCGCTTGGGGCAGAAAACCGGGAACTGGTCCTGGTGGCAGATATGCTAAAGATTCACATGTCCCTTCATGCTTCAACCATCATTCCAGAGGACATGCGTCCATGCTGATGACAGGTTCTGCTTAATAACGATCCAAAGCAGTGCGGACTGATGCATGTTCATTTTCATGATCTGAGTCAGATACCACGTGCAGAAGGTTGATTTTCTTTTTTGGTGGTTCAGGTTCTGTAGTTTCTGCATCAGAGTGTTGCTCTTTTAAGACTTTTGAAAGCATGCTCCACTTCTCGTCCCTCTCAGATTTTGGAAGGCACTTCAAATTCTTAAATCTTGGGTTGAGTTCTGCAGCTATCTTTAGAAATCTAAATCATTGGTACCTTCTTTGAGTTTTGTCAAATCTGCAGCGAAAGTGTTCTTAAAACGAACAACATGTGCTATAACATGAAATATATGGCAGAATGTGGGTAAAATAGAGCCGGAGACATACAATTCTTCCCCAAGGAGTTCAGTCACAAATGTAATTAACAAATTATTTTTTTAACGAGTGTCATCAGCATGGAAGCATGTCCTCTGGAATGGTGGCCAAAGCATGAAGGGGCATACGAATGTTCAGCATATCTGGCATGTAAATATCTTGCAATGCTGGCTACAAAAGTGCCATGCGAATGGCTGTTCTCACTTTCAGGTGACACTGTAAATAAGAAGTGGGCAGCATTACCTATTGTAAATGTAAACAAACTTGTTCCTCAGAGTGATTGGCTGAACAGGAAGTAGGACTGAGTGGACTTGTAGGCTCTAAAGTTTTACATTGCTTTGTTTTTGAGTTCAGTTATGTAACAAAAAAACCCTACATTTGTAAGTTACACTTTCACGATAAAGAGATCGCACTACAGTACTTGTATGAAGTGAATTGAAAAATACTATTTCTTTTATCATTTTTACAGTGCAAATATTTGTAATAAAAATAATAATATAAAGTGAGCACTGTACACTTTGTATTCTGTGTAGTAACTGAAATCAATAGATGTAAAAACGTAGAAAAACATACAAAAATATTTAATAAATTTCAACTGGTATTCTACTATTTAACAATGCAATTAAAACTGCAATGAATAGCAATACATTTTTTTAATCACGATTAATTTTTTTGAGTTAATCGTGTGAGTTAACTGCGATTCGACAGCCCTACTTCTTACATATAACATAACTGTGATTATCTAATTGTAGTGGGATAATATCATAATTACACAGTAATTACCATGCAATTACCAGACAAAAAGCTATTGAAGTCCTTAAATCATGGTTTAAAGACTTCAAGGTGCAGAGAATGCTCCAGTAAGTGACCCGTGCCCCACGCTACAGAGGAAGGCAAAAAAAACCCAGGACCTCTGCCAATCCGCCCTGCGGGAAAATTCCTTCCCAACCTCAAATACGGTGATCAGCTAAACTCTGAACATGTGGGCAAGACCTGTCAGCCAGACACCCAGGAAAAAATGCTCTGTAGTTACTCAGATCCCACCCCATCTAATATCCCATCACTAGCTATTGGGCATATTTACCACTAATAGTCAAAGATCAATTAATTGCCAAAATTAGGCTATCCCATCATACCATCCCCTCCATAAACTTATCAAGCTTCGTCTTGAAGCCAGATATGACTTTTGCCTCCACTACTCCCCTTGGCAGACTGTTCCAGAACTTCACTCCTCTGATGGTTAGAAACCTTCGTCGAATTTCAAGTCTAAACTTCCTGATGGCCAGATTATATCCATTTGTTCTTGTATCCACATTGGTAGTGAGCTTAAATAATTCCTCTCCCTCCCTGGTATTTATCCCTCTGATGTATTTATAGAGAGCAATCATAGCTCCCCTCAGCCTTCTTTTGGTTAGGCTAAAACAAGCCAAGCTCTTTGAGTCTCCTTTCATAAGACAGGTTTTCCATTCCCCGGATCATCCTACTAGCCCTTCTCTGTACCTGTTCCAGTTTGAATTCATCCTTCTTAAACATGGGAGACCAGAACTGCACACAGTATTCCAGATGAGGTCTCACCAGTGCCTTGTATAATGGTACTAACACCTTATCTCTACTGGAAATACCTCGCCTGATGCATCCCAAGACTGCATTAGTTTTTTTCACAGCCATCTCACATTGGTGGCTCATAGTCATCCTGTGATCAACCAATACTCCGAGGTCCTTCTCCTCTTCTGTTACTTCCAACTGATGCTCCCTGACTTATAACCAAAATTCTTGTTATTAATCCCTAAATGCATGACCTTGCACTTTTCACTATTAAATTTCATCCTATTACTTTTACTCCAGTTTACAAGATCATCCAGATCTTCCTGAATAATATCCCGATCCTTCTCTGTATTAGCAATACCTCCCAGCTTTGTGTCATCCGCAGACTTTATTAGCACATTCCCACTTTTTGTGCCAAGGTCAGTAATAAAAAGATTAAATAAGATTGGTCCCAAAACCGATCCCTGAGGAACTCCACTAGTAACCTCCCTCCAGCCTGACAGTTCACCTTTCAGTACAACCCGTTGCAGTCTCCCCTTTAACCAGTTCCTTATCCACATTTCAATGTTCATATTGATCCCCATCTTTTCCAATTTAGCTAATAATTCCCCATGTGGAACCGTAACAAATGCTTTACTGAAATGGAGGTAAATTAGATCCACTGCGTTTCCTTTGTCTAAAAAATCTGTTACCTTCTCAAAGAAGGAGAACAGGTTGGTTTGGCATGATCTACCTTTTGTAAAACCATGTATTTTGTTCCAATTACCATTGTCCTCAATATCCTTAACTACTTTCTCCTTCAAAATTTTTTCCAAGACCTTGCATACGACAGATGTCAAACTAACAGTCCTGTAGTTACCTGGATCACTTTTTTTCCCTTTCTTAAAAATAGGAACTATGTTAGCAATTCTCCAGTCATATAGTACAACCCCTGAGTTTACAGATTCATTAAAAATTCTTGCTAATGGGCTTGCAATTTCATGTGCCAGTTCCTTTAATATTCTTGGATGAAGATTATCTGGGCCCCTCAGTTTAGTCCCATTAAGCTGTTCGAGTTTGGCTTCTACCTCAGATGTGGTAATATCTACCTCCATACCACATTCCCATTTGTCACCCTACCATATCCCTAAGCCCCTCATTAAAGACTGAGGTAAAGTATTTGTTTAAATATTGGGCCATGTCTAGATTATCCTTAACCTCCACTCCATCTTCAGTGTTTAGCAGTCCCACTTCTTCCTTCTTTGTTTTCTTCTTATTTATATGGCTATAGAACCTTTTACTATTGGATTTAATTCCTTTTGCAAAGTCCAACTCTACATGGCTTTTGGCCTTTCTCACTTTATCTCTACATGTTCTGACCTCAATAAAGTAGCTTTCCTTGCTGATCCCTCCCATCTTCCATTCTTTGTAGGCTTTCTGCTTTTTCTTAATCACCTCTCTGAGATGCTTGCTCATCCAGCTTGGTCTACAACTCCTGCCTATGAATTTTTCCCCCTTTCTTGGGATGCAGGCTTCTGATAGTTTCTGCAACTTTGACTTGAAGTAATTCCAGGCATCCTCCGCCTTTAGAGCCACAAGTTCTTCTGTCCAATCCACTTCCCTAACTAATTTCCTTATTTTTTTAAACTTAGCCCTTTTGAAATCAAAAACCCTAGTCACAGATGTATTTTTGTTTATCTTCCATTTAGTTTGAACTGAATTAGCTCACGATCGCTCGAACCAAGGTTGTCCCCTACAATCATTTCTTCTATGAGGTCCTCACTATTCACCAAAACCAAATCTAAAATGGCATCCCCTCTTGTTGGTTCAGCAACTACTTGGTGAAGGATTCCATCAGCTACCGCATCCAGGAAAAACTGAGCCCTATTATTATTACTAGCACTTGTCTTCCAGTCTATATCTGGGAAGTTAGAGTCTCCCATGATCACACAATTCCCATTAGTATTTACTTCATTAAAAACATTAAAGAGGTCTCTATCCATATCCAAATCAGATCCCGCTGGTCTATAGCGCACCCCAAGCACTATCCCAGGGGAGGTTCTAGTAGCTTTCTTCCCCAATGTGATTTTTGCCCAGACAGACTCTGTCTTATCCATTCCATCACTTCTTATTTCTTTACAGTCTACCTCATCATTGATATACAATGCTACTCCACCACCTTTGCCTTTATTTCTGTCTTTCCTAAACAACACATACCCTTCAATAGCTGTACTCCAGTCATGACTACTATTCCACCATGTTTCTGTTAGCCCTAGAATATGTGGTTTCGCTTCCTGCACCAGTAGCTCTAGTTCCTCCATTTTGTTACCGAGGCGCCTTGCATTGGTGTACAAGCATCTTAATTTTTGCTCACATTCTTTACCCGATTAGGTATTGACATTCTACTGCCAGTACCACCTATTAGACTGGTATCTACACTACCCTTCCTCCTTATGTCCATTCTCCTACCCACGGTTGTATCCTTTCTTACTTTGTTTTCTTCCCTCTCAATGTTAAAATCTGGCATGGAGATTACCTGTACATCTCCCAACCATCTCCCCCAAATTCCTAGTTTAAAGCGCTTTTAAATCAGTTGTGCCAGTCTCCATCCTAGAAGTCTATTTCCTGCCCTACTCAGGTGAAGTCCATCCTGAGAGAACAATCCTCTGTCCATGAATGCCTCCCAGTGGCCATACATCCCAAAGCCCTCCTTATAGCACCACTGCCTGAGCCATCTGTTGAGCATCATAATCTTGTCACACCTTTGTTGCCCTTCGCTAGGAACAGGCAGAATCCCACTGAAGATCACCTGAGACTCGAATTCCTTAAGCGTCTTCCCCAGCCTTGCATAGTCTCCCTTGATTCGTTCCAGTGAGAATATAGCCGTATCATTTGTTCCCACATGAAGGACAATCCGTGTATTCTTTTCTGCTCCCATTAGTATCCTCTTCAGCCTCAGGTCCACATCCCTTATTTTCGCACCTGGCAGACAGCACACCCTTCTGTTCTCTAGATCAGCTCTGGTTACAGGCCTGTCTATTCTTGTCAGTAAGGAGTCCCCAATCACGTAGACCTGCCTTTTCCTGGTGATGGTGCAATTCTCCGGTCTATCCCTGTTCCCTCTGGCTGCAAGTCCTCTCAATTCCTATTCTCCCTTGCAATCCTCTGCAACCAATCCCATATCCTCCTGGGGCTCATATTTGGTGTTGTTATCTCCATTGACTCTTCCCCTCTTCCTATAGGACTCACTGCTCTTCTTCTTCCTTGCCCTCTCACCTTCAGCGACCACCTGCTGTGCCCCTTCTTCATTTTCCAACTCCGCAAACCTGTTTCTGAGCTCTATTTCTCCTTCACTAGCCCGTCTTTTCCTCTGCCTGGTTCTCTTAGTCATATGCTTCCACTGTCTTCACCAAGCAGTCTCCCCATAGAATTCTTCGGTCCTGCTTCCATCTGCAAGTCTGATCTTTTCCCTTCAGCCTCCTCATGTCTTTGCTCCATCATCTGCTCGAACCCCCTTCTAAACTCAACCAGAGTTTCCACCTGCATCTCCAATCCTTGAATCTTTTCTTCCATCAGCTCTATCAGGCGGCACTTCATGCAGATGAAACTCTTTTCAGGTATCCCCTCCAGAATCATATACATACCGCAGCTTCTACATCCAGTCATCTTCATTGTGTCTTCCACTGCTTGCATCACCACCACTGCTGCCTCTGTCATAGCCTTCCCACCTAAGTCCTGTTAGTCCGGGAAACACAAACCAAACCAAAACACCACAACCACAGCAAAGCAAACCCCCAACAAGCACCAAAACACTGCAAGAACACCACGCACTCCCTTCACTAGTCTGTCTGTTCCTCTGCCTGCCTCTTTTAGTCTTCCCTGCAAACTCCCACTCAAACTCCCCTGTTTACAGCTCCGTTTGCTGGCTCCTGTGCCACTACAGCTGTCTATCCTTTAAACCAACGTTTATGTTCTAGATCTGCACCTATATCATGTTGTTCTGTGATTGTTTCTTATCTTCAAAACAAGAAGAGTGTGACTTTGCCAGTACTGGGCTTGGATGAGACCATAAAAGAAAACTCAGCATATTGCAACAGTAGTCCTGGCAATCCAGTAAACTCAGCAGTTCCGAATGACTACAAAACCAACGCCCAAGAAGCTGCTGCTGGAGATCCTTTCTTTTGGATGAGACAAGAAACTGAAGTCAACTGATCATCTGTAATCATTAAAAATCGTGTGCTTGTTGCAAGAGTATGGATTTAAAGCCTTGGGCCAGTTTCACTTTGGGTAATTGTGACACAATGTACCCTCTGTGTCCACACCCTACACATTATTGTGATAATCTTTATACAAAGTATGCCTTGTGAAATATCATCTGAAAACTCATAATTTGCTGGTCAATATTATCCTGATAAAATATGTGTGGCAACATTGTATGTGGAATTATAAGATTTAACTGTACAATGTTATTAACGCATGTTCCAAACCATAGCAGAAGTTGGCAAACAGGTCTGTCTTAAACAAAGGAATATGTGCTCTGCTTAATGTGCATTTAAGCAGTAAACAGAATCATCAAGCAGAAAACTTAGAAAAAGAAACCTCAAACAGGTGAGGAAAAGCGTTAGGGAATATCCTTTCCCATAGACTTTGTGTCTCCAGAATTTCATCTGGAAATAAATATTTACCAAGATGGGGACTGACACTATAAAAAGGAGGGAACAAACACCCCAAGAGACCCCCTCCTCTGTCTCTGTCCATCGATTCACTGCACCAGAAGGGACAAAGGAAGCAGCCATTAAACTGGGAAAGGGGTCCTGGCATAAGAAGTTTGGTCAGTAAGACTTCTGAGAGCATGAGGTAAGAAAAAGTTTGCTTGAATTTACCATAGTTTGTTAAATTAGGCACCAGTGGCATTTTATTTTTATTTTTGTAACCATTTTTGCCTTTTATGCCTCATTACTTGTATTCACTTATAATAAACTTGTTTTATGATTTTATCTAATCCAACGTGTTTAAACTGAAGTGTCTGTGAACTCCAATTGGTGTAACAAGGTGTGTGCATATTATTTCTATTAAAGAAATATCGACTTTATATGAATTAGTATTGTCTAGGAGAGGGCTGGGCAATACAGGACATATACTTCTGGGAGAAAATCGAAGACCAGGAGCGTGTTGGGGTCACCCTGCAGTATAACCAAGGTTGGTAAGAGCCGAAGTATGGCTGGCTGGCTGTAGCTCACACACAGACATACCTGGGAGTAACTTACATGCTGGAGGCTGTTTGTGAGCAGTCCAGACTGGAGGCCACAGCAGCAAAACATTGTAAGAGACACCCCAGGTTACAGGGCAGGGGTGACACATCTACTCAGTCTGGATTGTACACTGGGTATGTCACAGTCATTATACTCTACTTTCTATATTTCCTCTGCAATTCCAAATGGACACAATATTTTTCAGTTAGTGACCTACATTGTTCTACACTGTAATTGGTTGCTATTATAAAAACTGTCATCTTCCACTTGAGAAATGGTTGCATTCTAGTAGCAGGCAAACAATCCCTAAATACATCCTGTAAAGCACTATGGCATCATGCTGGATAAATGTAAATTGTTAAAATACAATAATTTACTTTTGGACCTATAAAAGAATAATTACTGAGTAGTCTGCAGAAGCATATCATTGTTACAGAGGTAGATAGTATCTACAAAGGAATCTCAATACTGTTACTACATAATAAAGAGTACTTCCAAGAGATTTGTGAATTAAAGTGTTATCCATATCCAGAAAGCAAATTCAAAATTATGAGCATTTGGAAACACAAAAAATCAAGTTAAAATGTTAACAGCTATAGCTAATGGACCTAACACCTCAAGAATCAGGAAAAATCTATTTATCAACTTTGCCTATCACAAAAAAAGCATACCAATAGACTAATCAGTTGTAAACAGTGGTAATACTGGGCAATGTGTGAATCTTGGATATGGGCTATGCAATCTGTAAAATCTTCTAGTCTGCATAGTAGTTAATTTATAAGAGTCATTACAAAGTTCACCCTACACGCTAGGAGGATTTTCCAGGCAATACACATTGGGATTTCTTGGAGAGTCCCCTCCCCTCCATCACAACTTCATTATGGTAGCAATGTTTATTGGGCAATGCTTAAATCACAGATGTGTTCAAATTGGCATGAGTAATTTAGAATGTGAAAGTATATGCTGTAGTGATGTCCTTCTTTAATTAAATGCAAACAAAATCTAAGATGCCTATTTTTGTTGTTGTAGCAGCACAACAGAGCATAGGCAGTTGTTGCAGAAGTTATTTGAGAGGATGCAGTTTTCTCTGCCCCTCAAGTCTTGAATAATAAGCATAAATTTAGCCCCAATGTATTGACCCTGCCTCTTAAATCTTCCATGTCTCGCTTGGATTACCATTGCCAGCTTGGCCAGCTTTTGTAGCAGTTTCTCAAGCCAACAGCATATAAATTTTGTTTCAACATGAATCACAGGTTGTTCAAACACAAAGTAGGGGAGGATGGGTTACCTCTCAAATATTTTTTTTCAAGTCCCAGTAGAAGCATGTAGGAGAATAGTCTTCATTGCAATTAATCCAGAGAGAGAAAGAGGATTATAGCTAAACTGAATGGATGTCTCAGTATAAAACTGATTTGGAATCTAATTGTTTTCATAAACCTGAAAACAGAGTGTGTGTGTGTTGGCGGGGTGGAGTGGGGAGTAAGTGTATTTGTCAAGAAAGATGCAATAGTTCTTAAACTACATTCTTTTCCCATCAATCCCAAAAATACCATGGAGCTGTTTACGTTGGGAGCTGGAACACGATCCTTTTACATTTAAGGCTCCAACACTGCATGGAAAATCTCACAGAGGCACGGCTACGTTGACATTGCTCTCAATGCAGGAGCCAGGCTTATGGTGGCATGAGGCAGATGCTCTTTGTTAAAGGCTTTGCACCCGCTTAAACACGGGTGTAGAGGAAACAATTATTTGTTTACTTGGGTTTCAACAATAATATAAAAAAGGATGTTTCTACCCAAAGTTCTATGTGCTCTTGACACAAGTTCCAAAAACAAAACAAAACAAAAATTGAACAGATCAGGACACATTCTAGGAAGATTTCAATGCCTTTGAAAATAAAAACAAAAACAAAATAAAGCTGGAAATGTATTTTTGTTAAAAAGGCACCAAAATCTCTTTCCTATCAGGATATGCCATGAACTCTGAGGTGACAAAGTAGCTAAAATGTAACACTGTATCCTTTATTTTATTATTTTCCCTTGCATACAACCCTGTATACAAGGACCCAGTTGCTTTCATCTGTGCCTATTTCTTTTAAACCAACACAGCCTACGCTGCTGAATTTTGGGCAATTTAGAAATAGTGAATGGGAGCCTATACATAATAATTGTCATCAGACACTTTATATAATCCTCTAGGACTCTGCTTAATTCAAATTGAAGTTTATTGTACCTGAACTATTAGCCAGTGTTCTTGTTGGAGAACTGAGAAAGAACAACATATTCTTTTCTTTACGTGAGAAGACTGTGTATGTAATTAGATTTAAAATTGACAAATTCTATATGGTTTATTCTAGTAGATGTGGTTAGAATAGATTTTTTAAATATATTCATTTCTAGCACCCTATTCTGAAATCGTTTTGCTTGTAATAAGTACGACTTCTCACGTTATGTATGTACCACTAGATTTTTATCTTGTATTTCCAAATTGGTAGGAATTATTTGTACAAAATGGAGAGGATGTAATTATAAACATTAATACAGTATGTGGAAAAAATTTGAACTGTTTAAAAACTCAGAAAAGTCATTATCATACAAGAAAAGGATGTGCACAGATTCATTACAAAATTATGCACTGTATAAGCAAATTCTATTCCATAACAAGTTAATTCCTTAGGAGCTGGGCTTATTTGCATATATCTGCACTCCCATTTTAAATGTATGAGAGATACAAGGTAGGTAATAACTTTTATTGGACCAACTTCTGTTAAGCTAGTTTCCTGGTTATCTTCCCCAGATCTGAAGAAGGGCTCTGTGAAGCTCGAAAGCATGTCCCTTCCACCAACAGAAGTTGGTCCAATAAAAGAGATTACCCCACCCACCTTGTCTCTCTCAAATCCTGAGACTGACATGGCTACAATAGTACGGCAAAAATTTAAAATGTATATCCATTTGAAGTAACAGTATCAAGCTGGTTCAGCTGCACAAGAGACGTATCTTTTGGACGTGGTTAGACACATTTGCACCATAACATTAAACTGATTAATAAAATTATAAGACTATGTCTGCATATGCTTTTGGCATACCAAAGGTTCAACAGATACTCTGTTCTAAAAGACTTCAGCTGAGCTGCAGGATAGAGAAAATAAATTAGTCTCCTGCTTGTGGAGAAGGAATGTGGTTTAAAAAAAACAGCAGGGGGGGTTTTCGACTCATTAAAAATATAGTGACATTTTGGTATTCATGAAAATGAGAGACTAATAGTACCATTTAGAACCAAGCACAGTGTAGATGGATGCTAACCAAACTTCATAATGCTCTGCCAAAGCACTTGTATGTGTAACCAACACGAAGGTCAAAATGCTTGAAGCTGCCAGTCTTGTCTATCTTAGGGTTTGGACCAATGGCAATTTTTCTGTGAAATTCTCTAATGTAGAGAAGGATTTCATAATATGATGTTGAAAACTCCTCTTGATGATGAATAGTAGATAATGCTTACTAACGGCCATACACAAAGAGCTGTGTAATTTCTAAACATTTCTTTCCTCACTGAAAGATGCATCTCCTTTGAAGAAAACTACTCTGGGTTACATCTTCAACTGCAACTGAGATATACTCACTTCATCTGAAGATGGGACATAGGTGGCTTTCAGCCAAAGCTGGGGCTCTCCAGTAGGTAGGGGCTGTCCCAACCCCTCACCACAACTTTGAGCAGCCCTGGGGGCTGCATGTGGACAAGGGAGATCCAGTGGACATAGTGTACTTAGATTTCCAGAAAGCCTTTGACAAGGTCCCTAACCAAAGGCTCTTACGTAAATTAAGTTGTCAAGGGATAAAAGGGAAGGTCCTTTCATGGATTGAGAACTGGTTAAAAGACCGGGAACAAAGGGTAGGAATTAATGGTAAATTCTCAGAATGGAGAGGGATAACTAGTGGTGTTCCCCAAGTGTCAGTCCTCGGACCAATCCTATTCAGCTTATTTATAAATGATCTGGAGAAAGGGGTAACCAGTGAGGTGGCAAAGTTTGCAGATGATACTAAACTGCTCAAGATAGTTAAGACCAAAGCAGACTGTGATGAACTTCAAAAAGATCTCACAAAACTTAGTGATTGGGCAACAAAATGGCAAATGAAATTTAATGTGGATAAATGTAAAGTACTGCACATTGGAAAAAATAACCCCAACTATACATACAATATGATGGGGGCTAATTTAGCTACAACAAGTCAGGAAAAAGATCTTGGAGTCATCGTGGATAGTTCTCTGAAGATGTCCGCACAGTGTGCAGAGGCGGTCAAAAAAGCAAACAGGATGTTAGGGATCATTAAAAAGGGGATAGAGAATAAGACTGAGAATATATTATTGCCCTTATATAAATCAATGGTATGCCCACATCTCGAATACTGCGTACAGATGTGGTCTCCTCATCTCAAAAAAGAGAAAGGTTCTAGAAAAGGTTCAGAAAAGGGCAACTAAAATGATTAGGGGTTTGGAACGGGTCCCATATGAGGAGAGATTAAAGAGGCTAGGACTCTTCAGCTTGGAAAAGAGGAGACTAAGGGGGGATATGATAGAGGTATATAAAATCATGAGTGGTGTGGTGAAAGTGGATAAGGAAAAGTTATTTATTTATTCCCATAATACAAGAACTAGGGGTCACCAAATGAAATTAATAGGCAGCAGGTTTAAAACAAATACAAGGAAGTTCTTCTTCACACAGCGCACAGTCAACTTGTGGAACTCCTTACCTGAGGAGGTTGTGAAGGCTAGGACTATAACAGCGTTTATAAGAGAACTGGATAAATTCATGGTGGTTAAGTCCATTAATGGCTATTAGCCAGGATGGGTAAGGAATGGTGTCCCTAGCCTCTGTTTGTCAGAGGATGGAGATGGATGGCAGGAGAGAGATCACTTGATCATTGCCTGTTGGTCCACTCCCTCTGGGGCACCTGGCATTGGCCACTGTCGGTAGACAGGATACTGGGCTAGATGGACCTTTGGTCTGACCTGGTACGACCGTTCTTATGAGGCCCTAAGTTTTTACAATGTGCTAACTCAGAAATGGCCCAAGAAAATTATACCAAACTTTTAAAGGAATTGTGATCTTTTCAAATAACAAGCTTCTGGCTGAGAACAAGGATGGGAAATTTTACCACAAAGGGGAACTTTCAGGGAGCTATAAGCTTCTGGAAGATGAGGAATATAAAAGAGTGCCCCTTCAGTCAGAATAAAACAATACTAGTGTGAAGCAGTAATACACTGACTGCTCAAACCACAAGATCTCAAAAGTGATTTCTTTATTACTAAACTACACTGCAGTTAGTGAGAGCAGCTCTGCTATTTCTGGGCTTACAACGTACACTGGCTGTTTAACTTTGTAACTTGTAATCACTAGCAGGATTGATGGAGCTCAGTGGTGCTGTTGTTACAGTGCCTCTGCATGGCAAACAGTCTCAGTTCATTTAATCTATGATGTGAAATTCCAACCCTGATTTTACCCTCCCTCCCTTTCCCCCTAAAAATTAATTCACATCAATTCCTGATTAATAATAAAAGGCCCTGCCATCAGCATTCAGAGCCCCAGCCGGGGCTGTCATGGCTCAGAGGGCAGAAATCTGCTTAGAGCTACAGGAGAACCCAACTGAATTTGTGGCGTCTCAGTCTATGAATGTGTAAGCACTTCATCTGTTCGCCAAAACACAATGCACTGGGAAGCAGTGGGTAAAGGTAGCTGTATGTATTATGGAGCAGGGCTAGGTGGCAGTGTATAAGGGTTGAAACCAATGTGACAAAGATGGGAGATCATTAGTTACAGACTGATTGAACAACAGAAGTGTATGTGTCCATTCAAGTGTTTGCTTTTACAATAAATATTTGTACTGAAAAATAAGACCATTCGTAATATAGATACTCGTTTCTTTCTTGATGCTGTTGTCAAATTACTAGTCAAGGTTATGTTAGTTCTTTCCCAGCTTTGGGATGTTGCTTTGACTCTGATTCTTGCTTCAAGGGCTTGCAAACAGGAAAAGCACTGGATGGTGGTCACACTTTTAATCAAGCTGACAAACTTAGAATTGTACTTTCGCCTTCTGTCTGGCTAACCGAGGAGAGACGATGACAAGTTCCAATATTAAGTACTCTCCAGCCTTTCTGATCTAAGGCTGTGTAGCTATGGATGGAATCACAGGTGCCCAGACTAGTTTATCTTGAGTGCACTGGCAGACACCACTCACTGGCCAATTCCAAACAAAAAAAGCCATTTTTTCCAACTTTTGTTGAACCAGGCTCATTGTATTGAAAGGGAAAGGGCTACTGGGCACCAATGTGGCTCTGTTAAGCTCTTATTTTGAGTCCCAGCTGGCATTTTCAAGATACTGCAAGAAGGAAGCATCCTGGCACTGATATGACATTATTGTTAGTAAGTCCATACTACTAAAATCCCAGCTGAAACTGGAATGGAATTGCTGTTTGTTTTCAAATGGAATACATTGCTATCTCAACCAGTAGATGTTTGGCCAACTATTTAGCACCTGTCTTATAACAATTCTAAACTGGGAATTTAGAAAAAGGTCTGGGGTGGTGAATTAAAACACAAAACCAACAGAGGATCAATGGGCTACTTTTTCACCATACCTCTTCATCTTTCATATTCACGTCCACTTTTTTTGATTGTATGGCTTTGGTTACATGGTCAATGTTGTTTTCTCTGCAGTAATCAAATATGTTCTTGTCTTCCTCCCTAATTAGGAAACAAAAGCAAAAAAAGGTGTCTTATTGGATAACACAAAGGCTACACACATTAGATGCTAGCTGTGCTGCAGACACACTCATTTCAATAGTATCACTGCAGAGGAACAGATTTCCATTGTTTTGCATGATGACTAATCTGTTTTGCCAATATAAGATAGCTCAGCCTACTTCTCTAAAAAACACAAGTTGGTTTGAACAATATTCTGCAAGAAAAAGACATGTATACTTAATCCAATAAACTCCCACAAAGAACCTGGAATGTAAGACCATGTGAGACAAATTCAGCCTTGGCATAAGTCAATTCAAATCCTACCGATTACATCAAGGCAAAATATGGTCCTTTTCTTTTCTCAGCGACGTATGCAAATCCCCATATAAATGTCACGCGCCTTTTCTAACCTTCTCCTCCTATCATCGCTGGTGGCAGAGACAGAAAACTTTCTACTTTAGAATCATCCTCCTGTCTGCTAGATTCCTTCGCTGAGGTGTCTGGGACACTATAATTCACTACAATGGAAGTGACAAATCTGGCAAGAGGAAAGACTGGATAACTCTGAAGAGAAAAGATTCCATATGCACATATCTCTTGGCCACCAATAACTGGAAAGGGGATTCAAGGAAAATGACATTTTAATATTGTTTTAGGGGTTCTCCGTCATCTCACAATTCTTGACAGGCTTCACATTATAACAACATACACCATTAAGTGGAAGAGGGCCTGGATCCCCCTGACTCCCAGCAACATCAGTGTGTGTGTGTCAAATAGAAGACGGTGTTCAAGAAAGAAACCAAGATTCTCACTCTTCCAAAGAATCAGGTACACTGTCTCTGCCATGCAGACAGGGCCGGCTCCAGGCACCAGCCAAGCAAGCTCGTGCTTGGGGCGGCAGATTCCAAGGGGCGGCATTCTGGCTGCCCCCCCCCCTTTTTTTTTTGGTTTGCCGCTCCGGCCGCCCTGTAGGGGGCAGCGGCGCAGAGGAGGGGAGTGCCCTGCAGCAAACTCGGCAGGGCAGCCCATGTCCAGCCGACCGGAGCGGCGCAGAGCCCTCCCAGCAGGCGGCGCAGTGGGAGGGGCCGCGTGGCGAGTGCCCCGCTGAAGCCCTGGCAGCCCCCCTTCTCTCTCTCTCCCCCGCTCCCTCTCCGCTAGACCAGGTGCATACTCCTCTGCACGTCTGCAGCACAGGGAGTCCCCCTGCACCCTGGCTCTGGCCACCCTGCAGGGTTCTTTTTTTTTTTTTTTTTTCCCTGCTTTGCTGCTCCGGCCACCCCGCAGGTGTTTTGTGTGTGTGTGTGTGTGCGCTTTGCTGCTCCGGCCACCCCGTAGGTGTTGTGTGTGTGTGCTTTGCCGCTCTGGCCGCCCCGTAGGTGTTGTGTGTGTGTGTGTGTGCACGCGCGCTTTGCCGCTCCAGCTGCCCTGCAGGTGGATTTTTTGGGTTTTTTTGCTTTGCCACTCCGGCCCCCCCGCAGTATTTTTGTTTGGTTGGTTTTTTTGTTTGTTTTTTTTTGCTTGGGGCAGCAAAAAAGCCAGAGCCGGCCCTGCATGCAGAACAGATAGAGCCCTGAAAGTCTGCGGATATCCACTGTATATCTGCTGATATTTGCACCCATGGACCGTTCGTGCAGATCAGATGCATATACAAATTTTGTATCCACGCAGGGCTCTAGGAATAGGAACTGACTTTGTGACCCAAAATGAGACCACTCCTTGGGCTGCTTTGCTGAAACATTATTTAAAGTTGTGGTCACACATTCTTTGGGGAAACGTTTCAAAGTGATATGCAAAGACTTCATATTTCACCCTGCAAATTCCACTGACGTACAATGGGAGTTGCCCAGGTAAATCCCAAGCCATGATTATGAACATTTATTGCCTTAAGTCCAATGCACGCTGAAGGCCCATTTGTCATCCTCCATCATGCACACCTTACTGCAGGACATAATAAAGCTCTTCCATGCTGCCGTAAGGGGCTGTAAAATGTCTTGTTAACTCTGTTAGCAACACTGTTTCATATTGGCTGGTAAGAACAGAAGACTTAATATGTTGTAACAGGCCACTGTATCACTCCTATCATTTAAAGATCTATTTATAACTCAAATACCTGCAGCACCTTAACTTGCAGATTCCCCTGCACGTTAACAGGCCTGAGTGAATGTGCATCTGCTTTCTGTCACAGAAGCTGGGCATCAGCTAGTTTCAACCAAAGCCACTGATCTGAGAACACAGTCGAGCTTTGTGTCAATCTTGCAAATACAGAGCAGTGTAAATGCAGTTAGCCAGAGTGATCATTCATAGACTCACAAAAGAAATACCGGTAGTCAGAGCCCTTGTGACACTCCAAGGATCTCACAAAGGCCTTGTCTACACACTTTATCTATACCAGTACAAGCCCCTAGTATGAACGCAGTTATGCCAGTATGGCTACGTCTTCACTACCCGCCTGAATCGGCGGGTAGAAATCAATCTCTCGGGGATCGAATCATCGCGTCTCGTCGGGACGCGACAATCGATCCCCGAATCGACGCTTGTACTCCACCAGCGCAGGTAGGAGTAAGCGCCGTCGACGGGGGAGCCGCAGAGGTCGATTTGCCGCCGTCCTCACAGCGGGGTAAGTCGGCTTGGATACGTCGAATTCAGCTATGCTATTCGCGTAACTGAATTTGCGTATCTTAAATCGACCCCCCCCCCCCCATAGTGAGGACGTAGCCTATGGAAAGGAGAATAAGCTTATCCTGGAATAAGCACTTTTATACCAGTACAACTGTGTCCACGCTAGGAGGAGTGTATCTGTATAGCTAGTTTGGTTAAAAAAAAATAAAAATCACAGCCCTAACTGAAATCTATTTGTTGACCAGGCCAAAGTAACCTGCCTCTACTACAGGATGCTTGACAGTGCTGCAAGAGTTAATAAAAGAAGCTGGTTAGATTTTCCATTATACATCCCTAATTTCCAGTTAATTAGTTTGATTACTGTTGCAGTATACGGTTCATCTAGAGGAAGAGCAGTAGAACGCAAATACAGCTTTGTCTCAAAGGAAGCTCTTTATGGGAATGGAGAACTTGCTGGGGTCAGGTCATAGCCAATGGGGAGTTCATTAGTTTGGGTGCCACTATAGCAGAACAGAAGATCTACCCGTTATCATAAGACAGCTTCAGGAAGAATAATCCCATGGTGTCAGAATGCAACAGTTCTTAGTTTATCTGTGAGCAGTGCACTGATTGCCATCTCTTGGAAGACCAATGATCAATAATAAAGTAAAATAAAAAATAAAATGTATCTGCATTACAGTCCAATGGGACACTAAAAGAAACACCTGAAACTTGTGCCTTCTGACCTGTGCTCCAAAAGAAATGTATGCAGTGTAATTGTAGCCATGTCCATGCCAGGATATTGGAAAGACAAGTTGGGGGAGGTGATATGTTTCACTGGACCAACTTCTATTGGTGAGAGAGACAAGCTTTCTCTCTCACCAACAGAAGTTGGTCCAAAAAAAAGATATCATCTCACCCATCTTGTCTCCCCAAAAGAAATGAAAATACAGAGAAATTCTAATGCCATATACTACAGCTTTGAACTCCGGGGCAACGAACTGACATGCTGAAATAAGTATGGTCAATGCAGAACAAGCAGAGCTGAAAGGAAGCAATTTTTACTTTACTTTTTTGTCTTTTTGTACTTTGTTGTGAATTATGCTTTGTTCCTTGTTCCTCAGCTCACAATTTCTTTTTGCTCCCTCTGTGCCAATGAAGCAGTTAAAAAAAGAAAGCGCTGATCCTGAGCTCCTGCTGTAGAAAAAGTGCCAGGACTCACTTCCACTGACCTCCGGCTCACTTTGAACATTGCCTTTTTGGTATCTCACTCCTCTGCTTTGCATGCAAAGAATTCTTTCCTCGATCTTGGATGCATGGCACGCTGTTGTTGACTAGAAAGGTTCAAGGTCTGATAGTTCATCTATAGGACTTGTATTTGGGAATGTTAAAAGATACTCCTCTGACTTCTGATCAGGTCTTAGATGAACAGTCCTCAGTGTACTAGTCTGTATGCTAAACAAACTCCCAAGCAATAACCACTGCTTCATTAGATACAATCATTAAGTGCTCAACTTCTAAAAAATTCCTATTGATAGCTGAATAGCAGCTATACACTTTTTATATTTTCACTTGATTAAGAGAAAGGCACCATTGATGTTTAACATTTTGGCTCTATCAGCAGCTTTTCTCTTTGGTTCACAGAAAAGAAATCCAAGTATATTATTTTTTATACAAGAGATCAGGTCTACACTAGAAAAGTTATACTGATATAGCTGTGTCATTGAGGATTGTCATCTTTTACCAGTATAAGCTCTAATGTGGATACAGTTATACCAGTACAGCTTATGCTGATTCCCAAAAGGCATAAGCTTTACCAATATAAGTACTGTTATACCCATATAAACCTCTTAGCGTGGATGCAACTGGCAAAACTTTCTAGTGTAGACCAGCCCAGAGCAACTTCCCAATAAGATCTACAACTCTCTCCCAAGGATGCTTGGGCCTTGTCTACCTACACAGGGGCAAGTGACTGGCATAGCTATTCCAGAATAATTATTCCATGATAGTATCAAAGGGGTAGCCGTGTTAGTCTGGATCTGTAAAAGCAGCAGAGTCCTGTTAGTCTATAAGGTGCCACAGGACTCTTTGCTGCTATTCCATGATAGTTAGTCCTGTATGATTTAGCTCTTCCAGAATAACTTCCCTGTATGGATGACACGTATTCCAGAATAAAGTCACTTATTTTGGAAGAGTGTCCACATTGGGGAATTATTCTGGAATTGCTATAGTGGAATAGTTATTCTGGAATAGCTATGCTAGTCAATTTCCCATATAGTCATGCCCTTTTGAAATTTAGCGTTTCCACTTGAATTTGCCAAAAATAATTTGAGCTCTCCACCCACCCAAAAATATTCTACAAAATGAATGCTCAAAATTGCTAAAAGCCTGATTCAGACAGATGGATGGAAGGAAAGTGTGTATTAGTCCCAATGAAGACATCTTAAGTCTTTATGTAATTATTTTGTTTCCTATGCATCTCAGACATGAGAAAAGTAGATCTAACCCCTCACGTGCTTATATGTTTTCACATATACAGGAAGGGGGAGGTCCCGGATGACTGGAAAAAGGCTAATGTAGTGCCCATCTTTAAAAAAGGGAAGGAGGAGGAGGATCCGGGGAACTACAGGCCAGTCAGCCTCACCTCAGTCCCTAGAAAAATCATGGAGCAGGTCCTCAAGGAATCAATTCTGAAGCACTTAGAGGAGAAGAAAGTGATCAGGAACAGTCAGCATGGATTCACCAAGGGCAAGTCATGCCTGACTAACCTAATTGCCTTCTATGAGGAGATAAATGACTCTGTGGATGAGGGGAAAGCAGTGGACGTGTTATTCCTTGACTTTAGCAAAGCCTTTGATACGGTCTCCCACAGAATTCTTGCCACCAAGTTAAAGAAATATGGGCTGGATGAATGGACTATAAGGTGGATAGAAAGCTGGCTAGATTGTTGGGCTCAACGGGTAGTGATCAATGGCTCCATGTCTAGTTGGCAGCCCGTTTCAAGCGGAGTACCCCAAGGGTCGGTCCTGGGGACAGTTTTGTTCAATATCTTCATTAATGATCTGGAGGATGGCGTGGACTGCACTCTCAGCAAGTTCGCAGATGACACTAAACTGGGAGTGGTAGACACGCTGGAGGGTAGGGATAGGATACAGAGGGACCGAGACAAATTAGACGATTGGGCCAAAAGAAACCTGATGAAGTTCAACAAGGACAAGTGCAGAGTCCTGCACTTAGGACAGAAGAATCCCATGCACTGCTACAGACTAGGGACCAAATGGCTAGGAAGCAGTTCTGCAGAAAAGGACCTAGGGGTTACAGTGGACGAGAAGCTGGATATGAATCAACAGTGTGCCCTTGTTGCCAAGAAGGCTAATGGCATTTTGGGCTGTATAAGTAGGGGCATTGCCAGCAGATCAAGGGGCATGATCATTCCCCTCTATTCGACATTGGTGAGGCCTCATCTGAAGTACTGTGTCCAGTTTTGGGCACCACACTACAAGAAGGATGTGGAAAAATTGGAAAGAGTCCAGCGGAGGGCAACAAAAATGATTAGGGGGCTGAAGCACATGACTTATGAGGAGAGGCTGAGGGAACTGGGACTGTTTCTTCTGCAGAAGAGAAGAATGAGGGGGGATCTGATAGCTGCTTTCAACTACCTGAAAGGGGGTTCCAAAGAGGATGGATCTAGACTGTTCTCAGTGGTAGCAGATGAGAGAACAAGGAGTAATGGTCTTAAGTTGCAGTGGGGGAGGTTTAGGTTGGATATTAGGAAAAACTTTTTCACTAGGAGGGTGGTGAAGCACTGGAATGGTTACCTAGAGAGGTGGTGGAATCTCCTTCCTTAGAGGTTTTTAAGGTCAGGCTTGACAAAGCCCTGGCTGGGATGATTTAGTTGGGAACTGGTCCTACTTTGAGCAGGGGGTTGGACTAGATGACCTCCTGAGGTCCCTTCCAACCCTAATATTCTATGATTCTATGACACCAAATAAAAAAAAAAAGGAGAGAACCCAAAAGAGGTTTTGGCTTTAGAGAAATTGGGTTCTTGAGGGATCAATAATGGAAACCAGAGGCTCTCACCTCCATGGCTTGAACCAAATGCAGATGAAGACTGGTATTATTAATTTGTTACGTGCTGATATGGTGCTCAAGGTTGTACAAGACACAGATAAGGGATGGGATACACAACGGGAGCTCCAGGTGGGGAGAGTTGGAATGGTGAGGGTTTGGCTTTTTCCTGATTATTTATTTTTACTGAAAAATAGTAGTGTTTGAATGTGTGAAATAAGTAGCTGTGTTCAGTTCAATCCCTAGTCGATATCTGTACAGTCCACAAATGACACTGATACCCTGGGTGGCAGATTCAGCAGAGGCATCAAGAAATATGCATGGAGCCTAGAGGTCAGTTGAGAAGCAAAGCATATGAGCAGAGTATGGTGGGAAACATTGCACTGTTGCTGCCTGAGTGGTACTGATGATAAATGAAAGATTTAAAACACTACCTCTGTCAATCTGATACCTTTCACCCACATTAAATTACAAAAGCTGACAGATAACACTTAATTTACTGTTTGTAGGTATCTTAAAGACCACAAAACTCGAGTTCATAGAAATGCACATTGCTTATTACTGAAAAGGTGCAGAAGAGATAGGAAAGCTGTGAAATGGGAGCTGTAGTTTTGCTTCCCTCTGTAGATTATTTCTATAATGTTAGCCATCTTCCTAATATTACTGATCCAATAAAGGTCAGCTGGAGCCAGTGTCTGTTTAAAGTAGACTGCAAAGTTGTTCCCTTTTGTTTCCTTATGATAGACAAAGGAAGCTCCAAAAAGAGTTCCCCCCCCCCACCCTCCTACACACACTATTGAAAAAAGAAAAAAAGGTGTTTTTCCACACTTCACTCCCACTATCACACCACCTTAGAAGTACCAGGAATGTCAAGTCTAATCTTCACTGGAGGCAGTAGATGTGGCGTGGGAACTTCCTCAGCTTTTAAAAGAAAGGATGTGACAGGTCAACTGAATCTTAGGCCTTGTCTACACTGCCACTTTACAGCGCTGCAACGTTCTTGTTCAGGAGTGTGAAAAAAACCTCCCCTAAGCGCTGCATGTTTCAGCGCTGTAAAGTGACAGTGTAGACAGTAGCTGGTAGCTACTCCCCTCATGGGGGTGGGTTTTGTACAGCGCTGGTAGAGCTCTCTCACAGGCTGGTGCCGCAACTACACAGCCACATTAAAGCACTGCCGTGGCAGCGCTTTAACGTTGCTAGTGAAGACATACCCTTAAGTAGATCTTTTCTTCCAACTCTTTACAAGGTATTTGAATTAAACAGCTGTTAAACCAAAGATTTTTGACAGAGCTTGAATAAAAATAATTTGCTGTCTATTAACCAGGCTTTACTTCAGGGAATCTCAAACTCAAATCACGACGAAGGCCACATGAGGACGAGTACATTGGCCGGAGGGCCACATCAAACACCTTTTCATATAAAGGTACAAAAGTCCCCCCTCCCCGCTGCCCCCGGCTCTGCCCCCACTCCACCCCTTCCACGAGGCCCTGCCCCACCTCTTCTCATCCCTGCCCCGCCCCCATTCCAATCCCTTCCCCAAATCCCCACTCCTGTCCTGCCTCTTCTCTGCCTCCTCCCCTGAGCGCACAGCTCCCCGCTCCTCCCCCTCTCCTGGAAAGCGCTAAGCACCGCCTAACAGCTGTTGGGCGGTGGGAAGCGCCTGGAGGTAGACAGAGGAGCAGGAACGCAGCGCGCTGGAGCGGGAGGGGAGAGCTTGGCAGCCGCAGGAAATAACTCTGGTGCGGGGGGCATAGGGAGCTTGGCGGGCTGCAGCAAATAACGTCGCAGGCCGCATGTTTGAGATCCCTGCTTTACTTCCTCATACTGGCTCTCTAGTCATCCATAGAGACTTCCAGGGGAAAAAAAAGAATAGAAAATACTTAAATTTCTTATGTTAAAAAAAAGTATATGGAACTTCTTTTCTTCCAGGGCTTTCAGACCTTTCTACATCAGAAAGAGCAACACCCAGTCTTCTCCGCCATTGCAGGCCATCTTTAAAACAAAGCAGCAAACAGATGCTCATGCTCCATCACTATCAGTGTCCTTCCCCGTTTCTGTGAACTGATCGAAAATGGCTTTATGCAGAAAGATTTGGTTGAAGCACGCCACCTTGCCCAGGAAGAGCCTGTGTGCTGCAAACAGGTGGCTTTGCCTGTCTGCTTGGCACAGTGCCGCTGAGCATACTGAAGCTCAATGAAGCACAGAGGTAGGCGACCATGGGAGCCAGGAGACACTTGCAACAGTTACTGTTTAAGTCAAGGCCCTCTCACCCCAAGGGACCCATTTTCACATAATCTATAATTATCTCTTCGCTTTAATCGCCTCATCACGTTGGAGGCTCTCCTGGGCACAGGAAGAGGAAAAGCTCATTAACTGAACCTTTTCTCCTCTCTCCAGCCACCCATAGCTTTTAATTGCTTGGTGTTGTTATTATCTATCAGTGCAACTGGGATCATTTTCATAAGAAAAGGTGGTGGGAGGAAGGGAGGCAGGCATGTGTCCCTGAGGTATGCACCACAGACAAACCTTTGCTTTCTCAATTATTTATGCCAGCTGAGGTTTTACAGGCTGAATAAATCCATAACTCAAGTTTATTCTGAAGAGTCAGGTTTCCTCTGGGGAGGTGTTGCCCACTTGCCTGCACACTACTGTGCTGTCCTCAGAGAGCATTCCGGACGTAATAAGACATGTGTCATCCAATTCCCCCACCCCTCACAAAAATGCACGTGCAATTTTGTAGATTAGCAGCATTGTAGCATGAGGAGCAGCCGTTTAAAACCCAAACAGTGGCTGCCATTTAACAATATCATTTCTCCCTGTGACAGAGGACCCTGGCCTAAGGATGTCCTTTGCTAGCTTAGTATTTGAAAATCAACTCAAGCCATGGGGGGGGGGGGGGAGGCAGAAGTGGGTGCACTAAAACCTAGAGCAAACCAACAAAAATGTCAGTTCAATAGCCTTAAAACCATATTCTCATTACAAGTAACATTTGTCATATGAAAGGGGGTGTGTCTAAACAACACTAAGTTTAAAAAAAAAAAAGCACACCCCAAAGCCTGCCTAAATTGGTGGGTGTTTTGTTTCTGAGCAATTGCTCTTATTTACAATAGGGCTGTACATGCTGCAGCTTGCTTCGTTTTCTCCAATCAGAGGAGCTCTTTCAGAGGGAATTTATAGCCCAACATTTGTGTGAGTGACAGACAACTGTGCTGCATCCATTCTGCATGCACACACATCATACCAATAAGAGCCCTTAATTGCCAACGAACCAAGAAACAGTCAATCAGTCTAATTTTGATACTTAATTCTACAGTTTTATGATCAGTTAAGATTAACGCATTCCCAAAGAACACCACAGACACTCTTAAATCACTGGGATGTTTTCAAAATCCATTATTGTGAAGAAATAGCAACTTTACAAGTCTATGGTGGAAGCAACTCTTTAAAATTCTGCAGGCCTTTGTGTCTGACCACATGCAGTGACCTCTGGTATTTTCTGCCAAAACAGTTCATTTGTCTCTCAGAACAACTAATCAATTCCAGAGCCCATCAATCATTCCAGTTTTGCCCTAGTGTGGTCTAGCACAGTGGGGGCCAGATGGCTGCCTCTCTTCGGGGGATTAATAAAATTCTGGTGGTTTATGTGGCATCAGATGGACTACAAAGCATGATGGGGACTATCAAATCTTTGCACAGGAGAAGACGGGGATAAGAAAGTGTAGCCCATCATTTGCTGACATTTTAGTTCTTGCTCTATGTCCAGTTCCTAACCTTATACCCTAAGCTATTAAATCAGGGCCTCCTAGGAAGTACATAGAGCTCAGAAGTCTCCTCTTTCCCTCAGAACATGCCAGGTGGGGATTTTTGTTAGAAAAGGGCATCCTTCTTAAATATCCCTCGCTACAATCCAAATTTAACTCGGTTCACAGATTTTTAGTGTTATCAAACTTGTATTTCTAATTTAATTTATTCATTCAGAAATGATGAATCAGGAAACTGAAATCTGAGAAAACCAATGCTCAAGAAACACATCTGCCACTAAGTTAAGTTGCCTGCCTGCACAACTATGAGGAACTATTTATTTTAAATGAAAAAAAGTAGCCACATAGCAGCATTAAATTATTTTCAGATTCCTGGCCAGTCTCTGCAATGACAATGCTTCCACTTACCTGTTGCTGGAAATACTAAGATGTAAATTACTTTTTGCTGATATAAAAAATATCAAACAGCAAAAAATGTACAGCGATTATTTGCAGTTCTACAGTATTTTTGGTGTGGTCCCCCATTTTGTATCTTACATAAAAGATTCTTTGCTGGTGACATAGCAGGCAAACTTACTTCAGCGTTTATTAACCAAGCTTCTGAAGCTTCAGTTGCAACTGTTTGTTGACAAATGAGTTCAATTTTGTATTAGTAAGGAGAGTTTGGAAAACAGAAGATGGAAATAATGCTTGTGTTATATGAAGACAGGAAACATCATAATCACTAATATTATTTCCCAGGGTTTGGAATCACAGAAAATTTAAAATTCCTCTTCATTCAAGAGAAAACTTCCAGTGCTACCTCGATTCAACAATGGGTGTTATCTTTCTATAATGCCCAAAGTGTGCCTGGCAATTTACAAACAAAGAAAAGGAGACAGTTCCTACCCTGGGGGTTTGTGATCTCAACAATGTAGTGTGCCAGCAACTGTTCTACATTGGGGGCAGAGGGGGGCACTCCTGCTCATTATTGACATGATTATTAATGCCTCCTCCGGGAGGACAATACCACCCCCAAACAGATAAAAGCTAGTCCTTAGCACAAGAAACCTACTTTTGTTATTAAGGGCCGATCTACACACATATAAATACATTGTTTAATTGAATCAATTTCTAAACTGATCTAAATAAATGAGTGCAATTTCCTTGTGTGGACATTCTTAAATCGGTTTAGAAACTGGCTGAGTTAAATTAGTTGATGTTTGTATATGTAGGCTTGGCCTAATATTTTTCTGTTTTTCCATTCTGCCTCAAATCTTCCCTTTGAGGCAAATCATTGAGAAAGTTAGAACAAACCAACACCAGCAACAGCTCAACTCTTCTAGCTTTCTACATCCTTGTCTGGCTTTAGTCCTGGACACGACAAGGCAATTGCGTATCGGCCAACATTTTCAAACTTGAGTGCCTAAAACTAGACACCTGATTCCATACTAGGCACTTAAATATGGATTTAGATGCACACCTTTAAATACTCAATTTTGAAAACACTGGCTCTATTTCTTTAGCTGATGACCTTCTGTTGACGTACATTAGTCCATGATGATTCTGTTAGATCTTTCAACAGCTTCTGATACAGATGATCACAAAGTACTGTTGATTTGTCTTCAACTCCTTTTAACAGCAGATGGGTGTGATGGGTTCGGTCACAGAGACCCCCTTGGGACTGTCACCTGATGTGCTGAGACTACCTCTGAGCTTGTTTTCTCTGCCAGTTTGGGCCTCCAGAACCCTGCCTTGTTGAGCCAGACATGCCAGTCTGCTCTATCACAGACCTAGGGTCTAAACCACGCACCCCAAAGCTGCAGACTTAATTGAAAACAGCTCAAGAAATGCTCCTGTCTCCAGCACCCAGACACCGAATGGGATCCAAACCCCAAATGAATCCGTTTTACTCTGTATAAAGCTTATACAGGGTAAAGTCATAAATTGTCCGCCCTCTGTAAAACTGATAGAGAGATATGCACAACTGTTTTCGGCCCCAGGTATTAATCACTTACTCTGAGTTAATTAATAAGCAAGTGATTTTATTAAGTATAAAAGGTAGGATTTAAGTGGTTTCAAGTAATAACAGATAGAACAAAGTAAGTTACCAAGTAAAATAAAACAAAATATGCAAGTCTAAGCCTAATACATTAAGAAACTGATTACAGATAAAATCTCACCCTCAGAAATGTTCCAATAAGCTTCTTTGACATACTGGACTCCTTCCTAGTCTGGGCCCAATCCTTTCCCCGGTAAGCTTATTAGCTCCAGCTCAGGTGGTAACTAGGGGGTTTCTCATGACTGGAACCCTCCTTTGTTCTGTTCCACCCCTTATATAGCTTTGGCAAAAGGCGGGAATCTTTTGTCTCTCTGGGTCCCCACCCCTCCTTCTAAATGGAAAAGCACCCAGTTTAAGATGGATTCCAGTACCAGGTGACATGGTCACATGTTCTGTGAGACCCCAAGCCTCCATTCTTCCTGGCCTGACTCACAGGAAGGCTTGCAAGTAAACAGAGCCATTTACAACCAATTGTCCTAGTTCATGGGAGCCATCAAGATTCCAAACCATCATTAATGGCTCACACTTTGCATAATTACAGTAGGATCTCAGAGTTATATTTCATATTTCTAGTTTCAGATACAAGAATGATACACTTGTATAAAAATAGGATGACCACATTCAGTAGATTATAAGCTTTATAATGATACCTTACAAGAGACCTTTTGCATGAAGCATATTCCAGTTACATTATATTCACACCATTAGCATATTTTCATAACATCATATGGAGTGCAATGTCACAATGGGATTCATTTATTGTTGCTCCACTCGTTTCTTCTTGAGAAGACAAAAGGTTGTGATGGGCAACTGCTCATTTTCCCATATGGATATTGCATGCAGGCTACCATGGGCTTCAGTGGTACTGGCTTGAAGTAGTACTAACAACTCAATACATGGTTTCCGCTTTCAGTGCCCCAACTATAAAAATTGTTCCAGCACTCCTCAAGGGTTCCATCTTGTCACTCAGTTTTTGGTCAGTGAGTATATATGGATGCTGCTTGGCAAGATGGTGAGGTTTTGGGCTTCAGAGCCATTTGCTTATCATACTCAGCTACACGTCTGTCTTCTCATTAAATCTGGATTCCTTTCTTTTCCAAGCATGCTAGCGAAGTTAGGGTCCTAGATGAAGGCTAGATGGCTTGTTTGGATAGTTCTGAAGATAAAGGGGATACTGGTGGCAGAGTAGGTTCATTTAAATCACTTTAAATCCCAAGTTTTAATCATGATTTAAATCAGCAAGCAGGACACCCTGATTTAAAATAACCAATTATAATCTTGTTTTGCATTTATACTTTTTAGCTATTTTCCTAAAGAAAGGCTGATTCTCATTACCTTTGGTAACTATTAAAACATGTTTTTGATAGCCTGAAGTGTCTTGTATCATCTGCATTTGACCATGGAGATTGCAACTTTTCATCTCTATTCTGGTTTCCTGGCATGTAAACAAGCCTGTGTCACCTCAGGCAGGACTATTGTGATACATTCTATTTAAGACTACCTTTGAAGATCATTCAGAAGCTTCTGACAGGGCAGAATGCAGTACCTGCCTCTTAAGTAAACACCTGCATTCTCCACTGGTACCCAGTCTGCTTCCGGGTACAAGTCTAGATACTGGTTATGTAAGAAGCACTGACTTTGGTTTTTGGCTAGCTCAGAGCTTCCCTTTCCCCTATGTCTTTGGCAGCAATTGAATTCTAGGGAGCATATGGTAGGACATTCTGTAAATTTTTCTTCTTCTTGGGGCTAGACAGAAACTAAGTTTGGTGAGAGTTATATTGTGGTGATGATGATGATGATGATGATGATGATGATGGATTCAATAAAATGCATATTCTACATGAGTTGACTTTTTTTTCATATGTTAGGACTCTGCAAATACTTACATATGTGCTTAGCTTTGAGCATGTAACTAGCCCTACCAAAGTCAATGGCACTAATTTATGTGCTTAAATTAAGTTTGTGCTTAAGTATTTGCTAGATCAGGGCATTAAATTGTTCTTTTCCCCCATACAACTCCACAACCATCTTCCACAATAGGCTTGTGTGTCTTGCACTGAGAAACACCACATTATCTGCACATAGTTGCCTATGAAATTGAACACTACAAAGAAATTACTGCCTTTGGTGTGCAATAGGAAAATACAAATTTCACCATACTGTATAATGGCATTCACATTTTAAAAACAGGGCTGGTCACTGAACATTTGACTCAATGGCAAGACATGAGACTCTAGATCTAGGAGCATCCATGGAACAGAAAATTTACAGAATGTATTTTGATTCTTCCCCTTCGCATACAAGATGTCCTAAAAAAAAACAAAAACAAAAAAAAAAACCCCAACCACTCAAATTCTCAGGCAAGGTGATGCTACCCAGTACCAACCCCACTTTACTGTGTCACCTTGATACAAATCAATGGTCAAGCTTCCATGTCTTCACTTGCCTAGTATGCCACTGCCATCTTTCTTAGGCCTGGTCTCTGCACAATTTTTTTATTGGTATAACTATGTCACTTAGGAAAATGAATGCAATATAATTATACTGGTACAATTCCTAGTGTGGATGTTGCTATAAATGTGGTTGTACCAAGATAATTTATGCCAATATGCAAAGGGAAATAAGATGCACAGGTATGAGCACACATATACCAGTATAACTATGTCCACACTTGTAGCTGTACCACTTTATACCAGTATAATTAAAATGGTACAACTTGTGTGTGCAAGAAATGAAAATATTCTGTAAAAGGTCAAGAACACCACTCTGGAAGCACAACCACTAGCATGCTGCTTAGTATTATTAGATGTATTGCAGAAAACGTTCCTCAGGGTAAATTTTATATTTGAAAAATATTTATTGTTGCATTTATTTGTAAATTCTATGTGAATGAAGTATTCCTGGGGAAAAAAAAAACAAAAAACCCATTGCTCCATGTGTACCAAAAAGAGATTTAGACTACTTAAACCAACTAGAATTATATTTTTTACTACTACTATATATGATGAACCACAAGAATAAGAGGGGAGAATAAAAGAAGCAGTAATCCATGCAGCCTACTACTCTGACAGGGTTATGGAGTTAAACCTACTTGAAGCTCAACACCCAGCATTGACTAACTGGTTTAAGTGTCTAATGTGCCACTGTGGCTCAGTGAGTAGCATTTTTATCTCTAGGTCAGGTGGTCATGAGTTCAAGGACCTGAATTCAGACCTAATGTTGGCAGAACAAGACAAAAGTAGAGCAGTTTGCCAGCATCTAGAAGTGCTATTCTTCAGATGATATGTAAATCAAGGTCACAGCTGTCCATCTTTGTGAATGTCTAAATGGAAGTTAAACATCTGTTGGCCCTTTCTGAAAAGAATAGAGAGATAACCCTGGAGTCCTGGCCAGCTTGTCCATTTCTCAGTAAAATAGGATGCAATGCCCAAGGAAGTGTTTGAACTACCAGTGAGTGCAAAATTGTTGTGGGTTTGCTTGTTCAAACACAACACTATCAATATCCAGCTCAGTGCCCTGTACAGCACTTTGGAATCATCCATTTATGAGTTATTTTTCATTGCAAATCACACAAATGCCATGTTACAGTTAAACACTTTAGAATACTTCCCACTGAATCTGGGATATTTTAGAAAGTCAAAGATCACTTATATTTTGATTTCCTGAGATCAAAATGATGCAAGATACATAAAACAGAAAGAGAAAACACACATAACTACATGCTTGCAATGTGAGAGAGCAAACACCACTGTAGGAACCTTTAATTTTGCATTTGCTGACTTTTTTCCGGTTTACCCTGAATTTTAATGTGTCATTCTCATCTATTTTACATTTAATTTTGTTTTATATTTTAGTTCAGAAGTATCTTAGTTGTCAAACAGCAGCCATTCTTGCTTAATAACTGCATTTTTGCTATGCAAGCAGGAGAGGGAAGAATTTAACTTTGATGTAAGACAGGGCTTCCCAATGAAGGTGTACAGTGTCCACTTAATTGTTATACACAAATTCAGTATTATTCAAAGAAATAATTGTATTTTGAAAAAACACTTTTTTGGATAACTACTGATAAACACATATTGCCCTCTTGAGCTGTGTAATAGCAAGGCAGAAGACATTCTCCCACTCCTACATCTCATGCTAGGGAAGGTTAGTACCTGGGAGCAATACAGACAGTTACTGATTTAAATGACTATGGACCTGAAAAGTTCTTTTCTGTTGTTTATTATCCAGCTGGAGTTGCCACCACACTTGTTTGATGTTAAAAAAAAATGCTTAGAAAAATTAAAGTAAGTTAAACTGAAAACATATCAGTGATAAAAGACCAGAAGAGACAGTCACCTGATGGTTTCTTCCTGATACAGCGAGCTGACAACTGGGCCTCCAAACCCAGTTTTTCCTTCCTTTCCGCTTTTCTCTGGTGTCTGAAAGAAAGAATTAGTAGAGTGACATGGCTTTCAGACTCAGTATGCCTCATGCTGTAACTTTGTTTTTTAAGGGCATGGAGGGGAATGGTTCCTTAGGATCCTTCCTCTCTCTTCCCTATCACCATGCTCAAATGCTTCATATCTCTGTTACATCTCAGGGCTCCAAAAATCAATCAGTGCTATTCTGAGCACAGTCCAGAGGGAGTCTCCTGAGAGGCACAACAAGGCACCTTCTCTCTCTCCCCCTCCCTCCCTCCTCACAAGAACAAGTCCACTGCCTGCACAGCGCTCTCAGCCTTGGCCACTTAGGACCGAAGTGCTAATCCTTTGGGAGGCAGCATAATGTCATGTTACTAGCAGGGCGGGTGCAAGGATGTTTCGCACCCTAGGCGAAACTTCCACCTTGCGCCTCCCCCGCCCCAAGCCCTGTGTCAGCTCTCCGCCCCCCCCTCCCCCCAAAGGCCCCCCCCCCCCGCGGCAGCTCCCCACCCCGCCTTCACCCTGAGGCACCCCCCCACAGCAGCTCCCCCGCTCCACCCTGAAGCGCCCCCCGCGGCAGCTCCCCCCGGCCCGGGGAGCCATGCGGCAGCTCCCCGCCCCAGCTCACCTCTGCTCCGCCTCCTCCCCGAGCACGCCATTGCCGCTCCACTTCTCCCGCCTCCCAGGCTTGCGGCGCCAATCAGCTGATTGGCGCCGCAAGCCTGGGGGAGAGAGAGAAGCAGAGCAGGGTGGCGTGCTCGGGGGAGGAGGTGGAGCAGAGGTGAGCTGGGGTGGGGAGTTCCCCTGCGTGCCGCCTCCCCCCCCCCCCCCCTCCCCCCCCCCCCCCCCCCCCCCCCCCCGGCGCCACCCCCCCCCCC